>NC_134644.1:131013430-131341430 GCF_030463565.1 Pelecanus crispus | reverse complement strand
GGGACTGTTACACAAATAGAGGAAATAGGACAATTATGTCAAGGTTGTCAGGCAACAGAACAAGCCTGAACATGCTATGTTGTGTTACTGCAGTAGGCAGCTTCTCTACAGCAGTAAGCCCATATTGGCTGAACTATTAACAGGACATATATTTTGATAGCAACGAGTAGTCATCCTGAACTACTTCACATATACCAAGTCAATCCAAATAGCTCATCCTGACTGGCAGAAGCATTAAGGTTGTTAGGAATGCAAGAATATGCATGTCCAACTTACCCTAAAGAGTTTCAGTTGTGTATCAAATCAGATTTTTCAAATTCTGCTAAAACTAGAGAATTATCTATAAATACAAGCAAGTGATTTGCTCTCTGCTTCTAAACATAGATTACATACAAGACATTGCAATTTTTTTCATTTTTTCATAAAGTATAGGAATGAAGATTATGCTGCTACAAATTGTTACCAAGTGTTATTTTTCCTTTCTCAGCCATCTAGTGGTCATGTTCCCTGGCGAGACCTCCCCCTGAAGGCAGGCAGCATGGCTGTTTGCATCAACCTAACAACATTCTCAGCATGAAGCTTATTGAGGGAAAGCAGTTATTCAGGCTCCATCGTGCATATTTGATTTTTTCTTGTTATGAAAAAGATACAATACAGGAGTTGTGAACTCTGCTCCACATTTTTAAGAGGCGCAAACTTTGAAGCCGAATTAGTAACAGCAATTGTCGCCCCAGAAAAAGTTGTAAGCTGCTGCAGTTTTGCTATACTAGGATTATAAACAGAGGGAAGTGCTGTGTAGACCCAAACCCTCAATGGCACTTAGATGCTTCTCTGATGGTTTAGTCAACAACGTGCTGAAAGCTGCAACTCAGATGCCACCTGAAGCATTAGACATTTATGTATATACCACAAGCCACAAGAAAAGCTTCCAGTGCTGATATAAACTCAAAGCAGACAAGTTGCTCCAGCTACGGTTCCACGAACACTACTCTCAGAGGAAAACTGGACTAAACCCAACACCTAATAATTTAATTTGGATCGGTGTTATTGGTTTTGTCACCATGAAAAAGTTTGTGGAGCTACAACCTCAGATTTGTCACTTAAGGTGACACAGTTCTGACACAGGATTTTCAAACCGAGTGTTTTCCTCTTTCAGCAGTGGTGCTCTGAGCTTGACCTCCTTGATGCAAATTTTTGTTTAGATCTTTTACTTTCCATCTTGCCAAGACTCTCAAATTTCTAAAGAAAGTGTTTCACTGAGTGACAGGCTGTTTGGAAAATTGTCTGTCCTGAGATTAAATTCATCTGGATGAAAATTTTGTGAGTTTTGAAAGACAAAGCCTATTTCTCTACATCTTCCAACGAGAACAGACTGTAAGTGACTACATAAGCTTACTCACATAAATACGCCAACCCACTCAGTAAAGCGAACCCATCTGGATTGAGGTAGCTATCCCCCACAGTAATGACACGGAGTATAGGTGATGCTACCCTTGCTGGGAAGCTAGTAAGGAATGCTTTAGGTGCTGTAATGGGAAATCAGACTCTTCTCACATGGATGAAACACACGTGTCTCTCAGACTCCTCACAGGATGTTAAGAAAAGGCTGAAGGAGTAGAAGATCTTTGTTAGGCATTTCAATTTATGGCAACAAAATAACAGCCTTGTTATTTTTCACATCTTCTGTGGGGATTTCCAGACTATATCTGAGTAGGTATAAAACAGTGGGTTATTCCCCAAGACATTGTCCTGACCTATTCAGGAATAGCAGAATAGATCTTCTCTTTTTTGCCTCAGCTTTGCATGTGGGTTTCCCATTCTGCTTTCCAAGAATATTTGTAGTGAAATAACATAGGAAATTTCAGCTGAGAATAGAAGCAATAGCACTTGTATCTTGACAAATTCTAGCAAGTTTTCCTTGCATGAAATAGTTCCCTACAGGTTTAACCTGTAATCCCAATCAATGGTGAGTTAAGTCCATTCTTTTTAAAGCAAGCCCAGGACACTGTGAATCAAGGTTCTTACATCAATATTAGCGAGTACTTTCATAAAGTTACACTTTCAGACATCATACCCAATTCAAAAGTATGAAAAATCGATACATATTGCATCCATCTGCTGCCAAATCTGCTTCACTTGGCTCATGGAAACCACTGCCTGTTTTCACTGTTGATTTTAAATGAGCAAAATGATCATACGTTGACATCTTGAAAGAATACGCATGTAATCAAGGAAATACATGTAGTCTAGCTCACAGTAACTTACAGAAGTGATACTTTTCATTAAAATAATCAAAGCATAAAACAAAATCAAGACTACATTACCTGACTATACCTTAGACTTAGTTCTCCAGTAAGTAATACTAATCTGTGCATTTGAAACCAGAATTTGTATTGTATCAATCAATCCAAGTCCAATTCACAATGAATTCACAAATATAGGTTTACCTTTGCAGTTAATTTGAACACAACCTTTAGCCACAAAAACATATTCTAATATTCTTTATCTTTGCTCAACAGGGGACAAATTTTTGTTTTAAACAGGATGTGTGCAGGATAAATTTTGTTTCTAAATGGCAATAACAAGAAGCTTTAAAGTAAATCAGACACCGTAAAGTAATTCCACAATGCCTTGGAAAGAACCCAAGACTTGCTGGTACCTAAATATATGCTCTATGGGTAAATGGAGCAGCCACCCTGAATATGAACAATAACTATATTCCCCTGATAACTCCATAGAATACTCCATGAAATGAGTTTTCTCTCTGATAACAAAAAGGATGGAAATCGGTTTTCTCTGAACTGTTGCTTATTAAAAATGCAGAAGATGCTAGAATCCTACTTTAAACAACTACACAGTAAAATTTGATTTTAATGAAGAACTTTGTTTCTAAACCCTTACTTCAGCATTTTTCCATGTCAGGTACATGGAATTATTTTGTATCACAGTACAGCTACAATATACAAATTAATTATTTAATAATGAGAGGAGATATCCATAACAAAAGAGCCTCAGCATCTCAAAAATTTTTACTTTGCTTGTTACTATTTCACTATAGGTGAAATACATTTCTATAGCAAGTGTTCTGAAATAGTCTGAAAACAGCTGGAAACAGAAACTTAGAATTTATTTCACTGTGAAATTCCTGGAGACTGCATCAGGTTTCAGGACAACCAGTGCTTTAAAATTATTAGTATCTCAAATAGCACTTCTATACGCACATTGAAATGGTTTATACTGGTGCTCTTCATTTTGAGATTCCTTTTACTAGAGGACTTGTGAGATCATGATTAGTGTTTCAGGTTTATCTGTGTCAGGTGACATACATCATAACCTTTTGCTGTTTCAGTTTCTTTTTCTCAAAAGTCTGAAACTTATGTCATTAGTATTCTAAGAGCTGTGGCCCTTTCAAATTTGTAGAGATACATATAAATTATATTCATGCTTTAATCAAATCTAAGACAAACACCTAAATTAGCCATTACTTAGGACTGTGCTGCCATAGTTTAATTGGTTTTGTTCCACTAACTATCCTAGGCTTCTCCACTTTATACTGCAAACTGTAACCCAGAATTTAAAATCTATATATCAATTTACATTAATGTAGTAATCATTCCACATACAGCTATAAATGTATTGGTTCCTAAAACACTTAATATTTCCCTTGTCTGAAAATCCATATTCATTTAAGAAAGATTAAGATTTTCAATGAGTAAATCAATAGTTTTAAGAATATCTGCAAAGGAAACAATGTGTCTCTTACTATATTAATATGGAAACTAATGAAAGCAATGTGGCCTCTGCAGAACAGCTCTAGGGAATAAAATAAGTAATAAAATCCAATAAAATTATTTAATATGATTAAAATATTTAAGAGCATCCACACCCTGATTTCCAGCTTACCATACTGGTGGCCTTGGATGTATGATGACCCTTGATTTAGCACGACAGAAGAAAACACAGTCCCTTTAAGAGTTCCAGAAATGCGCTCTGATAATCTGAGTTGATCAGGACAGCCAGAACCACCAGAGATTGACATGCACAACACTTACCAGCCTATAAACTCCTCATGCAGCAGCTCCAGGAAACCAACAATGAATCAGGGCGAGGAATCGTACTTCAGTCATCACTGCCCACACTTTTGATCAGTGTCAAAGTAGGCGCTGCACAGGCAAGCTCCAACCACCCAACATGGAGCCAGGCAGCCGTACAAACCAGCTTGGTACCCAGAGCACACAAGGGGAAACTGTTAACCACACTACACATAACTGAGAAAGTGCTCAGTGTGGCCTGTGAATATATGACGAATTAGACTATCCCTACATAGGGTTTTTTGAAAAATATTTGTCTTATGCTTGAACCAATGCAGAAGTCAAATTACGTTCCTGTTCCTAAATTAGTGCCCACCTCTGGTAAATAGCCCAAATGCCTGAGTATTATACTTAGATGACATTGAATGTGGTACAGGTAGCGATGCCTGCACCTAATCTCAGACTTCCCATTTAGTTGTTAGCTTTATGCTTACCTGACAGTGCTATGATGAGAATGAGATGTAGTTGTACTCTTGCACTGGCAGAACCGTCACAGAGCAGTACAGCTGAACATGCTGAACACCTCCTGTTTTAATGGCTAGTTGATACCAGCAGTTGGTTGAGAGCGACCGAGATGAGCATTTGGGCTAATTTGTTTTTTCTCCTTACTGAAATAAGCCTGAACCCCATGACACAAAATGGCCTGAAGCTACCTGAAGGCAGGCGACAAAGTCAAAGAATTTGTAAATACAGTACCAATGCTATTTGTGAATTGTTTGGTTCAAACAGAAATCACTATGTAAAGCAAAACCACCTTCATGTCTACAAGTATCCAAATCCAATGGGCTTCCAGGCACACTTTAAAATTAGCATCTCAAACTTACCTAGCTTCTTTAGTTATAGAGACTATAGTTTCAGGGTGGAGGTTTTTCCCAATGCATTAATGACAATTGCAAATTCCAGCTAGCACTTAAAAACCAGGAAAAAAAAAACCCTACAAAAAAAAGGAGTGAAGTACAGTCACGTGTTCCATGAGACAGACAGCAGCCCAGGTCTAGCCATTCAGCTATGTAAAAGGAATACAGCCACACCTGGGAACGAACATCTTTGGTCCTGGAGACTGTTTTAGAGCCACTGTCATGGTGAAAGAAAGTGTCACACAGTATCTGCATTCGCATTACTCCACCTTAGGGCATGACTGACTTTAGATTAGTCTCCCTAAAGGGCTATGAGGCCAAAAAGAATCACAGAAACAGCTGTACATAAATTTATTTTCCTGAAGTACAAAAAAAGGATAAATAAAGTACAGTTCAAACCAGCTAAGAAAAATTGTTCTGGGCAAACAAGAAACGGTGCTGATGTTGCAAGAATAACGATAATTGTAGGCATGGACGTAAAAAAGGTGTAAACATGCTGGCACACCCATGGAAAAACAGTTTGAACCATGCTTTTAATCTGCACGACAGTAGCGTACTTCTGCCCAGAGGGGGGGTTGCAAAAGTCTCCCGATAAGATTCAAATAAATTACATAAATAGGAGCGGGGCCGGGCGCCTCCCTGCCAGTCCGCGGCGTGCCGCGCCGCGCCGCGCCGCCGGGCGAGTGCCTCACACGTCGGGGTAGCCGCAGTAGTAGACGGCGCTGCTGGCGTCCGACACGGCCGAGGAGAGGGGCCCCGCGCCCTCGGGCGCCGGCAGCCCGGCGGCGTCGTGGCCCGCGAAGGGCAGCCCCAGCTCGGGCTTGCAGGCGAAGCGCAGGTACTGCTCGAACTCGGTGCGGTCCACCTCGCCCAGCAGCTCCTCCGGCGGCAAGTGCTCCAGCTGCTCCCGGCACGGCGCCGCCTCGGGCGGCGGCGACGGCTGCCCCACCGCCCCCGGCGGCAGCGGCGGCGGCAGCGGGCCGCGCCCCGGGCCCGGCGGCTGGCACGCCTGCCCGTAGTAGGCGTGCAGCGGCGCCGGGCAGCCCAGCAGCCCCTGCAGCGAGCCGCCCGGCCCCAGCGCCTCGCCGGGCGGCAGGTGCCGGCGCAGCGCCGCGCCCGCCGGGCCCTCGCCCGCCGCCGCCGCCGCCGCCGCCGGGAACTCGCCCGCCGGGTGCGGCGCGTAGCCGTAGGGCGCCAGCGCGCACTCCTCCTGCAGCCCCGCCGCCAGGAACGGCGCCTCGCCCTCCGCCGCGTCCAGCGGCGACGGGTCCGGCGTCGGCAGGCTGTAGCCGTCGAAGCCGGCGCCCAGCGGCGGACAGTCCCGGTAGTGGCCCGCGCCCGCCGCCGCCGCCGCCGCGTAGCCCTGCTCGCCGTAGGGCAGGCCCAGGCCCTCCACGCACATCCTGCCGCCGCCGCCGGCCTCGCTGCCCAGCCCGGGCCCCGCCGCCGCCTCGCCCAGGCCGTGCTGCAGGAAGCCGCTCTCCACCCGCTTCAGGCGCTTCACCTGCTTCCGCCGCCGCGGCCGGTACTTGTAGTTGGGGTGGTCCTGCATGTGCTGCACCCGCAGCCGCTCCGCCTCCTCCACGAACGGACGCTTCTCCGCCAGCGACAGCGCCTTCCACGATTTACCTGCGCCCACCAGCGCCGTCAGACCGGCCGCCCGCCCGCCGACGCGCCGCCGCCGCCCACGGCCCGGCCCCCGGCCCCGCACGGCCCCCGGCCCCCCGCCACAGCGCGGCCCCCGCCCCGCCAGCCCACGGCTCCCCCCGCCCGCCGCCCGCAGCCCGGGCCCCGACGCCCTCCCGCCCGCCGCCTCCCCCGGCCCCCCCGGCCCCCGCGCTCACCCAGCATCTTGCTGAGCTCGGCGTTGTGCAGGTCCGGGTTCTGCTGCGCCAGCCGCTTGCGCTCGTCCTTCGCCCACACCATGAAGGCGTTCATGGGCCGCCGGATCCGCGCCTCGCTCTTGCTCCGGCCGCCCGCCGCCCCCGACGACGCCGCCGCCGCCTCGCCCTTCGCCTTCGCCTCGCCCAGCGGGCTCAGCGCCTCTGCCCACGGGCAGGCGCCCACGGCCGGCATCATGGCGGGCAGCGCGCACCGGCCCTGCGCCTGGTCGTCGCTGCTGGCGTAGCCCGCATCGGGGCTGCTCATCTCGGGACGCGCCGCCGAGGCCCACAGCTGCGGCGGGGCAGCGGGACGGGCTCGGCGCTCGGGCCCCGCTCGCTGCTGCTGCCGCCGCCGCCGCCGCCCGGCCCTATTTGAGCTGCGGCGCGGCCAATGGGGCCGCGGGGGCGGGCCCGCCGCGGGTCGGCGGCGGCAGCGGCGGTGGGGCGCGGAGCGGCCCCCGGGCTCCTCCCGGCCCGGCCCCGGCACCTGAGCAGGTCGGGGGGCCCTGCCGGCCCCCGCCCTCCCCCCCGACCGGCTGTCCCGCCGGGACGGCGCGGGGATGCTTCGCTGCATCCGCGCTCCCCGCCGCCGCGGCGTGGCACCGCGCCCCGGGAGGGGTTCCCTCCCCCCCGGCTGTCACCGTGGCTGCCCCGCGGGATCGCCTCTTGCCTGTCGGCCCGTGCTTTGCCGCCGTGGCAAGCTGGTTTCAAGAAATCACGGCGCGTTCAAAGTTGAGCCGAGCCTCGGAAGTTCATGGCAATATTTGGAAAGGCTGTGGAGACAATACCGTCTGTTTTTCCTAAAAAGGTCTTTTGCGGGGTTTTGCGAATTATTTTTATTACTGTCCGAATGCCACCATTGTGAGCGTGGTCCTGATAAAAGGGACGTGCTCGTCAGCTGTAATAATTCTTCCATTTTAAGCTTTCTAGCATTTGATCGTATTTCAGTCGTACCGATAACCCTGTTTTTCACTGCGTGCCGCGGAAGGTATTTTTTAGCTGCCATACTTCATGCAGGGTGAATGCACCCCAAATTTGCCCGCAACCGAGCACCCGAGAGATCTGCAGCCTTGGCATGACCTGGAGCGTCTTTGTTGGACGGCTTTGTTACGCATCGGAACTGTACGAGCCGAAACCATCCCGTGCCTTGACACATGAAATTACCGCTTCTTATTTAAATAAAAAGGCTGTGCAGTTACGGGCGGGGGGTAGGATACTCAGTAAATCGTGCCCTCCTTAATTAAGTTTGCCGGTCGTGCAGATCACGCCTTTTTTTTCTCCAATAAGGCGCGGTTTCCCCCGCCAGCCTCTCTCAGCCCCTCCGGCGGGCGGTGCTCCCGGCGGGGCCGGGCGGGGCGGGGCGGGGCGGGGGCTCCCGGGCGGGGGCCGGGGGCGGGAGCACCCCCGACAGCTCGCTGCCCTCGGGGAACCCCCTCTCTCCTCTCCACCGACCGATGCGGGAGTTTCTTAAGGCATCTTACAGGTTCTTGCCCGGTACGTCTGTGTCCGTGTTTCGCTTGAAGTCCAGAGCGAAAAATCTTGTGTTGGTTCGTAATAAAGAACAGCGCTGACGTGAGTAACTTAGCGCTTCGTCTTCCACATAAGGTGTGGAACTGAGAACCTGGAAAAGCGAATAGAAATGCCTGCAGGCTGGGAAGGGGCGGGGGGGACGGAATACATACTGGATGAACGATCAAGCGGCCTTTTAATGATAATAATGGTAATGATGTCAGCTTAAGTTTGACAGAAATCCGTTCGGACAGAAATTAGCTGACTATATTTACATTAAAACCCCTTAGACTGCGAGAAATAATAGCTTCTCCGCTCCAGTTTTTCACACCCATAGACACACACACAGAGAAATTATCACTTGTATTCTTTAGATACGGATTTTAAAATTCCCCAGTATAGAAGTATGCAGCCGTCCCGTTCCCTGCTGTAGCGCGGAGTCGACTTTTAGGGGACAATTTGACATCCTCGGGGGGGGGGGGGGGGGGGGGGGCGGGGGACGGGACGCGACCTGTCTTGCAGCTCCGCGTTGCTCCTCTCGGACGCCCGCCGAGAAGGCGGCGGCCCCGTCCTCTTATTTCAGCCCTGGGCGCCCGCCGCCGCGGCCGCCATCGGTCCCGTTCGGCAGCCGGGCAGAGGGGGCCACCGCGGGGCTTGGCCAGGAGGCCGCCGGGCGAGCGCTGCCGGCAGCGGGTGGCCCCGTGGGTCCCCCACCCGCAGCCTGCGCCTCCCCGGTCAGCCTGGGAACGGGCGCCCGCTGTCCCTGCGCGGCGGGCGCTGGAGAGATGGGTGCCGAACGTTTGGGCAGGAGACGCGCAATCTCAGCAGCGTGCTGCGGGTTTTCTTCGGCGGACACGAAGCGGGTCAGCCGGGGCAAATGGTGGCTGAGCGGGCCAGAGCACCGCCCGGCGAGCTGGGGTGACAGGACGCGACGCGTTCACAACACGCAAGAAGGTGACAGCATGAGTTTGCAGGGATTGTCGCGTAAAGCCGCTCTAATCATCATCATCGCCATCAGCAGCTGCCCTGGGTGCTAACGGCTTCCGAGCGCCAAACCCAAGAGATTCGGCAGCATAAAGAAAGGACATTAGGAGAGGCGGCCAATAAATCACATACTCCTCCACCTAAGTGTGGCTTTGAAAGGAGTTTCAGAAGTAACGTGTTGTAAACGCGTAATTCCACCCGCTCTTCAGTCTTGGGACGCCACAAGCGCCTGCGGGACACGGCGATGCGGAGCGAGAACAGACCATCGGTGCCGACGGCGGCGGGGTCCGGGGGGCTCTGCACCCCCCTAGGAGCGGGCAGAGGAAACAAGTAACTCACCCCTTCCTACGCGAGTGCCTACGCCTTCATCACCTGCCGTTTTACAGGGTAGAAACTGCTTATTCCCGCTGACAACCATTTTCTTCTTTTTTTTTTTTCTTCAGAAGGCGTGGGTTTTGTGGTTTTTTCCCCAGCCCAATGAATAAAACCGAGGATAGATTCAGCAGAGTCCAAAGCGGAGAGAAGTCACTCAGCTGCCACAACGGGAGCAAGGAAAATTACATAGCTGCTTTTGCTCCGGGCCAGGATTCACACCTTAGCTGAAATCTCTTTATGCCACGGACCTCCTGTGAGCTCCTGAGGAAATCACTCAGGGTGAAATACGTACACTTCAAGTACCAAAAAGCAGCAGCCTAGGAGAAGTCTGCCTGGTCAGCGCGCTGTGTCAGAGGCAGGCACAGTTACCGTATTTAAGAGCCTCTGTTCAAACACACGGAAAGTGAAAGACGCTGTCCTCTTTTTGTAGACGGGAAGCTGAAGCAGGGCGATGGAGCTCTGATCTTGCAGGCATTTAATTAGTCAACACATTAATTCTCTGTTTAACGTTAAGCGTACGTGGGTATGTAAGGACTGGAATTTACAGACCTGCCCATAACACAAGCTACTCGGTGCAGCAGCGCAGAGAGCGCTAGCCGCTGTCAGGCCCCGATGCACACTAATATCTAAGTAAAGAACGCGAGGAGGTATTTGCACTGCTTTTCTGTCCGATTGGAATGGCTGGGCAATTGCAACCGAATCTGGCAGCGGGTCTCAAGGGAAAGCAAAGCCCGGAGGCTGTTTGCACCCCTGTCATTGCCCGCTCCCGTGTGGCCGGCTGTGCTTTGCGGTACACCTTCCCTGTGGGTATGCTACAAGCAGCATTTTTTTTTTTTTTTAATGTCCTTCACAGGCAATGTAAACAGCGGGGGAAACGGGAGAGGTATTTTTTTCCAAAACAAGAGCAGAGTCGCCAAGTAAATAAATAAAACTTGTCTACAAGGAGAAATTCTGCAGCAGTATTGCTGCTGATGTCTACTACGGATTACTCTCTAATTTGAAAAACATATAGCTACCAGAAATGGATAGAAATCCGCTAAGTTAAGGTTGTTTTTTCAGAGCCCAAGACCACTGCTTCCTGACTTTTCCAGTCCCAGCTACTCTCCGCTAGTGAGTGTGTTTTTATTCTCCCTTCCTGACTTTTCCCTGCCACCTGCCCCGTACAGACGAACCTTAAGCTGGTTTTAATTCAGCACCTTTGTCCAAAACCTCGTTCTCTCAGACTAGGCCTACTTACTTTTCTACCGATTTGCCTAAGGAATAGAGAGCACACACAGGCGCACACACACCAAGGGGGAAAAAAAAAAAAAAGATAAAAGAAAACTCCTCTAATTGCAGTGCGACACCCACATAAGGAACTTGGCTGTGTTAGGAAAAATAGAGATCTGGCTAGGGGCCTCTTGAAACGCGACGAATTGGTAAGAAAGAGACAAAAAAGAAGAGGTGAATACTTTTGGGCACAAGTGGCCTGGGTGAGCTGCACAGAGCACTCTGTCCCTGGGAGAAAGGTCCTGAACGTGGTGCCCAGATAATGCCGTTGTTTAACTGGAGAGCAGCTGTTTTGGGAAGGTTAGAGAGGCGTTTAAAGATGTCACCCTGTCTTTTTGGCGAAGCGAGGAGCAAACCAGAACCGCTAAGGGAAGAGCAGATGCGATTTCCAGGGAGCGACCTGCCCTGGGTGCGGTGCCAGAAATGGGGTGGCAGTGGCAGACCCCGACTCTGCACGAAGAGTACGGCGGAGTGAAGACAGAACCGTGACACGGAAAATACTTGCGAAAGATGATTAATCAGCTTTGGGTCCTTCTTTTAACACGCGATTGTCATGGGCACTCATGGGACATGAGGAAGGTTTAACATTTTCAAAAGGCCCACAGGACAGATTTGGATGTGTAGCACTGCAAATCGGACAGTCAAGACATGCTCTGTGGAACATGGGGCTTGGACAGAGCTTCAGAAAATTTTGCTCCAAGTATATTGGCAGTGCATAAACCTGGCACATTTTAGACATGTTAAAGAAGATTCAGACAGTTCTTCTTACAGGAAAGGGGTGGGGGTGGTGGGGAGAGTTACACATCTGGATACATACAGGAGAATAATGCTCCTTAGATTTGAGTCTGCAAAAGCTCTATGCAAAGGGTTGTTGTAAGCCCTGCCCATCCACCATCTCCACACAGTTTGGCACCCAGGACTGCTACGCTGGCCAACCCTTTTTCCAAAAGCTACACAGTTATATAATCCAATTTATTGTCAATCACTTCTGGTATTATTATAAAAAAGAAGTAGAAGGTTTTCAGCCTTCGTCATGAACCCACTTACAGTTTCAAGTTCTCTTCAGCTTTCAGCTGTCCGACAAGTTGGGGTGAAAGAGAGAGGAGGGGAGCAAAACCTGCACCTAATTGAAAAATGACAAGAAATGGTGGGCAAACTTGTCAAAAGCATAATAATGATTTATTTCCAAAAACAACCAAAGTGATTTTCCTCGAGGAAGCCGTGAATGTGTGTGAAAAGGGCAAAATGAATTGAATTTAATCCTGTAAGTTAAAACCGTATAATAAAAGGAAAACTCAACCAATACAAACCCATCATTTCTCAGGCGTGTTTCTCTACTGGGTTTACGTATCTATGCCTAGGAACATGTTACAATTTTTTCCAAATTAAAGTATCAAGAAGACATCTAATGTTCTTGTCCTGAGATACCACCTCATTCAGGAATACATCATTTTTCTCATGTACACGTGGAGGAGGAGCGAAGAGAGTGTCAGAGTGCATATTTTAGGTATACCTCAGAGAACTGAAGACTTTGAAAAGTAAAATGGGAAGATTAAGAAACTGGAGGGTAGACTATTTTACAGAATACTAAGGGTTTGAATGCATTTTAATTCAAGACACGCTAAGAGTATGCAATTACATAGTCGATTTTTGTCAACGAGGCTATGCTTGAAACTCACTGACCGAGGCAGCTTACATCTGGGTCTGTGTACCCTATTTTATCTTTCACCGGTACAAACAAGCCTCTTTCAATGCAATTTGAAAATGTACTCCATTTAATTTCCCCTGTTCATGGAAGACAGATTAATCAGTGGGCAAGTCTGCCACTTCGACCTTGGTCCCCTCCTCCCCAGGGCTCAATTCCACAGCTTTATCTTAGGAGCAAACGACCCAGATGACTGGTCCTCCCTCCCCCGATTTAAGTAATAAACATAATGAATTTATCAGTCCCACCCCACAGCTTGACTCAGTCCTACCATCTAAAAAACAAACCCCCCTTTTTTTCTGCGGAAGTTCAATTGCAGAGCGCGTATTTGCCAATCACAAAGACATTTCTACCTGTAGTCGCGATGCCGTAGTATAAGGAATCTCTTTAGCAAAGAACAGGTAAGGCCCTTTGCCATCCGGTTGAAGCTGCCACCGTGGCTGGGTGCCTGAGCGGGCTGCCCCTGGCCGGCCTCCCCCTTTAGAGGCTCGTGTCGAAATTTTTCACCTACTTAGTACCCCGATTTACTGCTCTCGTTCTCTGCAGCGGAGACCTGGCATCCCCCGCTGCCACCCCCTTCCCCGACGAAGCAAGGGCAGCTACCGGGACACGAAAGATGGTGCTTTAACTAGCGCTTATCTGGCCACTTCAGCAAGGCGCTATTCTTAATGGCATCCAAGGTGTCCACGATTACATTAAAACCAGACCCAAACCCTAACCTACCTCGGTAAGAGCTTCCTTACAGTCTTTTCATACTTCAAGCATAAAATAGCTCGCCCGCATTTTTTTCTTTTTTAAACTCAGTCATGTTAATCAACGGCCTAAGAAACCACGAATAAAGTTTAAAAAAAAAAAAAGAACAGCGGGGAGTAGACAGTTTCTGAAGGCTTAAAGTGCTGTTTATAATTTGAGCAAGAGAAACGGAAGAAGACTATGTCTACAGAAAGGGTGACAGGCCCTAATGCTTAGTGCAAGGGAATTTAGTAAAAGTAGTTTAAAAAGCAATAATAATCGATTACCCAGGACCATAACATCTCTTTGGGGAGATACCAGCAACCAGTTTTATTATTTTCCCTTTATTTGTAAAAGTGCAAAATTATTCTGTACAAATCCAACATATAAAAACCAGCATTCTGTACAACATTACAAAAGCATAAGGATGTCTAACAACATCGCAGAAATTGTATTCCACGTGTGTAACTAGTATCACGATTCCACAGCAGGAACAGTTTTACATGTCACTGTCGGACAGCGATGGAAAGGCCTGCACCACCTGGACAGCGAGACGGCGCGTCGCCTTTTAAACCTCGAGCAGGTCACGGGTACCCTGTCAGTTCTCAAGATTCAAATAAATTACATAAATAGGAGCGGGGCCGGGCGCCTCCCTGCCAGTCCGCGGCGTGCCGCGCCGCGCCGCGCCGCCGGGCGAGTGCCTCACACGTCGGGGTAGCCGCAGTAGTAGACGGCGCTGCTGGCGTCCGACACGGCCGAGGAGAGGGGCCCCGCGCCCTCGGGCGCCGGCAGCCCGGCGGCGTCGTGGCCCGCGAAGGGCAGCCCCAGCTCGGGCTTGCAGGCGAAGCGCAGGTACTGCTCGAACTCGGTGCGGTCCACCTCGCCCAGCAGCTCCTCCGGCGGCAAGTGCTCCAGCTGCTCCCGGCACGGCGCCGCCTCGGGCGGCGGCGACGGCTGCCCCACCGCCCCCGGCGGCAGCGGCGGCGGCAGCGGGCCGCGCCCCGGGCCCGGCGGCTGGCACGCCTGCCCGTAGTAGGCGTGCAGCGGCGCCGGGCAGCCCAGCAGCCCCTGCAGCGAGCCGCCCGGCCCCAGCGCCTCGCCGGGCGGCAGGTGCCGGCGCAGCGCCGCGCCCGCCGGGCCCTCGCCCGCCGCCGCCGCCGCCGCCGCCGCCGCCGGGAACTCGCCCGCCGGGTGCGGCGCGTAGCCGTAGGGCGCCAGCGCGCACTCCTCCTGCAGCCCCGCCGCCAGGAACGGCGCCTCGCCCTCCGCCGCGTCCAGCGGCGACGGGTCCGGCGTCGGCAGGCTGTAGCCGTCGAAGCCGGCGCCCAGCGGCGGACAGTCCCGGTAGTGGCCCGCGCCCGCCGCCGCCGCCGCCGCGTAGCCCTGCTCGCCGTAGGGCAGGCCCAGGCCCTCCACGCACATCCTGCCGCCGCCGCCGGCCTCGCTGCCCAGCCCGGGCCCCGCCGCCGCCTCGCCCAGGCCGTGCTGCAGGAAGCCGCTCTCCACCCGCTTCAGGCGCTTCACCTGCTTCCGCCGCCGCGGCCGGTACTTGTAGTTGGGGTGGTCCTGCATGTGCTGCACCCGCAGCCGCTCCGCCTCCTCCACGAACGGACGCTTCTCCGCCAGCGACAGCGCCTTCCACGATTTACCTGCGCCCACCAGCGCCGTCAGACCGGCCGCCCGCCCGCCGACGCGCCGCCGCCGCCCACGGCCCGGCCCCCGGCCCCGCACGGCCCCCGGCCCCCCGCCACAGCGCGGCCCCCGCCCCGCCAGCCCACGGCTCCCCCCGCCCGCCGCCCGCAGCCCGGGCCCCGACGCCCTCCCGCCCGCCGCCTCCCCCGGCCCCCCCGGCCCCCGCGCTCACCCAGCATCTTGCTGAGCTCGGCGTTGTGCAGGTCCGGGTTCTGCTGCGCCAGCCGCTTGCGCTCGTCCTTCGCCCACACCATGAAGGCGTTCATGGGCCGCCGGATCCGCGCCTCGCTCTTGCTCCGGCCGCCCGCCGCCCCCGACGACGCCGCCTCGCCCTTCGCCTTCGCCTCGCCCAGCGGGCTCAGCGCCTCTGCCCACGGGCAGGCGCCCACGGCCGGCATCATGGCGGGCAGCGCGCACCGGCCCTGCGCCTGGTCGTCGCTGCTGGCGTAGCCCGCATCGGGGCTGCTCATCTCGGGACGCGCCGCCGAGGCCCACAGCTGCGGCGGGGCAGCGGGACGGGCTCGGCGCTCGGGCCCCGCTCGCTGCTGCCGCCGCCGCCGCCGCCGCCCGGCCCTATTTGAGCTGCGGCGCGGCCAATGGGGCCGCGGGGGCGGGCCCGGCCGCGGGTCGGCGGCGGCGGCGGTGGGGCGCGGGGCGGCCCCCGGGCTCCTCCCGGCCCGGCCCCGGCACCTGAGCAGGTCGGGGGGCCCCGGGCGGGCAGCGCTGCCCCCCCCGCCGCGGGGCCGGGGGGGTCGTCCGGGGGGGCCCGGCAGCGCGTCCGGCAGCGGCCCTCGGGCTTGGGCCCCGCTCCCCGCACGGCGGCGGGGACCGGCCCGGCGAGGCCGTGCGCTGCCGGCTGTCATCGGGCAAGTGCCCGCCCGCCAGCGGCACGGCCGGGGACGGACAGCCCTGCGCAGAGGGGGCACGAAAGGGCTGGAAGGGGCAGACTATTTCCAACCGCACCGCGGTACCCCCAACACCGCGGAGGCACGGCAAGTGCTTGGCAAGTGCTTGGCTAGTGACCGGGGAAGACTAAGCCAGGCCATCTTCTGCATCTCGCCCTGCAGCCTCCCACCTGCCGGTGCTGCCTTAGCACATTTCACCTCCTAAGCCCGTGAAAGATGTAAACTGCGTGGGACAGTAGGATACTGAATCCATAGCAAAGCCTATGAAATATATCAAATCCCACTTTTTCCTACTTCGTAATAAAGTTATTCCGTACCTGCCAAAAGCGCAAGTATTTATTGTATGTAGCATAAGTTGATTAGCGTAGATTTCAGCTACGCTTTGCAGCAGGTATTGCCTGTTGCACTGCCTTGTTCGGGACCCCTCTCATTTGCCTGAATAAATAAACTGTAAATACAAACAGATCTTTCTAAAAAGTCCGTCACTTCGGAATTAACACAAATTCTGCCTCGCTACCATTTATGTCCTTCTTTGACATACAAACTAATGTAAAACACGGCGTTTTCACGGGCGCTCTGATTGATATTTGCATTGCTATGCGGTGCTATTAAATGCATCAATGCTTATTTGAGAAACCGCTGAGCTTTAAACTGAAGATCAAAGCGGTTTATTTGGTTAAGGACACCTTTGTTTGGGTAGCCACTTCGATCAAATAAACCAATATTGTAAGAATTCTGGCTGAAATTAAATGAACGTAGCCAACATCACCATTAACTCATTCTAACGTTGAATTTCCTGTTTCGTGCAATGTAAAGCCTGCTCCTTTACACCTGACAGCCAGGAGATAGCCTAAAAAGAAGAAAAATGCAGTGGCGAACGGTAGCTGCCCAGGACTAACACCGGGGAGGATAATTCTCCAGGCACTTGTGCATTCCTGCTTTCTGCTCCCCTCTGCTCGTTACAGATGATAAACGAGGGATATATTTCCAGACTAACGGGATCCTGTACCTATCCCTGTTGCGAGGAGTCGAAACCATTGCCAAAAGACTAGTAGCTGTCTAAAACCAAGCAAAGGGAGGGTTGTAGTTTGTTTTTTTTTTCCCCCCATTCAAACACACGCCCTAGTCCAACACAACGAGAGGCAGCGATTCGAACTTCTGCTTTTCTTCCTTTATACCAGATGCCGTAAAAAGCAGCGGAGGCGAAAACAATGATCCTACACATAAGTATGCGTATATTGGTCTCATACTAGTATATAGTAACACCATTCTTGTCGCAGTATAATGCATTTAAAATTGATTGTGAACGAAGTTCATCGGGACACGCTTCCCTTGCAAAGCCGACCGCTATCACAAAACAGGCGACAATAACCAGGGATGCTCGTTAGGAATTAAGTGCTTTTTCAGTCGGTTTTAGTCCAGCGCCTTTGGGACACTACCTGAGGGCGTACCGGTTTAAGGCTGGTGTGCCAGTGACTTTAGTTTTATGGCCGAGGTTGTGACATTTCCCGACCCGACGTGCTGGGACTCAGAGCCCTTAATCCTTAGGCCAGCTGCCCGAGGACGGGTCACGCACCGAAGCGTGGCTGATACCCAGAGAAAATTCTGAATTCAACAGAATCCGAAGGGTGGCTGAAGCCAGCTCATGCAGGAGGAAAGTGTGCCTATTTTTCCCTGCAGAGAACAGAATACTCAGCTGAGGGGAGAAAGCAAGACAACTTCCAAGCAAAACAAAAATCAAGAAGGCAAGAATGCGCTGCCCTAACGAAGTGGGTGCATTGCCAGTGACTTCCAGATCAGTTCCCAGCTCACGCCGTATTACTGACCCGGATAAAACGGAACGCCTAGGAGTTTAACGCGCAGAAGAGAGTATTACCTTTTTTACGAGCTGATCTTGTTAAAACGCCAAACCGTCCCTTTTACTCTATTTAGCGGAAACATTTTCGTGAGCCAAGGGAACAAATCCTGCAAGAGCTTGCACTGCAAAAGTTCAGCGAGTAGAGGGACTGCGTACAAATACACTTTACAGCAATTTTGGGGCTGTCACTTCCAGGAGAAAAGAAAATGTTTTTCTATATAATGAACATGAGGTAATAAACTAAGCAAACTGCCGCTGACTTTGTTTGGGAGATTTGTGCAAACTGCTTCCACAGCTCATTGATCTGGGATCAAAGAAAGCAAGGTGTGTTTTGAATCTAAGCCGAGAAAGTAAAAGCTCCTCGGTTTGTACAGAAAATGTTGGCAGTTTGTGACCCTTTCGGTGCCTCTGGTGTCATAAATAGATTCTCTCACCGCTTTTCTCGCCTTCTGTTTTGATTGTTTAGGTATTTTTGAACTGTAACTTTAAAGCACCCCGCACGGCACTGATTCTGGCTCAAGTTGCGCTCTCTGCTTATGCCTCACTTCCCTGAAGCGCTTCGTAAAGAGCTTCTTCTGACGCTCCTGCAACCTTCGTGGTCGCACGACTCCTGGGGTCATTCGTTAACTTTCCCAACGTAACAATGCCGCCGAGAGTTCATCCTTCTGATTTATTGACCTTTTAAACCCGCCGGTACCCAGCGCGGGGGCGCGGAGCGGGGATCCTCCGGCGAGAGATGTGTTTCTATTTCAGGTCCATTACAGAATGCGGTGTTGGAAGTGGTGCTCCCAGCGTTATCAGAGCCGACCACAAATGCCACATGAAAAGCAGCAAACATCCGGAGGGTTTCCTGCGAATCGAGCAGTTTCTCAAGACAAGAGCCTTTTTTTTTTTTTTTTTTTTTTTAAACGTGTATTTAAAGGCAACAAGCTTTGCCTCTTTAAAGCAGTTCAAAACCACTAAATGAAAGTAGCCCAGCCCGACAACGCTGCATAGTGCAAGAAATCTCCCCGAATGAAGGCTTTTCGGGACTTCGCCTCGGGAAAGCGCATGGATCAGAGAGGCCCTGGTCGGGAATGACCCACTCTTGAAAGGAAAAAAAAAAAGAAAAAAAAAAAAAAAAGTCCCTTTCAGAAACTCTGTAACGATCGAAGCGACGTTAACTACTTTACAACAAAGTAATAGTCCCCAACATTTAAATAGTTACTGGTTCGCCTGCGTGGGTTTAATCTGCAAATTGCTTTCTAGCAAACGCGCAGGAACACCCGAACCCGCAAAAAGCTGCTCGTGCCTGCACGCAGCACCCCGAGCGGAGCCGCCTCCGTGGAAACACGGACCATCGCCCCGGGCGCGGCAGCTGCGGGGCACAGGCAATAAGCGCCCCGGTCCCGCACCATAAGCTGCCCGCGCCTGCTCTGGGGTGTGTTAAGCAACGGCGTCCCCGCATTCGGGGACTGAAGGGCGTCCGGCGGGGGGAGAGGGACGTGCGCGACTCCCGCTCCGAGGTAAGGGCGCTTTCGGCTCCCGGCGGACGCGAGTGGGCCCCCCGCCCCGGCCAGCCCCCCCCCCCCCGCCCCCGCCGCGGCCGCTGGCGTCCCCGGGGGCGGCCCGCCTGCCCGCTGCCCCCTCTGGAGGAGCCGAGGTGCGGGGGAGAGCCCCCGGCGTGCCCCCTCCCAGCAAGGAGTTAACTCTGCCGCCGACGGGGCTGCTTGGGCTGGGCTTCAAGGCGGCTGCAACGCCTCCCCTACTCCCGCCTGAAGATATAAATCAATGTATGGGAATCGACGGGACATGACGTGTTTAACTGACACGAGTGCTGGGGGCTTCTGTAATATCTATCCCAGACAGATAATGCGTAGACCCAGACAAATCCCAATAAAGTCAGCAGCAAATGCTACTCGGTTTAAACGACATTGAAAGGAAGCCTAGAAATGGCACGTTCCTCAAAAAAACCCCATAATCTAGATCCAGCGCTCGCCACCCATTATATTCATAAATTTGTCTACTCCTTTAACATAAAGATTGATTCATGAGACTAAGATCGCAGACCGGTTGTGTTTTTCTCTGTAAAATAAATTGACAACAGTTTGATTACATAAGGAGTTCCCAATTTAATTACGGGTTTGCGCCCTTCGGTTTGAGAATGAGTTGCATAGGGCCACGAAGCAGTACAATAGCTGGGGCCAGGTAGAACCCCCCTACACTTGAATTTCCAAGAACAGAAATCCTGTTAGTTTTCATACTTAAGTACATACAAGTCATTAAAAAAAAAAAAAAAAAAGAAAAAGAAAAAGCTTTATACAATGCTGGAGCCACTCCAAAAGATCAGGGATCTGAACTGAACTAAACAATTTGGCCTAGCCTCTGTATTTATGCTGGTTTTATGTCAGCGGAGCTACTGCAAACTTGTACTAAGGTAAGATTTATTTTGACATGCTAGATGCAAGTCATGTAACTGTACGATTAAAAAGCTGATCCTGGTTACACAGGAATGAAATAAATTTCATCTTGGGCATCACTCAGCTCCCAGAGTATCCTTATTACAGCCAGAAGAATGAATGTAATAAGATATTCTCTAGAAGGTGGGCTATGCTACCGTATGTTACGCTACTGTAGTCTTGTAGTGTATATTTCTAAATTTCTTTCTTTAGTAGGCAGCAATATTTCACAGTAATTTCAAAGTGCAAAGTTCTTTGTCTTCAGCCAGAGTAAAATTGTTACATGATACAAACGAGGCAGTAGCTGGGCCTGGAGCTGGGCAGTTACTGTTCCACCGATTACTTATAGTCACAGAAGAGATGATCTGGGATTTTAGCATATGGAAATAATCCTATGCTAGCAGTTTACCAGAAGTATGTTAGCGATACTAACAAAATAATTAAACAATAATGACTAAATCGAAACCAGCGGCTTGCCATCTGCAGTTCTGATGAATCAACAGTGATGAACAAGTAAGATTAGACAGAAATTAAGAATGGATTTAAACCCTCAACAACACTAAAGCTGAATAAATCCTTTTTCCAAGGTGGATAATATGATACATTTCTTTTTCAGAAAAGAGTCACTGCTGTCCTTTCCTTCCCTGATATTAGATGCAGTGGTAGTGTTGTTAAAAAATGTTTGTTCTTACATGACCAAAAAGTGCATTCTTTATAACCCAGACATAGGTATACAAAATTTGATGCTGTTTTTGCAAATCAAAATATCAAATTGTTTAAGGTTATAATTTTGAAATTTGCCCAGTGGAAATGCTCTGGATTGTCATTGTATCTTGCCATTGCATTCGGTGATTAAGTGCACTACAACTTTTGACATCTGACATTTATCTAGATAAATAAACTACAAAAAGAAATAAATTGGGAAGTTAGAAGGTTCGGGAAATTAATTTGGTTTCACTTCTTGATAGCTGCAAGTGTTCAGTTTTCTGATATTTATGTTCCTTGATTACTCTTAATACACAAAGCACTTTTTAATTTTAATATTAGTTATTTTAATATTAAGTTGTTATTTTAATATTAAGATTACAATAATGTTCCATTGAAACATCATATAAAGTCATAGATGATAAGAAAAAGACACCCGCACATCTTCCAGATCCAAAGTAGTCAATCTGATCACATTTCTAACTCTATTTACCAACTTGCAGCACTTTCAGTGGCAGACCTCTGCCTGCTTTAAGCGCACAATGAAGTCTACAATTTCTCTGCCTAGAATCCGTTAGTATCCAATGAACACCTTTGACTTCTACTGAGCAGGGAGAGAGAAGGGAACTCAACCCCTCATGGGATCACGCCAGACACAGCTAGCAACTTTAAATAAAAAAGACAACTAAGCTGCAAAAACCTCCAAGCTAAATTAGCAATACACCTTTTTTTTTTTTTTTTTATCCAGCCATTATTACTTGGGCTTCAATATGTTTAGATTTATCTAACCTGCAATTCAGCAGTCACACCTATTTTACTTGCGTGGACTATTTCTGTTTGAATAAAACCTAAGCACCGAAAGTCCCCTTTCCTCCTCCCTTGTCCCCTTAACATCACCTTCTTATCTTCACAACACTCTTTGAAGGGTATTTACTGAAAGGATGAGAGAGCAGTTATCACACAGAACTGAAAACCTAAAAAAAAAAAAAAAAAAGACCCAGGAATTTCAATAAACCTACTCTGTAGCTAGATCAAGAACTAGAGATCCTCACTGCTACTGCAAACAACGTGCAAGATCTAAGATGATTTCTACCCAGCTATCTCCAGTTTACCAGTTCCATTAAGATAGGATACCTGTTTAACGGGACTCTAGATGTAAATGTTGTGAGAACATGCAATTTAGAAACCTTGCTTCAATGATAAATTTAATGACTTTTTCAGCTTTTAAAAATTCAGTCAGATCTTTAGCAGACAGTTTGTGTAGTACCTAGATGTACTGTGTTGACTGCCTTCTACCATTAAAGCCTGGAGAGGTTTGAATTAATGAAGCAAGGTGGATGACTACAGAGCTTTAGTTTCTGGGTTTACATGGGTATAAATACACTTGCTACAAAACCAAAGCATATTTGTGCTTTTTTGGTTCAGACTAGCACCCTGCAAAAAGTGAAGGTGGTAAGTCACTCCACACAGGATAAACTGAAAAATGCCTAGGAGATATTAACCAACTACACTGGCGATTTACTAAACCCAGAGTTAGAACTGAAGCACAGCAAAATTATCTTACACAACTGTAATACCTAACTTTCCATAGGCATCTGTTTCCAGCAGTCAGTCTCCTAGCCTTCCCTCCTGGTTAGCAAAAAATTGCAAGACTTACTATTGCAAGACCTATGCCATTTCAGGAAATAAAGACGAGTGTTGACAGTTGCTAGCAACATTTTATATGCCAGTGCATGTGGGTGCTCAAGTGCTATAATAGTTCATTTAAAAATAAAATATGAACTAAGACAAGCCAAAACACCTAGGCAGTTGAGTTGACAACCACTCAACCACTCATCAGAGGGAGCCCATTTTTGCCAAAAGCCAACATCTGTAGTACAGCCAACCTGCTGGGGTCTCAGAACTACCCCTCTAAAAACTCTACAGCTGCTGGGAGAAGCAGATGCCAGCCAAGGGAGCCCCACAGGCATACCGTGAACAGGAAAGTACAGAGCTGTAATGCATTCTGTAGCTGCTTGATTGATACTTTCTGCAGCACAAAAGGTATTTTAATGAAGAAGATGCTACATTTGCCTTTCAAGTGGAACATTTCTGAAAGGAAACCAGTCATATATCTGCAGCATGTCACTGACAGATGTAAACATTTTATATTGTTCTAGGTAGCCTTCTCATTACTGTGTGTTAGACTATATTTGTGACATATTGCCATTTAATACTTTAAGCTAGGTTCTTGCAAGAAAAGTATTACTTTTTCAATAGAAAAATAAAAACTTTTCAAAGAAAACTCTTCTCACTATCTTTCCTCAAGGGGAAGAACCAGCCTTCTAGTGTATTAGTAATTCTCATATATTCTTTAAGTCCAGCTGAAAAACCTTAGTAATCTAACTTGCATTGCAACTAAGCACAGAAAAAAGTCTGAGCTCATAGCTAACACTAGAACATATCCTGTTCAGGAAGGACCTGCAGATCCTTCCAGGGCCAGATTGCGTGTGCACGATCAATGTTTGGAACAGGGCATAATACAGAGGTTTCTTGGCAGCTTTCATAAATCGGCAGAGCTGCAAAAGTTGTTTTTCGGTTTTTGTTTTGGTTTTTGATTTTTTTTTTTTTTAATCTTAGGCCAGCTAAACACCAATCCATTTAGCACTAAAACTACCCTGCCGCCTATCTAAACAGGAAAACCTTGCTAGTGAAGATGTAGTTACATCAGCAAGCATGTGTTTCTGGCACTAAAAGATTACCTATATTTGCACACCTCCTGGTATCTGTCCTTTTTTTCCTTCAATATCATGAAATATTATTAAATTACTACTTTTGCTTTTAGTGTCTTCTTTGTTCTTCGCATGCTTGTTTCTTAATTACCGATTAATATATTTCTTAGCATTTTTCTTTTTGCAGATACTCCTAGCCAGCAGTCAGTAGATGCCACAGCACAGACGTGAACTACTGATAAGTAAAAATCAAGCTGCATGGATTATCTCTTTTCCATAAAAAGCAAATCTATCGGTGCAATCAGTTTTTGTTGGGGGGTGGGGATTTTTAAATCTCCCTTTCAGGTTTGCAACAGTGCATTCACACATTTTTTGCCACTTGTCAGGCTAATTCAATAGCAAAATCCAAGCAACAAAGATTTGATCTGGGTAAGTAACAGTTGTACATAAGCTGGTAATTAATAGTCGTATGAATTATTTCAAATGAATTCTTAGGATTTTCTTTGCAGCCTGTAGCTTCAGAAGCATTCTGAAATACAGTCAACTCATTTTTATTTAAATATGTGGTTACAGAACTAAGGCTGGATATATCACCTGTCTTTGGAAGGGTTCCATATTAATGGGGACTCGCTGGTCCATCAGCTTTCCCTAACCAGATATTGAACCTTAACACAGCACTGGCCAGACACTAGCCTATTAGAACTTCACTTTACAGGAGCACCAAATTAATCTGAAATCGCAACAAGAAGATAAGACAAAGTTATTCAGTTACTAAATTACATACAGGTGTGAGTATGGAATCTGGGGAATCCCTTTGACAGATGCACACAAGGTTTATGTTTATGTGTCAAGAGAGCTCTTACTGTTAAGCACACAAAATGGTAAAATACTCAAGAAGTATTCTTGCCACTAAACAATTAAGTTACAGAACATTTGGTAGTATATGTATTGATTTTACGCATTTGTTTATAAACCACAGCCTTTTATGTCATTGGCTCAGCCTGAAATGTCAAATTTCACATTTCAAAATTTCCTTAAACAAAAGCAACCACAGCTGCTCATGGTTACTTGCAAGTGGTTAGTAAACATGCATTATCATTTTCTTATTCAAAGAAAAAAATTACTCAAAGCTATTTTTACTTTTGCTAGAGACTTTCAATAAAATAAAATGTAAGAAATCTGTATTTGAAAACTAGTAGATTGTGATATGTGTTCAGATGCTGTCCCAAACAGAAGCAGCAGATTACTTGCACAGCCCTTGCAGAAATACCTTCCTAGCTTGCTACATGTGTACTTGTACAGGTTGAGTTTATTGCATTAAAACCATAGTGATGAGAAGACGTATATGACACATTTCTTCTTATAGTACTAAAATTAACAATTAGTAGTGTTGCAGCAGCGAGTGATTAGACAGCTGCAATGGCACTGCTTACAAAAACTTTAAATAACATGTAATACTGAAGTATACAGTTGCCTAAGATGTATACTTAGTTAGGATTAAAAACCATTATTATAAAGATTAGGGACACAAACAGCTGATTATTGGCTGCTTTTACAACACACAGATTATTATTCATTAGTACCCACATAAGAAGAGTTTATAGGTTCACATATATTTAGAGTGATTTCATCCACAGAATAGCCATAGGTTATGGTCATTTATTTATAGAGGTGTAGGTCAAAATCTATCCTGCAACACTGAAATAAGAGGTGAGTAGAAAGATGTATCTTCTGTATGACAGAATTTAATAGCAAATGTCAGTGATATATCTTAGTAAATAACTTAGTTAAATATATTTTTACAGAAAGAATTTTAATAATAATATGAATTAAACACAATACATGCCACCAGAAGTAATTTGGACATATCACTGGGAAGATCACAAAGTGTTCAAGGTTATGTTTTAAATTTCTAGCCAGAATCAATAAATCTATCCTAGTTACTTTACAAGCATGATACATTCACTAGGGAAAGTTTTCTTTCAAGAACCAATTATTATCCACTGCTCTGTTAAAAATAACTGAAAAAAGGCTAACCAACTTGAATCTTAGAAGAAGGGTTGGATGCAATGTTAATAGTATTAAGACAATTTTCCAGAAAGTAAACGATTTAAAATCACTTGTATAAATTTCACAGAAACAAATTATTAAAAAGCCAAAGTTCTCAATCTGAAGTGTTTAACCACCTTTTTGGGTAAATCTAAAAGGAGGAGCTCTGACCAGACCCAAGTTCCGTGGAATAACTGCCTGGCTAAACAGAAGAGTGATCCAGGAAGTAAGAAGCTGGGAACTACCATTTCAGAAGACTCTGAAGATGAGAACTGAGTCAGTCAAGATCACAGAAGCAGCTGCAGCTTCACCGCTTTGTCACAAGCTAAACTGGACATTATATTGAACAGCCATTGTATCAAGAACTAAAGCGAGACAGTAACGGGGTATAGCACTCTCTGAGAGTTCCTATGTGACTGCAACACTAGATGATCAACTAAAGTTGTGTTTATCAGGCCTCTACCTACTGCTCTTACCTTGTAATTAAGGACATTCTGAAAAAAAGAATTCTTACTTTTTCTAAACCCAGCTTTTGTATACCATCTCACTACAAATGGTATTTATATGCTATTTTTCATCCAATAAATGCTTTACAAAGGTATGTTAATATTACTAACACTGTGCTGCACCTTTGGGAACTCAGGACAAAACAGATGTTCTCACTGACCTGTCTAAAGTTGCAGCAGAGCAGAAAAAGGCCAAGGACCATGTGCCTCTCCCTTTCCCCTCTCTAGTTTTAAGCGCAGTTCCATGCTGAACCTAAAGATACTGGTCTCAGACTCCCTTTCTCCCACGTTCCTGCTAAAACTCCAGGGGAATACGAGCATCATTAGGACTCTTCAGCAGATTCACCTTTGGTAGGATGACTAGTCAGGGATTAGCAATAACAGACTGATTACAGTCAATTGGGAAAAGGGTAAATCAATGGTCCAAAATAAAATTTAAGCCAAATTTAAACATTCACTTCTATTGTGCATTCTGTGAGATACTCTGGAACTGCAGCTTAACTCTCTTCTAAGCTTCATTACCTTTTTCCATACTGATCCTAGAAAACTGTAAAGTGGCAAATCATACAGACAGAACAAAAATGGCTATATATGTATATAAATCAGCACTTATTGTATAGTACACATGACTACATAACCAATACTAAGGTACCTGATTTTTTTCATTTTCACTACAAAAAGTGCAATGACAAGCTGAAGTTTGATTTTAAATGAGTATCAACATCTCTGACTAGAAGAAAAGCAAACTAGTAAATAATGATAGTCAACTGTCATTTTATAGTTAGTCTACTAATAAATAAGTGAATGAATCAGATATAATTATTCCTTTTATAAATTCAATTTGATACCAAAATATACAAGATACAAACTATTAGGAAAAACAAATTAAGAAATACTTAAAACTTAATTTATACATCTAAACACTTAAATTTGGATAATACAAAAAATCTTGGCCATTTGATAAGAAAACATTTTTACCTTTTTATAAAAATAAAGATATAGATACTGCTGACTAAGTATAGGTCAAATTCGAATTTGGATAATTTCTTTTGATTCTTTATAGTTTTGTTTACACAGTGATTTCATACTGCCTAATTTCAGGCTCTTAGCTTAGGGATTCGAGACAGTTTATTAAAGACAAGTACGAAGAACCTCCCTGAAAAAAATGCTCTATTTTTTTATTTTGCATTTTTAAGCTCTGGGTAGTTCCACTTGTGAATTATTAAACTGCAGCTATGCTCCCTCCAAGCAACAACTACATTTTTGTGATAAGGATTCCCTTATATATAATTTGCATAGAAATTTCGAATCCTTCAGCATAAGATCCTCTATAAATGTGTATAGTCATTAGAGATACACATGTTGCTTGTACTAAGTTTCACAGATACTTTTTTTTCTTGTAGTAAAACTTACACAGAGAAGAATTTCCAGAGTAATTTTTTCGTAAGTATTTTCCTTGTAAAACAAAAATCAGAGATTGCTTATCAATGGTTCACTATCAAAATGGAAGGACAAATAGACTGGAGTTTTATATGGATCAACCAGCAGCAAAAATAAACTTTTAACCAAGCTGACTGATAGAAGAGGGTGTATATTTATTAAACTTGCAAACTTCCAGTAAGTGAGGAGGTGCATCAAGGAGTTTCAAGAACAAGACTGTAATTAAAATTATCTTGAAAATTACACAAATGGCTTAAACATAGCAGGATAAAATTCAACATGGACAAATGCAAGGTATTTTAGTGAGGTAGGAATAATCTATGTTAAGGGTTAGGAACTTAAAAGCAAGAAGCCATACTGAAGAAAAAGATTTTGGGGGTAATTGTAGATGACAGTTTAAACAGCAGTCAACAATGTCATGCTGCTGAGAGGAAAAGAAGAGAAAAAACACAGCACATTGGGCTATGTAGATATGTATGTTCTCTGCAGCCTGTGAAGCAAACTTTCCTTTCTCCTCAGGGAAGAGGAGACAAAATAACAGTTTTCATATTCCTAGATGGTTGGTGCAGTATAGAGTAATATCCACTGAGGGCAGGACAGAAAATCATGACATACTTAAACTGCATTAAGGAAAATTTAGCTTTAATGGTAAGAAAAATAGTCTAAAAAAGGTGAGGACAGTGAAGTGTTGGAATGTGTTGCCTATGGAAAATACAAACCCCTCCAGTTTTTATAAATAGAGAACAAATATGTTTTAAAAACAGGCTGACAAACACCTTTAAGAATGGCACACCTACAGCTGATCTTGCATCAGGTCACAGAATCACAGAGCAGTTGAGGCTGGACAGGACCTCTGGAGGGCATCTGGTCCAACCCTCCTGCGCAAGGAGGGCCACCTAGAGCCAGTTGCCCAGGACCGTGTCCAAAAGGCTTTTGAATACTTCCACGGATGGAGACTCCACAACCTCTCTGGGCAACCTGTGAGGCGGCAGATGAGTCAGCCCCTGAAGCTCCTTCTATCCTTAGTTTCCTAAACTTTAATGAAAAATTATGCTAATATTTGGCTTTGACTTTAAAACTAACTTGCTGATTTTTCTTCATTCCATACTTAAGTCCTTGTTTCACCATTTTAATTTCATAGTACGGCTTTGTTCATTTAGGAATTGCTATTCAGAAACTGCAGAGAAGACAAATCATGTCCTGTGTTACACTCAGCCCTCAGCAATATTTAATAATCCCCCTCTGTATATCCCTAAAACAAAGTAATAAATCCACCAAACTGACCTTAATGTTTCTTGCACGGAATTAAAAAAAGAATTTCTAAAATAAAATTCAATAAATAAATATTATACCCAGGAAGTATGCAAACAAATAATCTCTCAGCGGTGTTCCCCTCAAGAAAATGTTATAACTATGCAATTCTGATTTCATATTGCTCACTCAGATTATGCTACTTCTTCACAGTTTAATTTTCAACCTCATCCATAAAGTACACTAGTCCCATTGGTCAGCTTTGCAATGAAGAGAAGGCAGGTGTTCCAGTCATTTTAGGTATCAAATTCCTCATGAGCTATTTAATATTTCCAGTGAACAGGACAGAACAAAACTTCTGCATACACGTATTACTAATTGTTCATACACAGCTGTGAAAAACTAATATTGAAAATTATAAGGGATACAAAAGTAACTATATGTTGAAAAGCTTATTTTTCAAGCCAGTTTCAAGGAATTCTTTCTAACTCAAATGTTGGAGTTAAAAAATTAAAATCAATACTCAAGTTTGAAAAACATTACAAAAAGAAAATGACAGAGATATCTTTCAAGGAGGCATACAGTTTCTTCCTCACTTTTTGACAACCCAGAATCCTGTATGTTTAGTATTGACCTTGCAATTCATATCTAAGTACATGACAGATCACAGGTGATTAACATCTCTGTAAGTATCTCTATCCTACCATGGTTCTGTTTTAAGATATTCTGCTACATCCTAGAATACCTTTCCTAAACAAACTCCAGAAGGTAAATACTTAAGACAATAGCAAATGAGGGGTGAATGAAGGTAAGAACATCAAAGGTTCTCTGAGGGAGCTGAACTACAAGGGAAGCTTTGAACCCGGGTTAAAATGTCACAGGGTGCTACCTGAGCACTGCATTTATCAATTTAATTCCTTCAGAATCAACAAATAAACTTTGTGACAAAGATAAAGATTTAAACCTGTATTTCTTTCTTAAAGCTATCTTTGAAGTTACCTCATACCTTAATGTATAACTACCATTTTAGACACATATTTTAAAACATTTAAAAGAATATCCCAGCAAAGTAATGAAAAGATGGAATCATACTGAGTCACAGACGCACCTCCCCCCAACAACCCAATTATCATAAAATGGGAGAATAACAGTAAAACTATTTTTCATTATTAAGAATTTTGGGAAATAAATACCGGTTTTCTACTCAAGTTAGCGCATCTCTCTTTCCAAGATGAAGAGCAACAGACATTAAATATAGAACTTTACCTAATAAAGTAAATTACATTGCAGAAACTCTGTCCTTGAGAAATTCACAGCACTAAACAATATGCCCAGATTTATCGGCCAACCTTTTAAAGTAGGAACCTAAAACTGTTCTTGTGAATCTAAGTATTGGTAGCTAAAGCCTGGTTTGCATTCATATCTGTACTTTAAAAAAAAGATTTATTTAATTGGTACCAGTTCTATGTACAGTAATCCATAACTGATGCATGTTTCTAAAAGTCTCCCCCCAAAATCACTCCCTTTAAAGAGGTTTCTAAACACTATTTTTTAATTTGTTAAGTCTTGATACAATCCTATCCCATGAAAAATGCTAAGTCTCAAACCCTCCCTGTTCACACAGTGGAAGGATGGGCAGACAGCCCCAGTTATTGTTTTTTTTCTTTGTGGTTTTTTTTTCCCTCAACTTTGACATTGTCTGAACTCCAGCAGACAAGAATACTGGCTTCTGATCTACAATGAAGAGAGTGAGGAAAGGGAAGGTCAGCTTTCTCATGCTTCCCATAATTAGAAGAGTGAAAGAAAAAAAGTGGCCTATGAAGATGTAACTGTAAATTAGCAAAAGTTAGATATTTTTCAGAAGATGGATGCATAGGAATAAATACAATGGAAGAATACACAGGCATTGAGGATGTTGTCGACTATTTAGAAAGGGTACCGACTTGATTTACTGTACAGAAATTTCTAGTGAGAATTTTTAGTTCTCTTAAAAAAAAAAAGTGAATTGCGGGGTTTTTTTTCTCTCCTAGAGCACACCAAGAATGATTCCAAAAACTAGTGAATACAGTAATTTTTAAAAAAAAAGTTCTGGCAATAGTCACAGTTTTAATAACTCACTGCTATACTTAGGCATGTACTTTCACAGCATCAACCACTGCTTTTTCCACTTGTTAAACAGACTAATGCCAAATCCCACATAAAAACGTGACTTCAGCAGAATCCTATGACTTTAAGTTTGTAATTCTATTTTAGCATACTGCTCTCAGGTGTTTGGAATCAAGTCAGTGATGAGTTTAACTGGGAAGAGTATGTAAAATACACAACAATTGTTATTGAAACAGATAGACATGGAGCACTTTGCCACGCAGCTCGGTTAGAGCATGGTGCTAATAACGCCAAGTTCACAGGTTCGATCCCTGCTCACTGCAGGGGGGTTGGGCTTGATGATCTCTCAAGGTCCCTTCCAACCCAAAAAGCATTCTATGATTCTATGACATTGAAACAGCATATTTCTGGAATTTTGTTTATTTTATACCAGTATGGGAATAAGGAAACACATACTGCATCTCTGAAGGAGTGAAGGGAACTCAGTATCCCAGATGATGAAATATAGATGAATAATAGACAGTGACATTTCCTAACGGGCATGGCTAATTTCTCTCAAGTTGTAGAACTTCAAGTACCATGGTGGCCTGGAGTAGGATACAAAGAGAGAGTTTTACTCTATAGTCTGCCATGCTCAAACACCCCTTCCCCAGAGAAGCCATGCCTATGACCAAAGACAATGTAGAATGTTTGGTAACAGCCTTATAAACAATAGTGTGAAAATGAAACAGCAAAAACCCACAGGATTTATTTTCTCATGGGTATTAATAAAAGAGAAGTTCCTTGAAAATTCCTTTTAAGTAGTTGAAATTGCATAGTTATGCAAACAGTATATATTTTCTGCAAGTATCATGAAACCTGACAAGTCAAGACTTCACAGAGGTCTTTCACCCCAGCTTCAATAAATATTATACTCTAACACATACACTATTATGAAAAACAGCCTTTAAATTGGACCCCCATGGTCAAAAGCTGTCTTCTTGAACTATTAACAAGCTTTACTGTTTGGTATGATTTTCTGATAAAAAACTTGTTCCAAGGCTCTTTAGGAGAGAGATCACTGAATTTTAATCAAAAGAGTTTATGAAAAATATATGTAGATTCTTGTTTGAGAAATATCTGGCAACAATGCTGTATAGCAATTCCAGCCAGACTATCTGTGTAAAAGATAAGCAGATTTAGCCAAACATGCCTTTATCCGGGACTGCAATGCATACAAAGAATCCTGAAAAACTTCCAACTTCAGAAATTAGCTGTTTATTTTGGAGCACCTATATCAATAACAGCAAAACACACCACAAAAGTACTAACTGCTCATCTGCCTTACAAAATTGATAAGGAATGTTTTGCCTGTAAATCTGAGAAGGAATAAAATAAAAGGAAATGAAAATGAACTGTCATATGTAGATCCTCATGATAAGTTAACAAAAAGAATCTAACAGCTAACTCACAGAACCTTTAACTTTTAAGACCACAACAATTCTAGGATGTTTTCATGGCAGAAAAATTAACCTGTCCCTGCACTTTTGAAAGGAAAATTCAGTCAGTACCATTCCACGTCTTCTCATATTTCCTAACCTTGTCATCTCAACTTCTTAATTTGACTGCAAGGTGATGTTAACACCTTTATGCACTACATAAAGCAAGGCACCTTTTAAAATGAAGCCATTAAGCAGGAAAAAAAAAAAAAAGAAAGAATGCAAAAAGTTACATCTGCTTAGCTGACAGTTATATAGCTGGCAATGGGCTGCTAACCTGCCCCAGCCCAGATTTCAAAATTGCAGCCTGGAGAGCAGAGATGGGAGCTGAATACCAAAATTAGAACACGCATCTTCTTTCCGGGTAAGAGACAGCCTTCCACTAGATATGTTTCTTTGGGTGTCTGTTCCACTACCTATTAATCACACTATGGATGATGCTTTCCTATGACATCCTAACCTAATCAGGTCTATGCAGACTATTTAGCATTTTTCCACAATTCTGTTCTTGTATATTAAAAATAGGATGATACATTTCTGATTTTGTTTAAATATATGCCCATTCTAACCAATGGGCATATATTTAAATATATGCCCATTCTAGTTACTAACATGACTATTCTGATTTGGCTTTTGTTTTATTCACTGTTATTCCAACATGACAGTTTTTCCACTATAGTGTAAAGTATGCTTATTTATTAACCACGTTTCTTTCCTATCAACCTGATTTGTTTCCTTTTTTTTTTTTTTTTTTTTTTTTGTTATTCTTCACCTTCAATTGCCTGGGTTTGCAGAAGCTGACTGACTTAGGATGGTAGCAAAGCTTGAAAAGAGAAATTCAAAGCTGTGCAATACATAGACTCAAAAGCCCCTTACACATGCAATATTCTTCTATAAAACAAGATCCTGAAGGTAGAGCTCTCCAAATTCCATACACAGAAGTGGCACACTCTCTGTGAAACTATTCACTGTAATACTGTTTTTTACTACCGGCTAGCCAAAAGGGGATGTAGTTGGGATGCTTAAATGGAAATAGCTTGATTGCTATACCTCATATAATAAAAATGGAGTGTTTCAGAAATACAACACTAATGAAAAGTTCATAGCTAACGAAAAGTAGGAAACAAAGGATACCTGCCACTGGAACCAGCCAAATGCCACCAATATACTAAATAAAACTTGGAAAACTTTTATTGACTAGCAAGCTCAGCATGTTGGAATAATAAGGAAGTTTGGAATTTCCTCTCTCATTTGGAGTGTCTTTGCAGAAATATCAGCTGGTAACTACATCAGACTGTGCTATGTATAGCTTTGTTGATTTACAGAGGTCTTTAGAAAGCACACGCCCAATGTTTTGCTTCACATGAATAACCCTTATAGACAAACTGCCTAGCATACACGAAATTTGCAGAATGAGAGAGAACATTACTTTTTAAAGTTTAAGTCATTAAAAGGGATACTTGCTTAATTTCAGCATTATCAAATTGAGGTAATCTAACAGAATTAATTTCTAGTTATGAAAGCTATTCTCCAGACTTCCAAAGGACAACTTCTTCCAACACAAAGAAAGAATCGTTATGAAGAAAAGGAGGAATGCATTATTTCATTTCAATCCCTACAATTAATGTAATTTATCTGCTTTATTTTTTCAAAATGTATTTCCTTTGAGTTTTTCAACAATGCTAATTCATTTTTTTAAACTGTTATTTCTGATAATGGTAAATGACAAGCAAATGGAAATATGAAAGCAAATGGAAACAATTAAATAAACAGCTGAGTGTTGTTCTTCAATTATTTGCATTACAGCAGTACTTTCAGAGACAAGACATAATGCCTTTCTTTACCAAAACACACCCGGGGGGGGGGAGGGGGGGGGGGGGGGGGAAGATACACTAAGTATTATTACTCCTTTTAAAATGATATAGAATAGAGTTAGAGGTTAGATGATTCACTTCATGTCACATTGGAAAATCTGTGGCAGAGGTCCAATTAAAACTTGGTCAGATGAAGAAAAAAATGCAGTCAAGTGATATTCACACAAGCAACCGTATTAACATAAATGTGTGGTGGCTGCTCTGCATCACAGTAAATCATCCCACCCACCCAGCTGGCTTTCCTCCTTCTTTCCTCACATGCACAAATTTTGCCCAGCTGTGAATGCGAGAGGGTGAACAAAGGAGGAGAAAAGAATCAACACTGATTTCTGAATAAATAAACACACAGTTCTGATAAGTTAACATTGCTAATGCGACAGAATTCATGTAGTAATTCAAGTATACTTTTTTCAGAAAATTCCTAAATATATTGAATGCAAAACTGCATTTTGGACTGGATCCTGCATGCCACCTAGCAGCCATGGAGAAGTGTTTAGCGTTCCTATTCCTGCTCAGCATTTCTGCAAATCTGCAGATTTTTCTGAAGTTACAGCAAGCTTCAAGGAAAGAAGTCACAGATCTACAGATAACAGAATGATTTCTGAAAGCCATTAGCATGACTTCTCCTTTAGCAATAAATACTGTGTGTATGATGAAGGGTTTACTTTCCCAGAAGTGCTTATGGGACTTAAGATTGCACAAAAGGGCTGTGAAATGTGTTTCCCTCAGTTCTGGCTCTTTGGTTCCTGGAGCCTCAGGTCACATTCAACTCATAGTTCCTATCAAGCTTTTCCCAAAGGACCTTTGGGCTCCTGCAGTAGCCAAACTTCCCTGGAACAGGAAACTCTATTTACACTGATGTCTTAAAGCCTGGTGCTCATCCATAAAAGGGAAAAATAATACTTTTAGGAACTGTATTTTCCTTAACCTTTAACAGACCACAAGTCTAGTCTAAAACGCATATGCTGTAAAAGTGAGTTTTCACAAAACCAAGAAAAACTATTTCTGAATAAGTAAAGAAAACCTCATTCCCCTGAAGTGCCTGCAGCATTCTGATGGTACGCAATACCTTGACAGGAACATGGAACAGAAAAATACAAATTAACTTGTCAGTTTTCACTGTCTCATATGAAAGAAAGGCCATCTATAATCATTAAAAGAATAAAATGTTAATATCTTTTATCTGCGTCATTTTCAATGCAGGTCATTTTTTTGTTTGTTTTAAATAGTGAGTGGGCAGACTTCTGTTTCAACTGTCCATTCACAGGGGAGAACCAAAGCCTTCGTCGGGGAACAGCCTTTACAAGAAATTCTACCAGGAATTGAAAATGACCCTCACAATGGCAATGTGACTCCTGGGGAGAAAGATCCTGCAAGATCTGCTTCATATGTGATAAATTACAGCAGGCTACTGGGAAGGTGAAGTAGAAGTAGCTATTTTTCCCTGCTTGTATTACATGTTTGTGTTCCTCACCACCCTTAAATAGACCATTATTTCACAAAGAACATACATAACTTCCATTTGTCAAGAAGTTTTTCGATTTATTCTTTTTTTAAACTGCCATTTTGCATACAGGAGAGAAATCAATTAAAAAGTCAAAATGAGGATTTTTATTTAAAAAAAAAAGACCAACTGTGACTTCACCTAAATCGTAAGATGCTTTTTAATTTAAAAATGAGTTTATCTTCATGCAGATATGAGTTTTGATTTGCATTTTGATTACTTCAGTGCCAAGATAAAACTTTCCTGCATTACTACAGTGTATAATCACATCCTCCGTCTTTCCTTCCCCATAGCATCTTTTGTTTACTGCTTTCTTTTTTGTCACATCTAAAGTCAGTTAAGACTGCCAGCTCTGTAAGTTTCTGGAAAATGCCTTTACAAACCACATAAAATAAAAGCATCTGTCCTATGCAGGATAGGTGTGCTGAAGGCTGCTTTGCGATACTGAGAAAAACCCTTCTGAAAAGCTGATTGAGTTGCTGGCATGAATGCTACTGAAAATAACCCAGACAGTTCAATGCTGCAGGCTTCCGAGTTTCCATATAAAAAGCCTAAACTGCAAACTTTGTATTCAGACTGAGATTTTGTTTTGAGAACATACTGATGTTTTCAGTAGATGTTCCTTAATTAGCACTACTCTCCTTCCAAAATAATTGTATCAAACTGAACATCTATTCAATAAAATAAGATACTTCACTTTTGGATTCTTATTCATATTTTTACAGAAATCTACTTTCCAAATACAAGCAGAGAAATTTGAATTGCTTTGTTAAAACTTCATTTAGCTCCAGTGAAGAAACTGAGGTGCAGATGATACAATCTGATTACAAAGTGAAGTTTCATCTTTTAATCTAGCTGTAAACAACAACATGAAAGATAAAGGTGCTGTTACAGTAGCGTATTGTTACTGATGACATTTCTTTGTTTGAGGTTGGCTGTTACAATTTCTGGCTTAAAGCTGAAAGTTGAAACATGCAATCACCTTCCTTACTAAGAATGGCAAACGGTATCTGCATGACCTTTTCCAAATTATATTTTAATGCAAGATCTTTAATGTTTTTAACTATGACTCCTCAGATGGACAAACCTATTTAATTCAATTCCAAATACTGGACAATTCTTGGCCTCAGACTGGAGTCTGAAGACATCACAGTTATATTCTAGGAGATTAGAGAAAGCAGAAGGACACAGGGGTTTTCCATAACTTTCTTTCACTAATCACAAGGACTTGACAATGTAACATCTCTAATCTGTCATCTAGGAAATGAGTAAGGTCCCTAAAATAACTGGGAGTATCCCAAGGTGAATAAGTGTAGGTCTATGAAAAAAAAAAGATATATTATCTCTGTATAATGTTACTGGTTTCTTTTTCTTGGCATTTGTCCATCTCTGGCTCGTTCTTGTGCTGAATTCTCTTATCTGTCTGAGCCTCATCATCACCTCAATTCTACAAGATCTTCAAAGAGGCTGGTCAGATTTTTCATTACTTCCTATTACTATATTCTAATTTAAAGCCGAAATGTAAGAAGAGATAAACTTACTATTAATAGCAAAAGCTTTATTAAAATGTTGTTCTCTCTCCAGATTTTAAGTGTCCATAATTTTGTGCATGAAATAAGAGACATTGCCCATTAGTATGTAAATGTTATTTTTCCATCTAGATCTTCAAAAAATATTAATACGTTTAATTTTACCAGATTGTTCTGGTTTACACTCATTCTTCTGAACTTCTGATTATTGTCTTGATTTAAAAAAAAAAAAAATCTACGATACCAATTACATAATAGGTATTATCCAAACACAGGCTTTTGGGTTTCAGTTACAAGCTACACAACAAACCTGAAAATATATCTGCTTGGATAAACATACAAATGGTGTTACTAATTTAAAGTTGTAGTTGAGCATGTTTATAAGGCTTTGTTCTTTTAAAACACTTAAGGTACCTAACAGATTGAATTTTAATGTAAACATTTGTAGTTTACTTCCATTAAAACTGCTATAGAAGTGAAACACTTACTGATACTGATTCAAAAATACTATCTTATAACAACTAAGAAAACAACTAAAGGTGTACAAGATCTGACATTTTACAAATGTGGAAAGTGGTAACATCTAGAAGAATAAAATGTCTATCTCATATGACATATATCCCTCTTTTTAGGTATTTTTCCACAGAAATAGAACAAAATATTTAAGATGTTCTGTTTCATATGTAAAATGGAGGCCTAGAAGCCTCAGCTCTGAACTCCCTTTCCTTTCCTCTGTCATCTGCTCTCCCTTTCAAGTTCTGAAAATATTTGGGAGACAGAAGACATGAAGAGCATATCCAAGTGTAACTGCATGATCTAGACTTACCTCTGTATTAATTTGGACCAAAATTCTATGTTCATCATCCAACAAAAACACAGATTTGCAATCTAAATCATGTAGCGCTTCTCCATCTCTGACTGAGGTATTAATCCTTGTACATCATAGTCCCCAATACATATTTTTCCATCCAAATTTGGAGTCATGTTTTGAGTTATCTTTTGACTTTCTGTAATTGTTTGTTACATGGTTTCAGTCACAAAACAGAGTATCTAAAATAATCACTTTAAAAATGGCAATCACTACAATACGTAGACAACAGTGTCAACTGGCAATCACAATAGCTAGCAGCTTTAGCTTCTACAGGTTTATAGACCTAGACAGACAAAATCTAGCTTTAATAACTCAAAATTTGTGCTGAATAATTACAACTGGAAGGTTATTTTTAAAATGACAGAATACATCCGGGCAGAGTGAAAGAGATTAATTTTCATTTAGTATCTGGCTAAATAACATGTTTGTCAAACTTCTAGATCGTGGATCTAACAGCTTGCAGTCATATTTAGGAAATACTAGGAAGTCCATGTATCATAGAATCATAGGGTGGTTTTGGTTGGAAGGGATCTTTAAAGGTCATCTAGTCCAACCCCCCTGCCATGGGCAGGGACAGCTTTCATTATATCAGGTTGCTCAAAGCCCCGTCCAACCTGACCTTGAACATTTCCAATGATGGGGCATCCACAACTTCTCCCAGACCTTCAAATATCCTAAATTATATATCTACCCTTAACATGAATAATTCCCAGCATGTTGTATTTCCGCAATATAACCTCATGCATATAACCAAGCTACCCTTGCTTTAATGTTATCTGGACAACATTAGACAGATAAGAGGGTTCTCTGTTTCTTCACTAAAGGACCTCCATTCTGCCTTTTGCATGGGCACAGGACAGTTGTACCCAAATGTGTCACATCTAGCTGACTCTCTCGAGATGCCTAAGATTTCAAGCTGCTCCTTCACTCCCATCTGGGACGTTATGCAAAAAGCTCGAATGTTTTAACAAACAAATACAAATTCCAGAATTTGTGAGGAAACACTCCCTATTTGTAGTTAAAGTTTTTGTACATTTTTAAAAGTGTTTTACCATTCTTCCAAATAATTTCAATTAATATTAATTTCAATTTAGTGCTTCATAAAGCTGTACTGTATGAAAACAAATGGCCCCAAAATGAAAAATGCTGGCCCCAAAACCTTATCATCTAAGTGTTCATCTGTGAATAATTTTGCAATACATGTATTTACATGCACAGGTGAAGAAGAAAGGCATAAAATCAACATATGTTTACTGGGAAGTTGATTGGAAATGACTAAATATTATAGTCAATATCTAAGTGCTATGTTGGTTTATTTTTAAACTTATCATGTACTGCATTTAGGTGATCAACTATTAAACTGGCAAATAAATGTCTATGGCAACTAGACATTACGAGCCTTTTGCAAGAAGTGTATTTTAAGGAGATACGTTTAAGAGGAAAGGGTGGAGGTGTGGAATGGGTTTGTTTAAAGCTGGTGGTCAAATTCACATATAACGTGACACTACTGACTTCAAATTTTCAATAGAGATAAATTTGGAGTAGGGATTTTAAAGTAGTTTCAAGTATTCCATCATCATACATAGAAAATTGTTTTATTGGAGCCTTTGCAGAAATATGAGATCTCAGTCATTTCCTCTTCCTTTTATTCCCTCATTCTTTCTTATCTTCATTTATAGTGATGTGTTTATAATAATAACTTAGTGACAAAGACACTGGTTAAGCAGCAGGAACCATCCGAAAGTGACTTCATCAGGCACATGAAGACTGTCTTTTGCACTTGTCCTTGACCTGGGTAGGGAGGTAACACCACAGCAGGAGGCTTCACTAGTGAACATCAAGCCATCCATGAAATTGCCAGCCTAAATTGTCTGTAATTACAAAATCTCCAAAGAACTGTATAACCATTCTTTTGTTTTACTATTATACTAAAACAAAAATCTAAACCGCAACTTAAAAAAAATATAATTCCTGGAATTTCCTCTTAAAATCTTTCAACTCTTAACTGACTGAAAATAGTAAGGTAATGAGTCTGACCACTTCCCTTCCTGACTTGACTTTAGAGGTGAGTAATACGCAGATTTATAAAGATTTTGACAGTCACACAAATTCAGCAGAAATTATTATTCCCCCCTTGGAAAAATATTCTATTCCAAGGGAGGATCTCTAACTTAAGCAGCATAATACAAGCTTTTCCTTTAAGACCAGAAGTTATCATCCTAATGTGTCATGATGGATGGTCTTAAAGGTCTTTTCCAACCTAAACGATCCTATGATTCTATGATTTCAACATCTCTGTGGAAGTCTTTGTGAAAACAATGCTGTATGCAACTGTACCAAGGACAATGTGAGAGTGGGATACAAAGTCTGATCACTTTTATAATAGTTATTAAAGTGTGTGCTATGCAGATATAAGTAATAACTCAAAAACACTCGTCCAGCAGCTAGGAACCACAGTGAATGTGGACTTGTATGAGTAAAAGAAATCCTCATTTCAGAATGCTGTGACCTCAATTTATTGAAGGTTAAAATGCGGTACTTGCAAATACAATTACAACAGAGGCACTGTCTGAACCAGGGACAACTTTATGCTGCCTATGCAGCAGGGTTGCAATATTTCACCTGTTCCAGGAGAGATCACTTCCAGAATCAAACACCTACCATTTTCTTCTGCTGTCTGCTGCTGTGAGCAAGACAGAAAACAGACTTCATAGGTGGCTGCAGTCCATGCTTCCATCTCTCCCATCCTTCTGCCTCTGGTGTTACCAAACCTCCTTTTTTCCTCACAGTAGGAATTCATTCTCTTCCCTTCCTTCCCAGCAGCCTAGGAAGTCAGGGCCAATACAAGACTGGAAGGAAAGGTCAGGAAGTGCTAGAAAAAGTAAAGATCCTGTATCTCAGCAGAATGAGACCAGGAGAGTGCTATACCTGTCTGTAGTCTCCCCAAAGCTTCCATGGCCCTCTGAAACCCACTTTCCCTCATGCTGCTTCATCCTCATTCTCTGAAATATGACCTGATCCCTTACCCTTCCCATCTGAAACTCTGATTTTCCAAGTCCAGAGCTTCAAAGTCTTCACTGATGCCTCCTAATCCATTTCTCTCCCTTCCTTTTTTCCCCCAAGTCCGTTTATCCAGTGCTGCAAAAACTGAGTTTGCATACACCACTGAAAGGCCTCAGATCAGCTCTAGCATATCATATGGAGCTGTCAGTTCTAATGGATCTGATTCCCTTTTATTTCTAGCTAAATATTTAAACCAATAGCTAAAAATCCACTGATATTTAGAAAATATTGTATGTAAATATTATACAGGGATAAAGGCAGTCACAACATATATCTGCACTACAATCCAACACGTAACTCTAGCTTGTGTTGGCAGACAAGAGTCAGATTAAAACAGCTTAAGCCAGGTATCAGTACAGCCCGATAACACAAAGTTCAACATCAGCTGCTAAGTCTAACTAAGCTTCCAGGTAAGCAGTGGCTAATCCTGTGTTACCAGTTCCCAAACTGGCAACATGAAAATAAGCTTCAGTACATTTAAATGAACAAACATGACATCTTCAGAAAGAACTAAAGGCACATATAGGCAGAAGGGAAAGTCACAAACACAATTCATATATTAAAATGGACTCTACAGCAGGAACAAAAGGAAACTTGTCACCCTTAATTAATTTAATTAATTTTTCTGTATTCTGATCAATGTAGATTAATTATTTAGATGGTAAGTACTGCTTCCCTTTTATGCCACACAAGTATTCCTCTACAGACCTTGTAAATATGGTTTTCATTTTGACATACACCTTAATAGGGATGTCAGTCATCTATGTACTTATTCTTACAGAATGTCATGCATATGATCAACCAGTAAGACAAGAAGTATCTAGAGAACTACAGTTTGGGCTTATGCATACATAACACTGCTAAGTACACTGACAGAAATTCAAGAGGGAAGAATTTCATAGATCAGTGAAAAAGCTCTCTTTAAGTCTTAATTTAAGAAAAGCAGCATTATAAGTCTTGACACTGACAAAAAAATCAAAACAAAATGATGCCAAACTGCTTTTACTGATGTCATAAATTCTAGGTCTAACTTGTCTCCTGAGAAATGCTCATGGCTTCCCATGGGATAAGCTCTGTCTTTCATTTAGATGGTGAAGCTAGAAAGTCATAGCCATAGTTTCTCACTCATATGAGCAGACTTGGCAGTTAGCATGCTTCAGCAAAGAGCTAAGCTATTTCATTATCACCAGTCTTGCACATGTGAACATTACAGACACGTCTGTATGAAGCTGGCCAACAGACCAACTTGTGAGGTCCCTACTATGACAGGAAACCTATAAATCTATGAACATACTAAATACCCATCCATTCCTGAGATTATCTTTTCAGACAGATAGACATACAGTCATTAAAATAACTACCATCACTTATGTGTTTAAAGTACAAGTACAGAAACAAAAACGTAAGAGCTCTTATGTTCATGAACTACTTCTCCACTTCGAAGTGACATTAATATTGTAGTCTGAGGATCCTTTATATTACACATTTTAAAAAATTATAACTAGGGAAAGAATCATACAAAAACTGTGTGTTATCTGGTGAGCTGGAAGCAGCCTTGGATGTGACTTTATGAACGGTTTTCCAGTCAACTTTCAAATTTTATTTTAGACTCTTCCCAGAAAACAAATAGAAACACATGGAATTTTTGTATGGATAAATTCTTTGCTGAAAATATTTGCTTATCTCTGATATACAGGCAGTTATAAACGCTTCACATTTTGTAACGAAACCTACTGAAGAATTAACATTCAAATTGGTACTTCAGAACGGGGGACTAAGTAGTCTGATGGAGAAATAACAGTGCAGAAACTACACTTCTACCAGTAACAATATGTGAAACAACTTCCTGATAAACTTTTTGTGTGACAATGATGGTGGGGGTTTTTTTTCCCTTTTATTAGTAAAATTAACTTAAAGCAAGCTTAATGATCTGATCTTACTGGCACGCACATGATTCTAAAACTACAGTTAGATTTGTACAGATGGGAGGGTTACGTGTACAGATCCAACTGCAGGAACGAGTTTTAAGTAAACCAGCAATACATGTGAAGACATCTGTTATTAAATTAGGGTCTTCATTTCTGTATCAAAGCAATTGCAAAACTAAGATGTATCCAGCTAAGAAACTACTTTTCTGTACTTTATTCACTCTAAGTAATTCAGCCAACAGGATTGCAGAAAATTAAAGGAAAATTGCCTTTTTAAAATCTAAAAAAATTCTTTGAAATCTGATAAACTACTATGGGACCAGTAGAGAAATTAGTAAAAAACGCATTCATAAAAGTCATGAGCAAGGAATGTATGGTAGGTCACATTGAACTAACTGATAAAACACCACAGGATCTTCTCTATCAGTTTAGAACAAGCAGGACCTCAATTTATAGGTCTTGCTTTAACTCTATGTGCACTGGTTTTACTGTGCATTTAGGTAGCTGATTTCATTATCTGCATCCTATATTTTTATTTACAAGCACCAGCACTGGGAGAGGTTGTCATACCCATGGATCATAGAAAAAGCACTGCAGCCTTCCTTTCAGTAAAGGGAGCTATGGATTTAGACAGTGATCAAATGACAGCTATATGGCAAATACTCAATGTTTTCCTGATTATCAGGAAACCTTCTACACCTGAAATTCTATTAAAACTTCCCTGACATATAAGTCAGTCAGTCATTTATTCATTTTAAGATAAAATATGCAAAGAAAAGTACAGAGGAAATTTTTTTAAAAAATCTAATGGACATTAAGCAGTGTATAGAGAAACACCTACATGCAAAATTTCTTTCTATTTCTTTGGTATGTCAAATTAAGATGCTTGGTGTCATCTGGTAAACATTCCTGTGTTAACACAAAACTGCCCTCCTCCAAATAATGCCATCTGAGTCAAACTATGTAGACAAAACCATGTCACGTTATGGTGATTGCACCAGCTTGACTGGTATGAATGATGGTTATAATGGACTTTTTTCTAAAGAAAGGCAAACATTTTAAAACTTGTGGCTTTTATCTTTTTAACATCTCACTGTTGCATAAGACCCAGCATTGGCATTATAGTCCTTACCCAAACTACAACTACTGTCTTAATAAAAATTTTGGACTTCATAAGACCTGAATTATCCCCTCTCTCTACACTTCATTAAACATAATGGACATTCCCTTACTTACTTATGTAAGGGAATATTTAAGACTAAGCACTGGTAAGCATGAAAGATATTTCCTTCTTCCTGCAATGAGATTTGGTTATGGCACAAAAATCAAAGTAAAAAGTTAAGCTTTTTAGCTACTATCAATAGTATCAATACTATCCTATTCCCCCACTCCACCAGGAAGATACTCTACCAGACACATACGTAGTTCAAATGAAGCTGAGAATGTGGCCCATCATACCACAATACACACACATATCTATCTCAATCATGAATTAGATTTTCTAAACCAACTGTGTCTTTAAAATACTAAACAGCTATTGCATTTTCTAAATTAAAATTAATGGGAATGTTTATTAAATATTCATAAGTTGTTAATATTTCATGAACATCTTACAGAAATTGAGACCATGTTATTCCTTATCACCAGCGGGCACGTAACATACCTCAAGAGCATGCATGACAGACAATATCTGACTTGTTCTCAGTTTTTTTGAAAAAGATGCCGTGCAAAATAAAAATTCTTTTCTAGTAGGTTTCCTGCCTTTCCTCCCCATAAGATAGTTCACATTAAATTATTCTTCGTAACTTCTCAAATACTTACTATAATTAAAATGAAGCCGAAGAACAGAAGAATTGATTTTAAATATCCTGCTCCCTTTAGACAGAATTAAAATTGACATTTATTGCGAAGAAGGGTTAGATTATTAAAGAATTTATATTCTTTTTACTACGAGACTCTGCTGGTGTTATAGAACCTGAAATAGAAGCTTATTCTCTTTCCCTGTGTGACTCATGAGCTTGTCAATCATGACAGGAGACACTAAAAATACAATACATGACTGCATGCAGCGTCCGTAAATCCCAGGAAAGAAGTAGCTTTAGACATTTATACAGCTAGTCTGGCGACCAAGTGCTGGCGAGTGTGTCAGCCAGCGGCTGGAAAGCGGACAGTTTGTGCTGCCGCTCTAGGGACAGGAAGCATTGAGAGTTTCTGCAGCGGTGGCTGGCCTGAGATAATACCATTGTATGAGGCGGCCGAGCGGCCTCTCCCAGCGCTGGGAGCCCGGGGCCTGGCGTCTGGCGGCCTGGCCCCCAGCCAGGCCGGGCCCTGGGCTCTGCGGGGAGGGCGGCTGGCGCTCCGGCAGCTCCGCGCACAGCCCGGGCCACGCCTCACCTTGCAAAGGAAATCTGGCCACAGCTCCAGACTTTATGACTTCTTCTTTACGAGTCCCCTCTTTTTTTTTTTTTTTTTCCACTTCGCTCTGGTAGTGGTATTCACGCTGGGCTCTCAGGGAACTATTTAAAGTCACAAGCAATACATGAGCTGATGACAGGATTATTGGGAAAAGGCGTACTTTGCTACCCCAAAATGCACATTACATTTCTCTCGCTTTTTAAACAGTGGCAAATGACTATCACCGCCACCCATCAAACAGAATAAAAGATTCATTTCAACAGGCAAGTTCTCCAATCTTTTTTAATTTCTATCCCCTTTAATTCTACCAGGTTTATTTAAGATACATGTTCTGTTTAAAAGAGACATTGTTCTTAACACACAAAGGAGTTCAAGGATGTGGCATCAGTGTGTTCCCACCCACCATTTGCTCTGATGGTGTTAGATTCTCTGAAAAAAAACATGCAAGTCCCAGTGCAAGTATTGTGCTGAGTATATTTTTAAATTACGTGTTTCAGGAATGGTAAATCAAAAATATTCAAGGTTGAATAAAAGCCTTCCCTTCACAAAATCTATGTGGAAAAAACCACCAACCAACAAATAAAATATAATATAGCACAACTAGCATCTGCTACCTTTGTTCCAGAGAAGCAACATTTTACAGTCCAGGCAGCTTCCCCAAAAGCATCTCCATATGCCTTCCAAACATACATTTACACATATACATAAAAGCTCATCATGCTGGATTTAAGTATGTCCTTAAGCATTCTGTTGAAAAGGTAGCAAATGGAACAACAATAGGTACAGCTAATTAGTGAGAATGCCGATATTTGCCTTTTCAAAAATATCAGGTATTTATTAAAATTGATGGAAACTAGTGTTAGTCTAGGAATAGATTTCTATATCAGCATTAAATAAATCTATTCCTGCTTTTACATTAGTTAACATTAAATAAAGTCTCAAACAGTATGCCGTACTTCACAACTTTATCATAAAATAACAAGTATTTCATCAGGCGAATTACCTTCCTGTACTTATTTTATAAGAATATTTTACAGAACCTATCAGTATTAAATAATACGAGTTTAATTGGTATAGCAGTAATATTTGATACAGCAGTAACTCTGGCTAGCAACATAACTGGAGTTCACTTTATTTTTGCAACATTCTTTTTATGTGTTTATCAAGTAAAATCACCACAGCAGCAAGCCTTCTGTTCCTAAACAGCATATGCAAAGGTGGTCTTATATTTAAGGCACTACATTTAACCTGGATCTACAGAAGGGCTGTGTAGAGTAAGACTTTGTTCATGACAGGTATAATCTATATATTGTGAAGTAGCAAAAGTCCCCAAATTAAAACTGTTATGGCTCAGTTTCATAACAGTTCACATTTTGAGACAGATCTCAAAAATAAACAATGACACTAACTTTAAATTTAATGTTTAAAAAAATATTTTTACTTGTCTTTTGAATTTGGAACCTCTAGGATTTGCATTTGCAAGCTGAAAGTGAGAATACTACTCCAGTAGCACATAATATTTTTGAAGTCACACTACATTCAGAAGAAAAGGCTTCAAAGCAAAACAAAATAACAACTTATTCAAAGCTTGGTTTGATTAAAACACTTTATACAGATATAGTCCAGAATAATATAATAGCAATGAAACTATCACACATTTCTCAGCCAAACCAATATGGGCATCAAAAAGTGACTCATTATAAAAGAAGTAAAATTTAAAATGAATTATTTTGTTGCATATATCAACATATTCACTTAAAGAGTGATGTATCAACATTTAAACAAAAGTGCTGAGTAATTCTGGACATCAACTTGACACATCTTAAGTCTCATTTTTGGAGGTGATTGCTCAATTAATACAAAAAAGCCATTGCTTATTTTTGAACAACTGAGAACAGAAAACTAACATACAGGTTTCTCTTGATTCCTCTAAAAATTGTAGTAGCGATGAAGTCCCAAAGGGTTAACCTCTTCCTTGTCACAGCCATTGTTTCTATGCAGTGACAATATAGAAAACCTGGTAGGAGCCTGGACATGACCCTGTAGTAACCCCGCTGTATGCACTTCTCTGATTGTCTCCTTTGGACTGATCCAACTGGTTGTCCAAAGATCCAGTAAATATTTGCATGCACAGAGTAAGTTAGTGGCACTTTCCGTGTAGAGCTGGTAACAAGACACAACATCTCAGCTCTGTGTCAACAGTGAAAAACAAACAGTGGCTGCTAGTGGAGAACATCAACTTTCATGCAACAGTCAGCACTCAGGTACTCATGACCGTGACCTACACACTTTATCATGCTTCGATCTGCATTGTGAAAGCAGAGACTCGGCGGTGGCTGCCCATAGCATAGCCTTGTGGGCTCTCTGGTCCTAAAGGTATCTTGTCGGTCGTCCTCTCCGTGTTTCTTCCAGATCCCTTTTACCACTTTACCACTGGACACGACAGAAACTACCTATATAACTATCAGACATATCTATGTAATTGTTGATCTCAAAAACATGTGCCAACTCTAAAATTCAGCCTGCAGTCCAAGGACAAACATGAGGGTTGCACACATACTACTCCTAGTGGTAGGAGTTGGAAGAATTAGGCAGCAAGGGGCACTATAAGCTTAGGCACTGAACAGATTAAAATGCAGTCAAATTTAATGAAACACCTGAATACAGCATTTTACCACGTGCACCTATTTTTCTATCCAGGAAGAATCCTATTTAAACAATAGCGGCAATGTTTTCTCTAACTGAGCTCAAGCTCCTGGTCTGCCTTACAGTTCTACCATCCATTCCAAACAAGTGCAGCATAACTTGTGTTTCAGTAAATTATACGTGACTCAAATAGTAAGAAATACTTCGCTGAAGGGAAGTAGCTCTGTACTGTAAAATATGGGCTTTGTAGAGTCAAGAACCTATCTAACTAATCTGAGATCAAAAAGAATCAAACCCAGGTCCTGCAAATTCCTTAACTAAGACTTAATGCATTAACATTATTAATTGCCTGGTTTTCTGCAGCCTCCTGCAGAAAGCACTTTGGGCTGGTTTCATATTGATCTACTCATATACTACTTTTCACCAAGGATCCACATTGCTAAATATCTTAATATCAACATTTTAAAACTGTTAGTCTTAATTTGAAATAAAAGTTAAAGGAAACTGAACAATCAGAGGGAGGCCAGAAAATATTATCCTTTTCCTTGCCCACTCTATTTCATTTATGTAAAATGAAGATTTTCATAGCTTGACAAAAAAGACAACCTAGCCCAGGCTAAGTGCGAACACAACCCAGGTTTGTGAAACTTCAGTGAAACCCTTGTACTTTTTGGCAAATTTTGGTTCTCTACTGGAGCAACTCCAAAAAGCCATTTTATTACAATGCATTACACAGCCCTGATGACAATGCAGACTATATTTGTATAGAATTCAAAAGAATGTGAGAGCCAGATTCTGTTCTATCATCTTCTGCAGAAATTATGAAGAGCAGCTTGACAAAACATGCAGAAAGAAAGCAAAAAATCCTTAGCAAAATAGGTAGAAAGATGAGGGCTGGAATGGTGAAAGAAGGAAGGTTCTTTAATAAAAAGAAGCCATAGTCAAGTAAGGGAACAGGTGTAAAAATAAATGTTTGTCATGAGCTCAAGAAGGATTAGAACAATAAGCAGCTGGAATTCTTTCATCTCTGCCCTTTCACCCACACGAATCTCAGTTAGAGCATTACAGGGTTCAGGTGTGACAGCTTGAGGGATAATTTTAGACCAAAGTGGTTGGCAAGGAATTTTGTGATCAATGTCTTGCAGTGGTTGGTGGCTTCAAGACTGTCAGGAAGTAACACGCTACAGAGCAGAAATCAATATTCAGATCTGCAAGTAACAAAGATTACATTTCTTCATCAAGAACAAAAAACCCTGTACAGCACATGACAGAATGGGATCAGAGCAAAGCCAGGGAGCCAAAGCTTCAATATGTTTTGTGATTACAAACAAGAGGCAGTTTATCAAATGAATTTTTTTAATATTTCTCAATTTGTTTGTAGCTGGACATCAGTGTCACAACTATATCTTCTTTTGCATGTTCCCAAGGTTTCCCTGGGTTGCGTCCTCTTGCCAGCACTTTTTTCCATCCTCCCAGTCTTTCTGCTGCTTCCTCACCTATCCCCACCCACTTCAGTAGTGATCTCTGCCCCATATTTTTCTCTAGTACTACTGCCTTTTCCACATCTGCCCGCTAGTAGGTTCAGCACCACCAGCAGAAAGCCCAAGCTATTAAGCCCTCTTGTGGACTGTTATGATGGGAGCAAGGAGAGCAGGATGAACCAAAAAATGATTGACCTTCCATGTGTGAACACAGTGTGGAACCTTGACAGCATTGGATTTATTTCCAGGCTCTGGAAAGTGGTATGTTACAGCAACTGTAGACTTTTCTAATTACTCTGTAGACTTTTCGCTTACACAGCATACAGTTCCTACAAATTCCCTTTCTACTCCTAAATAATTTCAAGCATTTCTTATTCTCTTCCTCTTTTCATAACTCTCCTTTGTCCCTCCCCCAACATTAGGATTGCCCTCATCCTATGCCATCTCTTTTTTTACAACTCTGCATCTTAAGTTGCCTTCCTTTCTCCAGGATGCCAGAAGGAGGAGAAGAAAAACATAAGAACTGCCTCTGTCCAACTTAAGTAGCTCAAGACTAGTTGCAGAAAAAGGCCTTCCTTAACCCTGCTACTGTATTTTGTGGCACACTCAGTAGTGGCAGACACTCTGGCTACATGTTAGCTTAAAATTTAGTGAAAACTAAAATTTCTTATTTTTTTCTCCTGAAAAATATAAGAGGTATAGAGCCATAGTAATTCTCTGCCTCCCTCCAAACAGCTGAAATTTCAAGTCCCTGTGCCAAATAATGTAGCTGCTGGTTTATTGCAATTTAGTATTAATTAAACATCAAAACACTACAACATGACTAAAGAATGTGTTTTTCCAAATCTCATCTTCAGAAGACTCATTATATTCTGATTAAATTAGATCCCCCCCCTCACCAATGAGCCAGAAACTCAGAGGAAAATTTCCATCCAAACTATTTAACTATGGTAACATAAAGAAGATCTTCAAATGGGAGGTATGGGAACCTGGGCTGGGGCCTGAGAAAGTGCAAAGTGTGATCAGTTCCAGCGTGGTCACTGTGATGTGATCCAAGAAGGAAATTCCAGAAGAAAGTTCCAGCAGGAAAATAAAATTACAGGGTTCTTTGCCCATTCAAAGATGTGACCTGCAGGGTAATTTCTTCTCTTAATACTGCACCCCATATTGAAAATGCAGCTGGTTTTGAAAATCTTTGTTCAAAACTCAACATCTTATTCCTCAGAAATAAAAACAAAGTATTAGCAATCTTACAGCTGCCCAAGATCAAGGATACTTAAGAAGAGGCATAGCCTTGAGGTGACTGAATAGCAGCAAAAGCCATCCTGCAGTCTCAGACCATGACACTGCCTTTCCCCTGGTTTTTGACCTCACATAAGAGAGGAGATGAGGGGAAGAAACTGAAAAAGAGCTGGTTTGTAGTATGATGGCAGAGGGGAAAAACATACAGTTCTGCATTGCACTTGGTCATCTTTGGGTCCCTGGGACAGATACCTGGAACTGAGCAGTCCCAGAGAAGATGCTGCTGCTCTAGGAACAGGTGAATTCTGAATGCCAGAGCATGGAGTGGGGCTTGCAGGGTAACTATGCTTCCCAGGAAGTCTGTACCTGGAAAAAGGAACCCACAGTACAATGAAAGATGCAATTGTGCCGATTCACTAATACAGAGGACAAGCTAAATTTGTAAAAGTATATATATATAAAAATTCATCCCTATCACATTTGGGAAGGATGATATTTTTTAGTGGAAAAGTGTCCTATTTAATAAAAATCAAAAGAATAGCACAAACCCATAACAAGGTAATGAAACAAGGGAAATAAACTTTCTTTTTAAACGAAGCAGAATGGCAAGAATGTAAATTTGAATGATGGTTTAGGTGAGGAAAAAAAATATTTGCATGTCTAAAGGCAAAAATAATGACTTAGAGGATGCGTATTTTCTGCTTTTCAACAGTATTCCTATGATTCAAGACAACCCTGTATACATAACATATCCTTGCTTAGTGTAAACTGAGATAAACAATATCAAATTTGTAACAGATGATAATTTCATTCTATGTGCACTGTATATTTTTATATCCTTTGTGTATCTAGCTATAGGAGCCATACTACATGCACTTGCTTTCTACTGAATAGTAATTGGCTTTCAAATACCTTATCTGTACAATGAAATCAGGCGAGGGGGAGGCTGACTCACATTCTTGCTGATAGACTTTGCAGCACTACAATGTAAGGAAATAAAGTAATGCAGGATTAACTGAAATCTTTTTCGAGGCACTACTCCAAATCTCCTATTGCTCTAAACAGCACCTATAATGTCGCAGTGCCAATTTACTCTTCTTGCACACTAAAGGTCCAAGAGTCCAGGAGTAACTATTTCTTTTTTCACAACGTTCACATGTAGAATTATATGCATTAGTTAACTTGCCAGACATAAACTGCACACCATCCTTTAAGCCTGTTTTCAGTTGCACTGGGGGTAACTCCTTAGGCAACAAAAAACTAATAGATTGCAGATGCGTATGAATTAACACTCATTTCACACAGTATATGAACAGGTCACACATTACGGCAGTTCATGCCTACAAATGCTATTTTCAGATGCAAATGCCCCATGGACACCATACACAGCACATTTAATGTTTTGGCTATGGATAATGTTTTGGGTTTTTTTAGGAAAAAAAGTAATAGCAATCAGTTTTTCATCTTAAGAGGATTTTTACAGCTCAAAGGATAGGCTTGTGCAGAACGGACCTTATTGGTGACATACCCATCTTATAAAATCTTTGAAATTCAGCTAATAATAAGTATTTGATTAGGAGTAACAGCTGTATATTTGAATAAATATGTCCATCTCAGGACTCCCAGAAAATTTTAAAATGCATGCAAATCCAATTTTCTCTCCTCCTTACATCTTCATAGTTTCCAGATCCACTACATCGTAGCACTAAACCTCCGGACTAAAGATAACCTGTTACTTAATAACAATTAGTACTATTAATTTAATTTCATTTTCTTAAACTGCAGAGGTGGTGAAGACAGGCGACCAAGAAGTCTGCTTTAGGAAAGTCTTGTTAAGATTTGATAATACCAAGCTTATAAAACAACAGTTACTAAATTGGCACTTGCGTATACTACTACTTCCTCTGATGCAACCCTCTGTACTACTGCACTAAGGAAGGTGCAAGGCTGGTGTATTTCAGCTGACCCATTGATATATACATACTCAGAGAGGTGAAGCTGGAAGAGAATGGCTACTGCAATGACTACATTAAACCAATTTTTTTTTCTCTTCATCAAGTTAAAATAGAAATGAAAAGTCTTTTCAGAAAGACCCAAGTATAACCTCCATAGTTTTGCCCAAATTCTCCTCTAGAGCACAGTCCTCCAAGCTAAGAGCATAGAACAGAGAACAACAAGCTCAACCACTGCCAGCTTCACTTTGTCGTATGTTAGGAAGGTAAGAACAGTATCTCCTTCTGTGCTGCTGATCAGGGAGCTTTAGGGACAGCTTCCATTCAGAAAAAGAGTACAGGGACAGGCAATTTCAACTGAGGCTTCAAAATCCTGGAAGCCAGGACTCTGGGATTTAAATCAACTTTTACTGTCATAACAAAGAGTGCTCTTTGGGTGATTTCCCCTTTGGATTTTCATTTATGGCTTATATATCTTTATGGCATATCTGTAAACTATTAAAAAGCATTTCTGAAACACAAATATTTTACTGGTGGAATATACTAGATTGTACCAAAGTCCAGAAGTCTTCCCAGGAAAGAGACTCTTGCTTGCAACTGATCCCATACACTAAAACTCAGCTGTAAGCTTAGGGACTTTTTGTGCCTCTCCAATATTTACATTGAAATAACAAGATGTGCTACACTATGGAAGTTTTAATGACAGAAGAAATGACTGAATTCGTCCAACTTAATTAGCAAGAAAGACTTGTTTTGTACTGGAGGTAAAAGTATGGAAATTGAACAAAGATTCTGTGATTTTCAGGTTTCCTAAAATTTGGTATCCTATTCATACTCTTTTATCACTATTTTCATGTCTCTTATCCTATAACTGAGCATTAGCACAACCAGCTCCATGACATAGCTGTGGTGGGTAATCATCCTTTATTTTTTCCTATATTTAAGATTTACAAATTATAAATATTATAAATATTTTATTCTTAGAAGTATTTTTCTTATAGCAATGTTATTTTAAAATCTTCTCACCAAAAATGTTTTATTGACTTCATTGACCTGCTGGAGTTTATTTCAAACTTTCATGTACCTGCCTACATTCTTTTCAGGACATGCTTATTACAGTTTTGTCTCTGAGGTCTGGTGACATTTGGAAATATTTTACTACCCAATAGCATCTCTAGTACACAGGCAATCTTCTACTGGAACATTTATGAAATTTTATTTTTTTATTTTTGTATTTGTTATCTCCAGTTATTTTCTAGTTAAGAGGCACAAAACTCTTAATTTCAGCCTACAGAACACACACTCCCCTCCCAGTTTACGCTAAAAAAGGTCATAGGTTTATTAAGAAAAGCAGCTCATTTTGAAGAAGTAGGCACGCGGTCCTATATGCTGTTTTCATAATCAGAAGAGGTATTCTTTAGAAGAGGTGCTGCTCTGTCTAGGCAAGGATACTTATAGTAGCATTACCCCTACTTGTTTGTACAATCCTCCAACAGTGGCAACCTGTGCTAATTTTTGTGCAGGTATATACAAAAATCTTGGCACATGTTTAATATAAGCAGGCCTGGTCTTGTATTCCCAGCACAGGCAAGTCTCCAACAAATCAGTGAACTGGCAATTTGCCTGGCTAAAAAAAAGAGAGTGATTTCATTACATTCTTACTTTAATACATACAGAAAGAAGAACTGAAAATCATCACTCAAAGTTTAGTTCTTATATTCTCAGCTTTTTCATCCAGCTGAATAGATAGTTTGATGTGTCATACAGTTACAGCTGCTGTCTCAATAATTTGAAAAAAAAAATGGGACCACAGGTCCAAAGTCACAAGGCTACAAGAACCTATTTTTGATTTTACAAACAGAACTGTGAGAGAGACACTGAAAGCACCATTCCCTGGCCTTTATAAACTGCCATCAAACATAACTGCAGGAAGAAGACAACAGATTAGCAGCCACCACCCCCAAAAAAAATCTTCAGCCTGCTCATACCAAAGTGAGCATGCTGACATTTTCGTGTGGTTGACTAACTTTTCTTTATGGCTACCATAAATTCAACTTGTTATAATTATTGTCAATAAAATTAATGAAATTACAGGCTGCTCAACAAAAGGAATATCAATCTGTAGCATTTTATTAGGTCAGTAAGACCTTCATTTATCACTGGTACATTTTGTGCAAGGCAGGGATTTGGCTCATGATTTGTAACTGTTGTAATTTCTTAAAGTTACATTCCAGGATCTTAGAAACATCTTATATATTGATTCTGCTTGCTTGATCAAGAAAAAGCTTCTCAAATTAAGCAGAACTTCTAAAAGACCTTCTAAAGACTTAGAATACCTTCGGTCCTGAGCCAAATGCAAAAAGAATAGCAGTTTAAAAAACAAAATGCAGCAAATTTTCAGTAACTGCCAATTTGGAAAAGCATCTTAACTACAACCCTTCCTAAAAGGAGTTGCAAGTTTTTCAACTTTGGAACAGCAGGCATGAAGAAATCCATACCACACCAGCTTCCTGTTTACTATAAAACTATAAGGAGAATGTAGCACTTTTTTTCATTTGTGATACAGTATTTTCTTTTTTATAATTACCCTGAAGTCACACAAAGCCCTTTCCAATATTAAAAAAACCATGAGCAACACACATGCAAAAAAACAGAGCAACACAAACATGTTTTATCTTCCTGTGTTACATGAAGAAAAAAGTTCTTGGTGATTCCATGATCAACTAATAATTGAATTGCTTTACAGATACTTTGATGCTGACTGGCTGGTACTCTGGTGTCAGAACCTAATTCTTGAGTCCCAAACACTGACAATGGGAAACATACTGGAATTTCACTTTTGAAACTGTGGGTGATTTTACTTTCAAAAATATCTGGGTTATTTCGTAACCTACCTTCCATTTTCAGCCATGTCCTAGGCATTGACAAGGGGGTCAAGTGCACCCTCAGTAAGTTTGCAGATGGCACCAAACTGGGCAGCAGTGTCGATCTGCTTGAGGGTAGGATGGCCCTGCAGAGGGACTTGGACAGGCTGGACTGATGGGCCGAGGCCAACTGTATGAGGTTCAACAAGGCCAAGTGCCGGGTCCTGCACTTCGGGCACAACAACCCCATGCAATGCTACAGGCTTGGGGAAGAGTGGCTGGAAAGCTGCCTGGCCGAAAAGGACCTGGGGGTGTTGGTTGACAGCCGTCTGAACATGAGCCAGCAGTGTGCTCAGGTGGCCAAGAAGGCCAAGAGCATCCTGGCTTGGATCAGTAATAGTGTGGCCAGCAGGAGCAGGGAGGTGATTGTCCCCCTGTACTCGGTGCTGGTGAGGCCGCACCTGGAATACTGTGTCCAGTTTTGGGCCCCTCAATACAAGAAAGACATTGAGGTGCTGGAGCGTGTTCAGAGAAGGGCAACAAGGCTGGTGAAGGGTCTGGAGCACAGGCCTTATGAGGAGTGGCTGAGGGAACTGGGATTGTTTAGCTTAGAGGAGGCTGAGGGGAGACCTTATCACTCTCTACAACTACCTGAAAGGAGGTTGTAGTGAGGTGGGTGTTGGTCTCTTCTCCCAAGTAACAAGTGATAGGACGAGAGGAAATGGGCTCAATGGCCAGGGGAGGTTTAGATGGGGTATTAGGAAAAATGTCTTCACCAAAAGGGTTGTCAAGCGTTGGAACAGGCTGTCCGGGGAAGTGGTTGAGTCCCCATCCCTGGAGGTGTTTAAAAGACATGTATATGTGGTGCTTAGGGACATGGTTTAGTGGTGGACTTGGTAGTGGTAGGTTTACAGTTGGACTCAATGATCTTAAAGGTCTTTTCCAACATAAATGATTCTTTCTATTCTATGAAATTCAAACTTCACTGAAAGTCAATGGGACTTAGAGTTTACATTACATGAAAACACAAGCATTACTCTAAAAAAAACCCCAACGAAAAACAGTTAAACAAATACCTCCACAGGCTGTACTGTTTAGTCAGACTTAACAAAAATAATTTATTTACTTTTCAGACTCTTCTGACCTTGCTTTAGTAAAAAGCCAACTTTGGCAGGTTATGTCTAATGATCACAAGTTTCTGTCAGCAGTCTTGGATCTCAATGAAACAATCAGCTGCAGTTCACTGGAATGATAAAGACCTAATCCTATTCTTTTTTTAATGCTGCAGCTTTCAGCTATCAGTAGAGCAGCATCACATTTTTGGGTTTTGACAGGAAAAGAAACTGGTTTTTTGTTTGGTTTTTTTTCATCACTGTAGCTTACTCCCATTTCAAGCAGGCTAAACTGAATAGCACAGACTGCCTACCCTAAAGTTCTGTACTGATGTAGATATAATGACAGAAGTAAATGGGATAGTACTTGGCGAAGATATACTCCTCTGGGGACTTTCTTGCTTCAAAATGAGTATCTCAGAATCAATGATTGCTGAAACTAGTTCCTTGTCATATAACTCCACTGTAAATAGATATTTTTCTCAGTTGTACATGGAGTTATACAAGACCAGTGGAATCCCTCTTATTTAACTAAGCAACAGAAAAATAGGGATTTAAACCAATAAAAACTGTTACGGGACAAAATGTTTAATAGCATTTCTCACAACAATGTAACAAACTGAGGTGTAGTATTATGTGCCATGGAGAATCTATGCTAAAAATCTAGATATGTAAGTTATTAAGTCCTTTAGGCACTGAAAAAAAAAGTCAGACTGATTTATTCCTCTTCTTTGGATGGGTTTAAAGAGAAGAGATTGGGCTAGAACTCTCTCACCCATTTGGAAGGTATATTACATGACAAATACAACAGTTCCACTACATATACTGGTTGCTGCAGATTGGCAATGTAAGTCTATTCTTTATGGCTAGAAAATACAAGCCTTACCATTTACTCCTTTTTGTGACATTAACACACCACAGGAAAATAAGTATTTCTGCTTTCTGTTGCACATATCATTTAGCTAAGGATGAGCCTGTTCTTTTCCAGACCCACACCTTTAGGATTAGAAGACAAGTGTCTTTTCTGGCTTAGCAACACTGGACACTGTCTTCAAGTAGTACTTCACCTATTAACACTCCCTTTTCAGACCGTTCACAAACATAATGAACGTTAAGAAAGCAAAGTAGATAAGGTAGGGACTTAACAAATTCACACTGAATTTTGTGGGGGTTGACATTGTAATCACCTCTTTTAGTAATCAACTGGAACAAGGTGCTCATTTCTATAGTGTGTACATGGTTTCCCAGGTTAACTTAAAGAAGTCAGGCAATTAAAAATATTGAAGAATCTCCTAACCTAGCCGTATGCAAAATTACCTGCTGTAGGACTGGATATATGGCCCTACACAGTGTAAATGAGGAAACTTTACAATACACCAAAGTTCTTTGAATGCAATTAGACCTGTTCCCATTTAGAAAAACTCCCATAATGACAAATTTCCTTTTTTTGTGTGGCTTTTTTTTCCTGTTAAGCATTCTTGGGCGAAATCTCAATAAACAACAACTGGTACTGATATCCTGGGAATTAACTTCAAGCAAAATTATGAGTACTTTAAGAGAGAGCAAATCTGCTCTGCAAAGAAAATCCCTCCTACCTCTACAAAACTGATTAAGGACCACCAGTGTCCTGCCGAATCACAACAGCCATGACTGGAGTTGTCACAGTAATCTGTGTTTCGTAAAAGAAATACAGGAAAACTGATTTAGAAATACAGGGACAACACTTACTTTTTCAAGCCGTAAAAACAGAATGATTAATATATTAGAGTAAAATATCTGATTTTGTACCATGAAAATCACGTATCTGAACAAATAATCTCAGAGGTTCCTCACATGAGGAGCTAACAAAGGTGCCCACAAGAGGACCCATGAAAAGCAAGCCATCACTTGTCTCAAACTACTTGCCTCTCAACTACAGAAAAGCAAACCCTCCTTCACTTCTGGTTTTGGAATGCTACCAGCACTGTCTTTCCGAGGAAATGTTAGAATTAGTCTTCTTTTGGTTTTCAGTGTGTTCCTCAATACCTATTCCAGGTGAAACATATTTTAAGGCATTAAGAAAAAGACTTTTCTTAGGTGTTGACTTCACAGCTTGAGAGAGTTTAACAAGCAAGATCACGTTAAAGAGTGCTAGGTTATGTCCTCAGATAATTATTTAATTTAGAACAATGAGGCTGTGTTTGGAAATTATACCTGTCACTTTAAAATATACCTCCTCCTGATTTAACACTGGCACAAGACCCAGTTTCAAAATTATGTCAAAATGAAGGCAGTACTTTTGAAATGACAGGTCAACTGAACCTGAGTGGTTTTAGTGAAATATAGTTATTTGTAATTGTCATCAAAACTTGTTGGTTTTATTTATGTATTTTTAAAGAGAAAACAAAGCTCTTATAAAGTGTTTTCTCTTCCTCTTGATGAAGGAAAACCAAACACCTTAATATGAAAATCACTTTCCAGTAAGGCAGAAAAAATGTGAAAAAAAGTGAAATCATACGGGGATTTTATTAAATAATTATCTCTAGTCATAAGGTAGCAGCACTTAGTAGACCTGGTGAGAGGCCAAGTGAGAGAACTAGTACAAATACAAAATAAAGAATTTTCATTTTAAAAAGTTTACAGTTTAGGAGGTCATAATCACTTTATAGCAAGACACTTTTTTAGTTAATCTTTTGTTTTCACCCAGGACCCTTGTGCAAGCCCTATGGTGTAGCTGTTTTGCTCATCACTTCTAAAGATATGAAGATGCATGAATATTTGGACTTGTACTGCAAGATACAATTTTGCAGTTGTCCTGCAAATTCTATTGAAGAATACTTGGGGTAGATGAAATATATCTTTAACTTTAAATATATTTTTCACAGTTTACAGAAAATACACAGTTGTTTTCAAAGTTCAGATTCTTATGTGCCATAAAGAACATGTGGTATCTAATAGAGAATTTGCATGAGTGCAATTACCATGCTGGTAGTAGGCCATTTTCTAAGAGCCTTCTACTGAAGACTTGCGTACTGGGTTGCTGAAGCTGGTTCTCTAAAGGTTCAGACTGAGGCTCACATGAAGCCTGAGCTGAGTGGAGGAAGATTTCTAACCTTCATTTTCACCTTAATTATGCTATGAATGTCAGGCCTACAGAAGAGGGCAAATTAAACACAATTATTACACCTGAAATAGCTCTCTTACTTATTGTGTTACTTTAGCAATGTTTTTTCAGAGGAAAGGCCTGTGTTATCACAGCATTTCATTAACAGACCCAAAATCATAAGCAACCTCAAGTAGGAAGGAGATAATGATCATATTCCTTCAGGATTGAAACACCACCTTTCTATAAATCACCCCATAAGCAACCGATGTTCCCACCAAAACAAAGTACTACCAAGCTATTATTAGTTTCCAGTAACTAGTTAGACGTTATGCATTTTCAATACACCATATATTACAGAATTTGGATCAAATGAACTTTATAAGGAGAAATTTCAATCTGATCACTTTAGTCTTGAAAGACATAATTCCAAATAAGGCTATCAGTTTTATGGAGAAAATCCAGAACTGAAACCAAAAAGTTTATTGCAGTGGATCGGAGTAGCAGCATAAAGTCATGTTATCTTTCTTTGCTAGCAGAAACCTGCTGTGGGAAAAAAAAATCTCTCAACCCAACTGTTTAAAACAGGGCAAGAGCAGACAAAATATACTGTGCTGAGATGACACATCTACTGTACATCCTCTGGCAAGCAGGCCCCAATATTCTAGACAACACATAAACAAGTGTCTTTTTACAGAGGGACAGAATGGCTCCAGTTCCAAATCATAGCTTTCAATAACAAAGCAGGGAAGTGAAAACTCCAGTTTATTTACAAAGCGTACGTGCTACAAATGACAGAGATAAAAGCCTTTCCGAGAAGAAATTCAAGGAACGTATTAGCTTGCAGCCTTACAGTACTCCCTTTGATATATGTTAAAAGTAGATATATGTGTTTCACAAACCAGTTGTGAGACTATGGCAAATAGTAATTTGAAACCTTATAAAAAATTAAAGGGTATAGTAAGAAAAATTAAAGAGTATCTATAGCTATCTTGAGAAAGTGAAAGCTGTTCCAGGGACTACAATTTCAGCTTTTGAAAGAAACAAATGCGAAGGTTTTTCTTGGCTCAATATTTTTATGGGTCAACTGCAAAGACAACATAAAAGTCAGGAGGAGGAAGGAGTTTGCAATGGGAAGAGGAATGTGACAGAGGAGAGTGGAAGGAAAAAAATCAGATGGGCCTGCAATAGTTTGCACCTTCTAAAAATTTTTTGTGCAATTTTGCTATCCTGTTAATTTCTTTTCATCCTTTGTTAGCACATAAATTACACAGATTTGATTTTTCATTAGTATTTTATCTAGAAGTACAACGTAATTAAAAAAAAAAAACAAATCAGCAAAACCCACAACATGTTTTATAGGTATTTAAACTTGATTATCATACATTCTAGCTTTATAATCCACAAGAAAATTTAGGCTATGAAACTATCTTTGTTATAAAAAATGTTCTTCAAGTTTTTCTGACAGCATAAGTAGAACCTGTATGAAGTTACCAAAAGTTTTGGCATCTTTTAGAGCATTTATCTGCACCACAAAGAGGCCAATCTGACACCAGTTCACACATACCAACAGGATTTAAAACATCAGCAACAAATGTTTCTTAAGAGAGCATATCCAATAACCACTTTCTTTACTAAATGCTTATGGTACACTGTTTACACAAGAATGTTTTTACAACCATAGTTATGTTCCTAAAATGATATGGAAGTCACTTAATACCAATTTTCAGCAGCTTAGAAGCCGGCTTTAGTGGGTTTGGCTTTGCTTATTTTTTGTTACCAAGGCCCCGCGGAGAGCGGCTGGACGTGCTGCTATGAGAATTTCATGGCGCCCTTGGAAAGACAGCCTGTGTCTGGCTACGTGAAAGGTGAAATTATCTTTCCCCTCTCCACAACTACAACAGAGGCGACTATAAACAAAATCCTCTCTTCCCTAGAAATCACATTTTCTCTGTGGAGGGCAGAAAGGGGCACGGCTGAATAGCCGGGTCAGACTCACCCTCCTGGCGCACCTCCTTCTGGAAGCTTCTGCAAAAGTCTTCCCCCACTCTTCACAGGCGCCAGCCACACGACTGGCCTCACCGGCTTAATCGTGCTTGTAGTCTCGTTCCTGAGCGAACTCTGTTCAAATCCAGAAAAACAACATAAACGTGCAAAAACCTTCCATCTTGGGGAGAGCGACTGAATCTTCCCCGTCAGCACACAGGCACAGAGGGCCACTCTCTCCTCTCACCTCCCGGCCAGGCTCGGGGCTCTCATCTCCCCAGCGTCCCACCATCGCTTCCCTTTGGGATCAATCTTCGTCCTCCATTTTCTTCGCCTCTTTGTCCCCCAACACAGACCTTTCCAGAGAGGCGTTACTCAGAGGAGCCCCTGAGTGGCCCAGCCACCAGCGGGTGTGGAGGGTGCAAGGAGGGACCAGCCATGACAGCTGAGGCACTTCCAGCCGTTGACCGGGCCCTGCTGCCTGCTCCAAAATACAACCCGAACTGAAAACTGACTGCGCTTGCGGACACTGGGCCTCTTGGCCATTAAAAAACGGACCATATCGCTTCCTTGCGCGTAAATAAATCTGAGAGGATGGGGGTGCGGGCTGCCATCCGTTGCCAGAGGCCTAGCCGCCGCTGGCAAGCAGCCGCTGCCAGATCACTGAGCAGAGCAGGAAGGGTTCCCTTCTCTATCCAGTGCATTAAAATGTGCAGGCTGATTAAAAGCGATGCTGGCATATGAAGTAAAATGAACATTAATACACAGGAAGGGTTGAAGGTGCCTCAGTTTTGCGCTTAAATCTGGCATTTGACCTCTTTTTTTCCGCACGCATTCCTCCAAATTTACTATTTCAATACAAAATCGGCCTTGTGGGAAGTTTTTAATTCAATTTTGTTATTAAAAAAATCATGTTAAGATAGGTACTTAAAAATTTGGCACCCAGTGCCCTTTTTTTGTCATAAATATTTCAATGGAGGAAAAAAACATCAACAGAAATTCCTGAGATTTTCCATACAATTAAAAAAAAAAGATAGGATATAAAGTTTATTTTATTTCACACTTGGCTTTCGGTTAACTAAGGCACAACATAGCATAAATCCTTTTGGATATTTTGTCTAATGTATTACCTTATTTTTGGACAACTGCACATTGACTGCAGCTGTTTTATAGGAAACTATGTTTAAAAAAGCTAGTTATATTTTAAGTATTCCAAGGGAAGTGGCCAGGAGAGAGCATAAATGGCAAGGATATTCATCAGACACTGGCAGGAGCAAAAGGTTTTTGTGATTGGGATTTTAACACATCTCAGAAGCCTGCTGCCTGAGATAGTTTTGCAATTACGTACCCACTCATCTATTTCCCCTCAGTGTTTATGTTGGAAGGATGGCACGTTATTTTGAAAGAAATGAAGAAAAAAAGGAGTTTGTAGAGGAAACTGTAGCAACTGGTCCTGATATGGAGTAATTTAACACTGAAACATAAAAGCAAAACGCACAAGTTAAATGTTAAAAAAATGAACGTGCAATACTAGTGGTTTAATTCTTTCAAAGTAGATTGTGTATTATTATTGTCCTGAAGGTAGTGTGAGTCTTCCCCTTGACTCTAATAGACCCTGAATTACAACATATGTGTAGATCTTCCTGGTTGTTTTGGGAAGATGAAATTTCCTTTGCTTTGTAAGGAGAACAGAATATTCCCTTCAGACCAGAGGCCAGGGCTGCTTGCCACTATAGACATAGGTGCCTCTACTGGCATTTCCCCTCCTCTTTGCAGTTGCATTATTGAAAGAACGTATCTGTTGTGCTCCCTGTATTTCTTCTAATCCGGGCAATTCCTTTGGTCATCACTCAGCTGGAGCAGGGAAAAAAGCATCAGAGTTTTTGTGACACTGCACAGCACTCAGAACAGGGCAGGGTCTATTTCTAAACAGTGTCAGACAGCACAGTGTCAGAGAAGAGTCTGTTGGCAGTCTTGCCATCCCAATGTCTTGAAAGAAGTATAATTTTCTAAAAAAAGCTGAAAAAGATTTGGTGGCTGAGAGTTATTTAAATAAACAGAATCTTATTAAAGACTCTACCCAGGTTTCATACATGCTTCAGGGAATTCAGAAACCCAATAAAATCAGAATTCTTTTTTTCCTATAGTCATAGTAAAATGTAACTAAAAGGAAGATGAAAAAACTTGTACCTGTGGAAACTGTTGTCATTTTAAAAGAAAAGCAAAGAACTCTGTCTTATATCCTCTTTCTGGATAAACTAACTTCCCATAGCATGACAGGATTTCCCCACTGACTATCAAAAACATTGGTCAACCCTTCTTTCAAACAGTGGAGTAGTAAAGTTGCTAATAAACAGATTGACTTCTAATGTACAGGATTAAAAAAAAAAAAAAAAGAAGAAACAAAACAAAACACTGAGGTCTTCAATTAACGAAGAGGAATTGGGGCACATGAAGTATTGAGTCCACATCCTTTGCCTCAATCCTCATAGGCTGTGCACAGGCACTGTAACAGGGTAGATGAAGACTTACCTAATGTAAGGAAGGCTTACGGTGAGCATAAAGTCTCTGAAAGCATCTGAAATACTGTTTATATTACTCCAGTTCACATTGGAAACTATTTTCACTGCTATCTAGGACAACAGTCGTGATATCATGCTAATGCCAGATTAACCACAAACAAGGATGTAACCCCAAATATTACAAGCCTGAGGCACAAACTACCTGCTGTTAAGACCACAGCCTTACTGATAAATGCACATTTTAGATAAAAGACTCGCTTAAGAAAAACATTTGTCTTTTGTACAGACTTGTAATACTTAGGAAATATGACAACATATGCCTTTGTGTGTTAGGTTCAAAATATTTATCGCCGGTATGTGTAACTCAGTTCAAAAGAAGGCAGAGGAAAGAGGCTATCCAATTCTCATAGGATCCCAAAGAGAACACAGGCTGACTTGGGTTACAACCATAGTGATTTTCACAGAAAATGCTGTACTTCAGCTGAAAGTAAAAAAGGGAAATTACACAGATGCATGAAATCCTGCAGTAAAAGGCAGGGAAAAGTCCCTGTGTTGGAAGATACTCTAAGTGTAATAAATAGTTCCTGGAAGAAACCAAGGTCAGCATTCTGCAAGGTAACTGCTTTTCAGCTACTCACAATGTTATGCTATAAATTTAAATTTGAGAGGTCCAAACAAGATCTCACGGCCATTACTGTTACTTCACTGACTCAGAGTTAACAGCTTTCTTAAACTGGTACATTTGAGTCAAAATCATGTTTGAAAGCAATTGTCCTTGCTCAAAGCTGAAAATAAGTTCTACTGTAAAGCAAATGTAATTATGTCTCTGCAGGAAGGAACACATCCAGAACGATCATGAAGTTGGTTGTAATCAATGACCTTTTCCGAAATGCCTTGAACTCTTTCTTTTGTTGATGGGACTTTCTAAAAGTATACTGGGAGCCATAGGTTTCTGGCTTGTACCCATTTTAAACATTGCTTATCGCGCAGTGCTACAATTTGTTATCAGATGACCCTGTGCTCATATACAAACACAACCACTATCAGGCACAGACAGGCTATAATCTGGCAATAACTTTAAAAAACAGAAACAAACACAATGTGTAGGAAATATTAATAAACTCAAGGAATTCTGGCACAGAATAAGACTACTAGTAAGTATTTAGAGGGAAGTACAGTAAGACATGATAAAAGTCCATGTTAATTGCAGTCCCATTCCCTGTGACATAAACTATCCTAAATAGCTACCATCACCTGAAGTGCTCTTTTTAGAGCAGTTCAAAATCCTTTTTGTCTTATCTAGCTTTTGCAAATGTGTTAATTACCTTGTTTTATAGGATTCTATTTTGTCTCATGAGTTAATACACAGACATTTGTACAAAACCAGTCATTTAATTATTAGCATTAGTCTTGCTTTGGAAGAAAGCTCTTACAAGAAACACTCTTCCATACTAGCAGATACCATACCAGCATACCATTACAGGATAAATTTAGATTTACATACATAAATTTACATTTACATACATAAAGTACAGCATACATGACAGGATAAATTTATCGAATTTCAGAATTCTTCAGTATCTGTAACAGGAGCCAGATTTTTTGAAAGCTCTCCCATATAGCAAGATATGTAAAGTAGTCTAATTTCAGCAGCTACTATGGTTCATAATGTGGTTTAGGTTCACAATCTCTCATAATACTGCCTTATCAAAAATGACACTTCATTGTACTAACCTTCAACAGAAAGTCAGTGAATCGTTGTCTGTTTACTCTAAAATGGGTATTATTTCCCTACCTCATGAGAATATAATGGAAATAAAATCCAGGAATGACTATGCAGCTTTAGTGACAGGTACTTCATAACCAGCTGGATGGATAAGAACAGAGAATCTAACTGCATGGTTCTTTTGTCAGCATAACCTCTGAAGACTATAGTGACTATTCATTAATTAAACAAATTGCCTATATCAAAAAGACTCATTTATACTATTCATTGAAAGCTGTGCACGACTTTTTCAGGAACATAGCATGCAAAATACAAAGGTCATAACATTCTAATTTAAGCTTATGTTGAAATATTTTTTTGTGAAGAACAATGTATTTGCCCAGATGCATGTTCATCTTCCTTGGCCAGTGCATGGGTAGACTTAAATTCCTCATTTTTCATCCCTTTCTATCCATTCATCTGGCACAAACCAGGAGGAGGACCAAGCACACAGTCTCTCTCATACTGTATCCAGCCTTGGGATCCAGAGGTTACAATACAACTACACAGCTAAAAGTCACAACTGGAAACTAGAGCAGGGCACAGTGATGGGACAGATATGTTCAATACCTAGTCTGAGCAGACAGTGCATACACTTTATATTACTCTTTAGAATGTCTTAAAAGATTATCATACTATCTCCCTCTCCTTTTTTTGGATCAAACCTTGCAATACATTCATGTTTCATTACCAAAATAAAAATTCAGAAACTTTGGTCAGCAAGTGTGTGTGGCATTGATAAGGATTACTCAGGAATTATGCTTACCAAATGTGGAAATAAATGGGATTCCATTTAAATGGTGGTTGTTCTTTCTAACCTTATCCCTCAAGCCTTTGCAAGGGTTCCTGGAAAACTTCAAGCTTTGACATTTTAGAGATAGGCTTACTTAAGAGACCATGGAAGATTTTAAGCCACTCAATACCATTTTTCTTTGATATGTGAGGGACATTCCTTTTTTTAAAGATCTCAGTAGTTTAATTGCAAAATTGGTTGAAAAGAATCAATATTGTTCAGAAAAGAGTTTGGTTTTAGAGAATTGAATCTCTGGATTGACCATTCATCTAGGTATTTTAACACAGATGCTCTTCTCTCATCTTTAGCATGACGTCAGTGATTACAATATTCCAACTGACTAATCAGGAAGGAGGCTATGCCTAAACTGGATGAGGTTATGACTCTAAAGTATTATCTTTTTCTGCTAAGGAAAGACTGGTTGGGGAACTCCCACTCAGGAATTCTTTCTTTTGCCAGCTGAAGGGAGTTTGAGGTGCCCGTTCAATCTGCTTTATTGCATACATTGGTAGATTGCACCCATGCTTACGCTGCGAAGTAAAGCCACTCATTGTCTCTTATTACCATATTTGTAATATTTGTATTTCAGTAGCATCCACAAGTCTCATAGCACCTTTACAAATGTGGGAAAATACAGTTCTTTCCTGGAGATATTTGTTATCTAATACTGTCAGAAAGTGATATGGAGAAAGAAGGCAGAGAGGGATATAATGACATTTACATACAGGTATGTGTGTGTCTATATGCAGACATACAGTTTTTATTAAAATCAACGTGACCAAACTTAAGTATTCAAAATTACCAAGACCAAAAAATTATGTGATAAGAGGAGGATTCTCATGTAGAATAATTTACTGAAATCTCTTAATTAACTAATATTATTCAGCTGAATACGGGCTATAGAGAATTTGTATAAGGATAATTTAAAAAAAATCAGAATGTCATGTGGGATGGTATGAGGTACATAGAATATAAAAATAGGTATTTTTATCCAGCAAATCTAGAGCTCAAAAAGAAGTTATCAAATATCTGATAAGACTTATTTTCCAAATAATCAAATTGATTTAATGAAAAATTAATTTTAAGAATTCAGCTAATTTTAAAATGATTATGTAATTAACCGTGCTACCATCCTTTAAGTATTTGCTGATTCTTTGGCCTGAGAGTGATGTCAAGACAATCAATTTTCTAAAACCAATTAAATCTAAGTATCTTTTAAATTCAAAATAATGTTGATATATTCTAAGACACCCCTAAAATTTACACTCATTTAATTAGATTATCTTAGAGAAGTTGATGCAGAGTTTTAATTGAACAAATTCTTCTTTCACTTATACCTAACACATTCATAGACTCACACATTTCACTTTAGTGGAGTCAATCTGGTTTTTTCCTAATATAGATAAATATAGAAATTAGTCCTTTGACATTGCAAATCCTAGATTAAATTAACAAAATAATACTACAGATCTAATTTTTATTGAATATTGATTCCCCATTTAAGGTCTTAAAATTGAGCCTACTTTATCTGAAATATAAGCTTCCAAGACAACACAGAAATCCACAAATAAGCAGGGAGTATTAAGTAAGAATGAAGTGGTCATATTACCTCTGTATACAGTATTAAGGAAATAATTATTCAAATATTATGTCCAGTTCTGATGATTACACTTCAGAAAAATACATTAACAATTTGGATATAATTTTTAAAAGTACAGGAATAATTTGAGGTTGGAAACTAGGCTTTGGAGAAAGGGACTAAAAAAGAATGTATTGAATTTTGCCAAGAGACAGTGAAGTATTTTGGCTACAAGTATGTACAAAAGGAATACACTTTTGATAGTAGACAGTGCTTTAATGTACCAGGAAAACCACAAGATGTTCCAATGATTGGAGACTGATGGAACTCAGCATAGTTGGAATGCTTCCCTAATTTACCCTTTGGAGTACATGACATTGTGATATTCTGATTTCTTTATGATTGTGATCAAATTGAAAGCTGATGATGTTTAAGGTTTGTGAATGCCACAGTTTGGATTAGCGATCATTAATCCTCATCTCTGACCCTAAAATATGATAATAAAATGGTCTCTATATGAAAAAGAAAAAAAAAAAAGAAAAAATAAGTATCAGTAGGAAATTACTGAGTGATCTCCAGATGGCAGTTGTTTGTAAATGTAAAGGTAAGGACATTTCCATTTACAGAATTTAAATACATTCCAAGTGGCACAGCCAGTACAGTGTCAAGTTTTTTGCCGCGATAAGGCTGGAGGCAGGAAGCCATGAGAGGTCAGGAAGGAAGCACTATCAGGCCTGAGAGAGGACCGAACAGCAAAGGGAGTAGCAGAGCCTCTCGTATTTAGGCTATGTAACAACTGCGCTATTTTCCAAAGATAAACAGCTACAAGTGCAAAATCCCAGCTACTGTCCCTTTAAACTTACTGGGAAAAAAAAAAATCCTTGTTTGCTGTGTTTGCCTTTTGCTTCTAGCAACTTTGTAAGGGGAAGGGGGAAGGCAACAGGGAAAGTACTATTTCACATAAACATTTCTTCTGGGATGCAGACCAGTTTGTTTATAGCAATTCAGTTTGACCCTGTGCACACCAAAGGAAATGGTTTTAATACTGGTTTTGATCCATCATGTCAGAGCTGAATCCGAGTGGTTTAGTTTGCACTGGTATGCTTCCAAACATCACCTGCTTCCCAATACACTGCCCTGTGGGAATAAGGTCAGAGAGCAAATTAAGGAGAAAGGGAAAGCTCTTATAAAGTTTGGCTTGTAAAAGAGCCACATACAGTGAAAAGTCCAGGGTTGTTCCTCTGTATTACACCACCAAAGGTTTTCAAAGTAGCTTAGGGAGTCCAGCTAAACTGGGTTGACAAGTGGTTTTCCCATCCCATGAAATGAGGGGATTTACATTTTCTTCCTTTTCCGTCCTGTAATGAAATAAAGACATTTTACATTTTTCCTTTGAAAATGAGAGAGAGACAAACAGCAGGAGAGCCACTTGCCTGCTAGGGTGTTCATTCACTCACTATTTCACCTACTGAGGTTGAAGTTCTTGCTCTGCTGCTCACCTATATTAGGGAGGGGAGGGGGGTGGAGGGAACCTCGCAATCTGACTTTTGGTAGTTTTGAGATGTTATCTCTAAAAAACAACTGATGCTGAAAGAGACCATCTTAGAATAGCTGATACCTGGTAGGACAGCCATGAAGGAGAGGACAGATCCAGACCAGAGCCAGTAATCATGATGCTGAATCGGACAGTGCGAAGATTTGTCCCAGATCTCATTTATTCTTCTTACTGTCTTGTTCAGGGGCTACCAAGTAGCCTAGAGTGGGCTGGTGTCTTTCTTGGTCCCACTGTGAATTTCATAGGATTTTGCATGTTCCTCTGATTTTAAAAATCAGCATTTAAAAAAAAAAGGTTTCCCTCCAAATTTTCCCCACTAGCTCTAGATTTAACTATGCACCCTTAAAGTCAGTTAATGTAAAAATATATTGCCACATCCCAGCGGTGCTATGACTTTCAGGCATAGAGAGACTTCAATTTTGTTGCTACTGTTTTATATACATAGTTAAATGGAAGCCAAACAATTTACTATTGTACGAGGCCGTCTGAAACATAAAAGGTGTAATCCAGTACCCACTGACTTTAATGAAAGCAGGATATCAAAAAAAGTACCAGTGCCAAAAAACTCTAAAAATACAGTTACTCACAATAGTAAACTTGTGCACGTGCTTTGGGATCTGGGCCCAACTAGGTGCAGAGGAACTCATTCCCAATTAACTGTTGGGATTGCTGGACTGCACTCCTGTAAATTATGGAATAACAACCAAGAAGCTTATCCAATCTACAGCAAAAGTGAGAACTGTAGACTGGTTATTACATTTCTTTTTCTATAGGAAAAGCAGTGTCAGCAGCAAACAGAAAAGCAAAGAACATAAATCCAACCTGACTCGTTAATTTTTCAAATTTTTAAAATTTTTTTCCCAACCATAGGACTATAATTAGTTTCCTGTTTTCTGGGGCCTCTTTTAGAGCAATTCAAACAAAGCTTTTCCATGAGTAAGAGATTCATTAAAAGGAAATGTGAAAACATTTGAATTTTTTAATAAGACCATGCAGAGTCCCAACCTTCTTGAGGAGGCTGCACACTTTGAGCAATTTGCTTCTTCCATTAAATCCAGCAGTATTATTGTAGATGGCTGGATTGTTTGCTCGCTGTCAATCTAGTTTTCAAATCAGTGCAATGCAGAGGAAGAGAAGTAGCTTCTTTTGAGGAGATTACAACTGAGCAAAGCAGAGAACACAAGTCAGACAGCATGTAGGAGGAGAGGAAGATTTTGTTGCATATGCTTGGTTTTGGTAGGTCTTGGTAATTTTTTTTATAACAGCTGCTTATTGGTATTTTCACTAAGATTTCATGGATAGCATTAAATTTGAGAAATGATTTGGAGAAGTATTCAGGTTTAAAAAAGAAATTTAATTTGAAAATAAAGAGAGTTCTAAGGATTGGAGCAAAATGACAGACAGAGGGTATGGAGACAAGTAACAGAGGTGGGAAGTGTGAAGCTAGAATGCACTGGTGGAGGTAAAGGAGGTATCATCCCTGCTGGGATGCCTGTGAAGTGTGGCTATCCAACAATGACTATTGGTGATGTTCCAAAACTATGACTGACCATATAAAACATAATTGCTTATTTGCCTTGTCTCCCGTACCTTGACACTGCGTTCTTTAAGACAGAGGCTCTCTTTTATTATGTTTATATAGATCTTAGTACCTTAGGGCCACTCAGTGATATAAATAAGCAAATATAAAAAAAAAGAGGTACTTGGAGGCTACTTTTGTAATTCATATCTATTGTTGAAATATTAAACTGAAACAGCAAAAAGATCCAAGAGGTGGACAAGGAAAACAATTTTAGTTATAATTTTTTGAGTTATTAGAAAGAGATTAGAGGCAATTTAAATGACTTTTTTTGTTTCAGGAGTGTAGCCAACATTCAATATTTGATGCATTTTTAAAGCCCCAAGCTTCCAAATCTCAGACATCATTATTTTTCAAAAGTTTTCAAAACTCATAGTTGCCGAGTAGAACAAAAATATTAATTTGAACAGCTCAGAAGCCTTAATAAAAGAAACTCTACAATTTGTTATTTCTGAAGTTTCATTAATTCAAATCCACTTTCTTGACCTGAAAGTTGGGAGATCTTGACTCATGTTTTGCACACACCAGACCACCAATAACTGCTTTTTTTGAAGCAGCACCTGACTTTCAGAAGGTGAACCCAGATCAGAAACCTCAAAATTCAAGAGGAGAGATTTTCCTCCAAATAATAGCTATATTATGAAGGAGGTACCCAAAACGGGAAAACTGATATCTGAAAAAGAAATGAGAAGTGAATAAACCTCCACTCAACAAGAACTATGAATACTGTGATAGCACCCTAAATAATGGGTTTGACCTGTGCAAAACCTGAACTAACGATAAAACTAAAACTCCGGCAAGACTTGAACTTTCCTGTGGAGGAAGAGGCCTGGGCATTTCTTAATGAGCACGAATGTGTTTGTCCACATGCCTCGTCAAAACAAGGAAGATAAATTCCTTTCTGAGTCCCTTCTCAGCCTTTGAATGCTTCCTCTGTTCAGTTAGAAAACAAAAATGTGTTTCATCAGAAAAAGTCTTGATCAGTTCAATAGGAATGTAAAGAAAAATTCAGTATTCAAGAAGAGTGAAAATGCATCTCAAACACTGTATAATTTAATCCCTTTTAAGAGTCAAAGCTTATTCATGCTGGAGAAAGGTGAAAAGAAGTTCACTTTTGTAAAAATATATTACCTACACCTGAGCTGCCAAGGTCAGTGAGACCTCTCCTGGGTTGAGTAAGTACCGCTGGGGCAAAAGAACCAGACTGGGAGGTAACTTTAACTTATAAACTACTTCTTAGGTTGCTAAACACACTAGGGGAGAACATATAGAGCTAAATTCTACATGTTTTATAATCATGTGATTCCATTACCTTAACCATGTTTGTACAGAAGTAACAGAGAGAAGAATTTGGTTCATGGCATGACACTTGTCTAAAAGTAATTCTTTGTTGCTGCCATTCACAACAAACTTGTGCAACATTATTATGTGGCACTTCCATAATGGGAGCGTTAGTGGAGCATGACAAAATCTGGCCCAATTTTACATCAGGTTTTGAGCAAAGCTAGGACAATTTCTGGCACAATCTGGAGATTTTTATTAAATCGGAACTGATGCAAAATTGGGTTGGTCCACCTAAAGCTCAGAATGAATTTTTACACTTACTTGAACTTGAACATCAAAGAACAGTTTAAGAGCAGGCCAAAATAAATGAACTGAAAGTGTATCCAAAAATCCTGCAAGTCAGAGCTAACAGGGCTTTTAAAAAGCTCTGCCAGCTGTCATTTGTGATACATACAACTCTCTCCATATATGTAGCAGCTATATAAAGTTAATGCTAATACAGCATGAAAAGAATGACATTTTGTTTACAGTCAGTGATATATTCAAAGGCATCAAGCTTAGCCTAATTTTTCTTTCCTTAAATTAAATCTGACTGCTTTACCTGTCCTCTACAGGTACTTTTCTCTGCGTACAGGTAGCAGAGTCCTAGGCTACAGAGAGAGACATAGTCGGTACAAACCTACTCTATGTCTGACTTGCCAAGCAGAGACAGTTCTTCTCAGTCTTGTCCACAAACACATCCTTTTACCTTTCCAAGTAGACAGCTGAAAGACATTTTTCATAAGATTACATCCAGCAACAGGTACTCTAGCATGTGTGCCATAATACAGAGTATACCTGATTAAATGGTACATTGAAATGAAGTTCAAGGGACCAAGCTGGAGGACAAATGAGGTGACCTTCTTGTAAAAAAGGAAAGATACTATGTTAACTATTTGGAGGATACTTCAGAAATAACTTAATAAAGAAATTTATGCAAATGGAAATGTGCAAAATAGTTTTCATTGCGTAAATTCTTTAGTCTAATGACTAAACACTATGGGTTGTTCCCTGATGGTCTCATTCTTGTCTGTCATCTTCCTAAAAGTCAAACAAAAGCTGAGTTTTTCAATCATAGCTATTGGAATTCTTTGGTTAAAAATTGTTTTCAGACCAGATATAACTATTTACCTGCTCCTTCTTGTACGCTGTTACAGAAATTATTTGAAAAATATGCTTTACTTCACTTACAGAACGAGAAGAAATCTCAGCTAAAAATTTAATTTTTAAAAATCTGAACAGCTGGATTAAGCATTGTAATTCTCCTGTTAAAGACTCTGTCAGAGGTGTTATAGTGGATAGAGCGGTGGCAATTTAAGGTATGACAACAGTTTGCCTCTCCTGTTGTTCTGCTAGAGTTTACTATCCTCAGACCATGTACCCACCCTTTAGCAATTCCAATTTATAGAATCTTATCTGAAACAGCTGAGAAGAATGATGTGCACCACTGTATTCTACTACGAATTAGAAAGGCTGAGGTGCAGGCACACATCCCTTCCGGTACCCTGCCACAGGTGCTAACCTCTGTAGGTGTTAACCCACTGAAGATAAGTCTACCACAGCCCATTAATCTGAACCTTTCCAGAAAGTATGAAATGCTGAATGATCTTCCATTCCCACAGTGGCTTCTACTCTCCTCTAGTTTACTGTAGAAGATTAAATCCCCTTTCCTTCTGCTTGAAGACTAGAGTTGGCTGAATGAGGGGTATAAAAGTGTATGGTGAAAGATTTAGTTGATATGTTGTTTGCCATTAGAATTTGGTTTGGAATTTTAAGGAGCTTTCAGGAGACTTAGCAGATAATGATCTGAAGCCACAAAATTCCTCCTGGCGTTTCTTCATCCCACTATGCACTACCTGAGGCAGTAACATCATCTCCTGTGCCTGCTGGCTACTTCTAAGCAAAAGGGCTCCTTAATCTGTTCTTAAATGTTTTTGTTATCAAACTGCTTTGTGTTTTGAAGTGAAGTGAAATTCAGTGCTTGAGAAAAGTGCAAGGATGTTGATATACTGGAAACTAACTGTAGTAACAAAATAAATAACAGCATTCACAAACTTTCCATGAGGAAGTGAAAATGAAGTTGTTACGAATTATTCCAGCATCAGCTATGTTACCTGCCCTTCCCACTCAAATGAAGACCAAGGCTGCACTATGGAGTGTGAGGTGCCCAATGAGAAACCACTCTAACTTTCTGCAAGGAAGCTTGGAGTACCTTACTTTTTGAAAAGAACAGAAGAAACTGCACCAGCAGAGTCACCAAATTCTTCCAGCCTCTTACACACTCTATGGACGACTCCTCCTGTCTGCAGCCTAAACTCACATTTTTGACACCTCTTCAAAAAGGCCGTTTTCACAACATACCAAAGACCATCATATTTAGATATTGCAAACCATGGGAGGTGAGAGAAGGACACCTTGACCTGAGAGGTTCTTACAGAAAAGGCCATGGTAACGGCTCCCTTTCTGATAGTGCAGGGTCCCCCATTGAACTAACTTGTGGTAAAAGAACACTGTAGGACTTTTAGGCAAGTAGGCCATGTGAGGCTGTTCAACTTAACACCTTAACATTTCAATTGGAAGTCAGTAAGCACCTGGTGCAGATCACAGACGATCACAAACACTTAGCAAAACAGGCCACAACATTCTGCGTGAGATTTATATTCTAAGAAGACTTAATTTTAGCCAAATGTTGAACATGGACCATGTTTCATGGTCCCATGTTCATCAGTGGGTATGATACACAGAATCACTGTCCGTCGGGAATGGGCCACCATTTCTGTGATTTAGGGGGACAGGTAATAGTAAAAGGGATTATTTTTCGTGGGGTTTTTTGGTTGTTTTTTTTTTTTTTTTTAATAAAAAGCTGAAAAGAAATGAATGGTATTGTGATAAACAGTAAAATTGTTAGAGTAAATGAGCAGAGGACAGTTTAATTTGGAAAAGTTCCTCTGATCCTTTTGATGAAGTCACAGATACCTTTTGGTCATTCATCCCCTAGTTTTACCCCAAGAAAAAGAAAGGCTGGTTACTGTTTTTTCTATGTTTGATAAGACAGAAATAGAGATTTGGGTACCATAAGATAGCACTGAGTTTAGAAGACTGATGAATGCTGCAGCTGAAATCTCTTGGCAGAAAAGCAGGTGTCAGTCACACCCTCTTGGGATGTTTGAGCAAGTAGGTAAGTAAGGAAGCTGGTCATGGAAATATCATCCCTCATTCCAACCAGCAATAACAGGCAGGCATGTGGACCATGTCTCATGTTCCTGAGTATAAAAAACCAACTAATCTACCTGACGGTACCAGTGTGACCATCTTGGGAGAAATCCTACCCCATGGCAGTCACCTTCTTTTTGTTATTTTCTTAGTACATAATTATGAGTGAAACTTAAATATTCCCCATTCATACCAAGATTTTCACATGGGAACCCAAGACATCATCCCTTTTTTTTGTTGTTTGGTAATGAGTTATTTACTGTGATATATTCCTGAGAACTTTAACAGGAAAGAACAGTAGCTGACATCTGGCAGAAATATAGACAGTTATGTAGATTATAAACAGAATGATCTATCACTTTTAGCAAATATATACCAGAACAAAAGACATTAAGTAGTAGCCTAAACGGCAAAACATAGATGGCAGGAAGAGATCAAAGAAATCCTGCTCTTTGCTATATGAATAGAATAGGTGAAATTACTATACAAGGAAGAGTCTTATATGAAATTAGCATTGATATGTTTATCCTTGTTTTGAATACAGCTTTGTTTGAACTGAGAAAAAAATCATAAAGCAGCCAACAGTGCTCAAGAGTGGGTATCCTTTATTGCTGTATTATGTTTTCAGGAAAGATTGATTTCCACCCTCTCCTTTTCTTACCCCCTGCCATTAAACATAAAGGTTTCTTCTACTAACACATTTTTATTCATTTGAAAACATTGAATAGAAACATTATATAGAAGTCTGAGCTAAAATAGATAGTGAAAAACATTTCCTTCTTAAAAAGCACATTAAAAAACACATTTTAATAGAGCACAATATGCTCTATTAAAAAAAAAAAACAACCCATAGTTGAAAACTAATGCCTTCACACCATTAAGACCAGATAAGCTATATTTAGGCAGTTCTTCAGGGGTGGCAGAGGCTGCAGTGGTGATGGGTTTGCACAGTCCTGCAGCCACTCCCAACTCACACGACCAGGGACACGAGCTGCAGTAAGTGGTGCTAATGGGGGTGAGGGCTCCAGCCCCCATGACTCTTCTGGGAAACCTTTCCTGAGACTTCCTCAATTTTTTTTTTCTGCTAAAACTTATATATTTTTTAAGGTCCTACTTATGAGTTGAACTGTCCAAAACCAGGAATTTTGTGGGTATACCCCTAAAATACACAAATACCATAGGACTGTCTTATTTCCTCTCTCCTAACAGTGCTCCCAGATAGGATTTCTTCACCTACTTTTTTCTGGATATCATCAGTGTAAACCCAGCTGTTAGAACAACAGAAAAATCTCAGTCCAGAAACTGCAACCAGGATGACTAAATTGTATGACTTTCATTAGACAAACTTTGTTACAGGAGCAGTTGTAATCAGATGGATGCTATTACTTGATACCTGAAGGCTGCATTTCAAACATCAGCAACCAATTGTGCTGCTGTCATAGCACTAACACATTGGCACTTAATAAAAGTTACTGTTGATACAAAATATTGTTGCTGTTTGGCTGTGCCTTTATGCCAGAGTGGTGCTATGGGACCAGTGAAACAGAATATATGTGGATGCCTCAGATATTTCAATAGATTATCCAGCCTAAACTTTTGGAAAATATGGTTTTAATCAAAATTGGCTGATTTGGTACTGAAGTAAGTGTGATACATGTATATAACCCATTTAACACTGGGGAAGTGGTAACCTGCCGCAAAGAGTCAGAATGGGTAATGTGGGGCCATGAATTCTTCACCTTGATTCACTGAAATATCTATAGAATCATAGAATCATAGAATGGTTTAGGTTGGAAAAGACCTTCAAGATCATCAAGTCCAACCATTAACCTAACACTACCAAGTCCACCACTAAACCAATTAAGGGTAGAGTATAAATAATTTATGTTTCCTGGCTTGGTGGCTGGATTATTTTTTAATGAAAGTAAAACTAGAATAAAATCATTAAGGTTGGAAAGGACCTCCAAGATCATCATTCCAATCATCAATCCAACACCACCATGCCCACTAAACCATCTCCCAAAGTGCCACGTCTACCCGTTTTTTGAACGCCTCCAGGGATGGTGACTCCACCACCTCTCTGGGCAGCCTGTTCCAATGCTTGACCACTCTTTCAGCAAAGAAATTTTTCCTAATATCCAATCTAAACTTCCCCTGATGCACCTTGAGCCCATTTCCTCTCGTCCTATCGCTAACTACATGGGAGAAGAGACCAACACCCACCTCACTACAACCTCCTTTCAGGTAGTTGTAGAGAGTGATAAGGTCTCCCCTCAGCCTCCTCTAAGCTAAACAACCCCAGTTCCCTCAGCCGCTCCTCATAAGGCCTGTGCTCCAGACCCTTCACCAGCTTCGTTGCCCTTCTCTGAACACGCTCCAGCAACTCAATGTCTTTCTTGGAGTGAGGGGCCCAAAACTGGACACAGTATTCCAGGTGCAGCCTCACCGGTGCCGCGTACAGGGGAACAATCACCTCCCTGCTCCTGCTGGCCGCACTATTCCTGATACAAGCCAGGATGCTGTTGGCCTTCTTGGCCACCTGGGCACACTGCTGGCTCATGTTCAGATGGCTGTCAGCCAACACCCCCAGGTCCTTTTCGGCCAGGCAGCTTTCCAGCCACTCTTCCCCAAGCCTGTAGCGTTGCATGGGGTTGTTGTGACCGAAGTGCAGGACCCGGCACTTGGCCTTGTTGAACCTCATACAGTTGGCCTCGGCCCATCGGTCCAGCCTGTCCAGGTCCCTCTGCAGGGCCATCCTACCCTCGAGCAGATCAACACTCCCACCCAACTTGGTGTCATCTGTAAACTTACTGAGGGTGCACTCAATCCCCTCATCCAGATCATTAATAAAGATATTAAACAAGACTGGGCCCAAAACTGAGCACTGGGGAACACCGCTTGTGACCGGTCGCCAACTGGATTTAAGTCCATTAACCCTAACTCTCTGGGCTCAGCCAGCCAGCCAGTTTTTTACCGAGCGAAGAATACACCTGCCTAGGCCATGAGCCTCCAGCTTCCCTAGGAGAACGCTGTAGGAGACAGTGTCAAAGGCTATCTATGTCAATGTCTTAGTCGGCCAAGCTTTAGTTCTGACTTAGTTTTTCTCTGTGAAATTGCTTCAACACAGAAGTTGTGAAATTGTTAAGAGTGGTGCAGTGAAAGAGTACAGTCACACTATTCTCTATCAGCAAAACTAAGGAGCATACTAGAAACTTTGCTTAAAAAAATCAAGATCAAACATTAAAATGATGAGAATGTGATAAAATCACTTTAGTATTTTTGACTGCAAGTCATGAAGACAATAAATACCTGGCCTCCTATAACTTATTTTAGATGACTGTCAGATAAGATTGACAAGGATTTTATTTCTATACTCTAAAGGATCTTATTTCACTGTGTCTTAAAACACATATGTGTGGGCTTTGGCCATATGATGGAAGGTCACCTCACTAAAAATATGAAGGTGTAAGACTGACAATACCATTTCAGAATCCTACATGAACAGTTGATAAGATGAACAGGTTGTATTTCAGTGGCTCTTATGTCTGGTGTAAGAGGATTTCATTAATGAAAATAAACCAACTAGCTCCTCCATATTTTCCTAATATGCAAAGTATAACAAAAGCAAGTTGGATAATGCATCACAGAATGCATTTGTTGATTTGCAGTAGGGACAAACTAAATCAAATCAATAGTCTACCTAACCCAGCATGGCAGTACTCATAAAAGGCAGGTGTTACGGTTTGAACAGACAGTTTAAGAAACCCTGAAATATCCAGTTATAGAATAATATACCCAAGGGAAAGTCTCTTCCTAATTGCTTTCAGCATAAAGTCGCCTTCTATTTGGAGGCAGCAGAGGTCAGATATCTTTCAAGCCCCTGGGATTTGCTTTCATTTAATTATCACACTATCTGCATTATTTAATTTATCTATAAAGAATGACTGACACTTTTTAATGAATTATGCTGTGTTCTGTGGTTCAGTAAAAATGGTATATGCCAGGAACTTTTATCAACAGTTGTTTAGGAATTTTCTATCACTTGTGACAGAATATACAGATTTATGGATAGTAAAACATTTCACAAGAATGTCAATACTGTATTTTTTAAAAGTGAATTACTTTGATCTCATGAGAACTTTTATGCCTTTCTGTTCAGATACTTCATCAAGTAGTTTTATATTTGATTTTAACAATATTATAAAATACAAATAAAAATAAGGACTTGACTAATACTTGTTTTGTTTCTCAAAATGTAATAAGAAATGTCCAAATTTCCTCTCTTGCACAAAATCAGAATTTTTGCTGCAGGCCAGATATATTTCCTGCTATTATACGTTTTACAGTAAGGCCTACAGGCCAGCCCCAATTTTCAGGGACCTATATATGTATACGTAACCTACTTCAGGCATTGAATTAGATTGTTGATGACAGCCTCCCTAGGCTCCCTATATAATAGATTCCTTCTGAGGACCATTCAGAGCAGGTGCTTGAAAGTAGATTTTGTGAATATCTCCTAGAGAAACCAGTTCTGGCTTCCACTCCACAAAAAGCATTACAGTCCATAGAAGGAAATTCTGGACAGTATATTCTGTAAAAAAAGTCAAATCTTAGCACATTATAAGGTCTTAGCATGTTATAAGGTCTTTCTTATCTCTAGCTGTGTAAGTTTGCTACCTTTTTTTTTTTCTGCAGAGGTCTTTTAGTCCTTGGCTGCCAGCCACAGTAAAACAGCTGAACATCTTGATTATCAACAACTTCAGCTGTATTTCCATCCTATAAATAATTTATTTCCTGACTCAGGTGGCAATTCAGCCACAGGATAACAGGAAAATGAACTTGTGCTTCCAAAAGAGTATAAAACTTGTGACATTCATGCTTCAGCAAGAAGTCTGACCTGAAGTGTGGAGTTCTGCATGTCAGTTTTAAAACCAAAAGGCTCAGAAGGTGCCCAGTTGAGTTCACTGTCTTTATACAAAATTATACCTTTAACCTCCTGAGGCCTTCTTCCTGTGTTAACAGTGATAGTAACACTGATCAGTATACAGCTCGCTTTTAGTAAAAATTAGTGTGACTATCAGAATATATCAAAAGTTTATAATGAAATTTAAGTCTTTGAAGAAAAATGTTCCATTGTCCAAGCTGAGAGCAACACGTTAGTTTGCATGCAAGTATGACTGGACATTTGGTATTAAATTCACTCTTTATTCATCGCCACCAGCAGTTCCTATATTTTGAAATTTGGGATTAATAATATGCGTCCTGGACCGGTAGGTCTGTGGTACAAAAGTAATATCCTTCAGCATCCCTGAACTCAAATCATTAGTGCATTTAGAGAAAGAGGATGAACAACTAAGGAAGAAGTGGCACCAAAAACTCTCCTCCAAGATGAACTGAAAATGGAATATAACTTTTAGTAATATATCCATGACTTTGGTTGCTTTTTCAAACCCTAGAGGTTCAAATTCTGCTTAAAATACCTATACAGACACTACTTCTGTTTAAAAAGAATGTACAACTATTACTTCTGAAGAGCAGATGTCAACTTCTAAAAGATTATCTAATTGCCAAACTTTCAGGTTTTTAATTTCAAAATTATGGTCTTTAGAAATTAAGAAGGAAGGCTGGTCCCCACTGCGTAGATGTTTAATTTCATCAGTTAATCAGAGATGAACTAAGAAGAGAATCTAAATAACAATTAGAAATCTCCATGCTGTTTTGAACAAGATTCATTGGCATCTATTCCACACAGCTGTTTTCTCAAAAAGCCTTGCTAGCATATGCAGATACTCCTCATTATTTCTGTTAAAACAGAATGTTGGTATATGACTGCCCCTAAAGGACACAGTTTTAACAGCACTGACTTAATTTATCTTTTTGATACAACCACTAATTGTAAAACTGTATTCAAATATGCTTTAAAAGGACTAGACAGTTTTGTCAAATACCCCTAACTTCTATTTATCAAATAACCAATTTTTATCAAAGAAAAAAATACTTATTTTTCTTAATGGATGAATTTTCAACATTTACGATAAAACTTAAAAGTTCAAGTTTGGATACCTAATTCTGCTTGGGCTAAATAAGTATTTAGCTTCATAATTTTTTACTAAGGAACAAAGAAACATAGGGCTACTACAGACCCCTAGGGTCACTGAGGACAGGTGCCTCCTCTTAAATGGTGGTATTCATCTCATCAAAATTTAGTTATCTGGGGATAGTTACCCACTCCAAGTTTCCTTGTAGCAAAGAGGAGATCCACTTCCCCCAATTTAGGCACCTACCCTCTTCTCAGCCTGAGACACAAATTATCTCTGGACATAGAAGGACTATTAAGCTTCAGAAGTTTCTGATGAAGCAGATTTCCTTTTTCCCTTACAACACGGTGTTAGGGCCTTTTTCAAGGTCCAGCCCAAGACAAAGGCTAGGCATTAGGGAGATGGCATCATAATTAGAAAACATGCAAGTGAGAGAGAAAAGGGCTGGAGAAATGGAAACAGTAGCATACGACTCTGTAGGGATAAACAGTGTCCCTACTAAAAATAGGCCAATAAACATACCAATTAATGTAGCCAGAAAACAAACAAGATACCAGGCATATAAGGGATTTCTCTTGGAAGTTTTGTGTGTCTGAAAGATTGCCTGTCTTTTCAAATTCTTTAGTTGTCCTAATAAAAAAATATTGCCTCTGTAAATTTTTCCTCTTACCTCCTTAATCTGTGAATGCTGTAGGGAAGATAGGGAAAACATATGATTCTTCATAAATTTTTTTTTTTTTTACTTTTCCCTTTGTTATTTTATGTAATAGCTCTAAATATAGCAGTTATCAAGACAAGATTTTGATCTCTTAAGTTCTGCAGAAATTTTATTTTATGATTTGTAAGCAAAATAATATTAATCCTGGTGTACTCCTGTTTAGACTTCTGCTTATCTAAAATTGTCTCTTCGTTTATGGTTGGAAAATACATAGTTCATTTTTAGTCAAGCCATTGTATCTTCTTGTCATGTATGGAAGTACTCACTCCAAGCAACCTGAAGTCCTTCAGCTATTCCATAAATTCCTTTTGTAGAAGTAGACTGGCTGCTCCAGCAGACAATTCAGAGCACTGCATTACATTTCTAATTTACATAATTCTGTATCAGAACCTCTCTCCCTGAATACAAAGCAAGTCTAAAGAGATTAGCTAGTAAGAAACCTTAATTAGATGAATAAAACTGGATAGTGTGAATGCTCTTCCAGCTATTAAACAGATAGTATAAACAGCTTTAAATACCATTAGGAAAGACATTTCATTATGTATTCTAATTTGTAGTGCCAATGCTGTCATCACAGCATTAAAGCTATGGGATAGACAAGGTTTGCACAGAGATTTAATAACCTTATAATAACCTGATATAACTGTGGGAAAAGCAGACAAATTTTTGAGCCAATGAACTCTTAAAGTATGTTGAAATTGCAAAGATTTTCTGGATGGAAGCAACTTATGCAAGTTCAAGGGGAGCCTGAGAAAGCCAGAAGAAGAGAAATTCATAAAGGGTTACTACCTACATAGAAACCATGTCTAGCTCAGGAAATCCCAGAGCTTCAGATGTTTGAAGGCTGGGAGAGCATTCAGGAAAATAAGATATATGCTTGCCCTGTTCTTACAGTTCCCCATAGGCATCTGCTCTTGGCCACTGCCAGAAACAGGATACTGTGCTAAGCAGACTTTAGTCTGACCTAGAACAGCCACTGTTATGGACATATTTATGTCTTTAAGAAATAAACCATAGAAATGAATAATAGTTTTGTTTTAAAAAGAAAAAAAGGCATTAGATATGTTTCACAGTTGAAAAACATTTTCCAGGTAACATTTCAGAGAACTCATTTGACTCTGCATGCATATAACATTGATAATTCTTCTTTCTTTGAAATAAATTACTTTTGGCCATATCTCAAGAAATACCTAGTTAATAAAAAGCAGTAGATTTAGTTCAGGTGATACACTAATGAAAGGCATAACATTTTCTGGTGAGGGACCGATACATCAAAATTCTGTTTACTAACAAGTACTTCAAAGGCTTTATTATGCAACCTTACCCTAATTTAGCTTGCTAGTCCTCTAAAAAGTGTAGGAGATGAAAGCAAAGCTAATCCACAATCCACTCACCTTCCTGGTTATACATGCAGCACCAATACAATGCCTTCTTGATTAGAAGTGAATCAGGTACCGAGTGCAAGGAGAAGCCATCAATAGAAAAGATGTAGATTACTATTGTTTTAGTTAGGAATGGACATCCTCTCAAACCTAATCTATGCAGTGCTATCAGGTGCTAAAATATTCTCTCTGACAGTACAGCAGCAAACAAACAGGGTCTTTATTGTACTGCTCTGAAGTATCTCAGATTCACTTGTGATCACATGCTGTTACAAGAGGAATGTGAAACAATAACATCACAGCCTTGGTGAACACATTCACAAGATTTACCTGTCAAGAGGACAGCGGACGTGCTTCATTGAAAGGCAGGGATGATAGCTCATTTCCTTGTTTTGTCTTGTTTGCAGAAAACAGGACCATTTGAGGGGCCTGCAGTTGAAGAGAGAGAGAGAGGGTAGAGAAATATGTTTCTTAAGTTGAGACCTGATAGAATTTTAATATATGATCAAAACACAAGACACCACTAGCCTTAATGTCAGTAAATTATTCTCTGGTTGTTCTGTAGTTTATAGCCTAGCTGAGAGCATAAGCTATGTAATGATAGCCTTATAACTCCATATAAGCACAGTGCTACCTGACAAATATATTGAAGGCCTTCAAATATTGTAAATGGGAGAAACTAAGACTGTTTCCTATGCTCAGTGATATCAGCTATGGGTTTGGCATGAAATCTTTATCACCTCCTTTTGAGCTATCTACTTCCTTAACTAGAATTTCAAAGTGATTTTTTTTTTTTTTTAATGTGAAGCCATGCTTGAAGCACTGAAAAGCACTGTCTGTGCACTGACTGTGCTCTACCTACAAAAATCTGTAGAGAACAACTATGAAAATAATCCCTGTTTTGGAATTGGTAGCTACTGTGAACCCTAACAGAAACCCATCAGCCCAGACAGTCCTCTTACCTCCAGATATGACCTTCAGAGGAAGTGGGACTGCAGGCTTGGGTCAGAGACATTTAAGCAATGTCTTCATTGCCATAATGTTTATTAATATCCACTTGCTATACTGTTATGAAATTCATCTGGAGACCAGGCCTAATAGTTTGAATGTCTTCAGGCTAGAGAGAAGGCTGAGGGAGATGTGATCGAGATCTTCATGAAGATGGTGGATAAGGTGCATGTGGTGAAGGTGAAATTGTTAATCAACAGTTCTGCAGCAGTGGAATGAGAGGAAACTTACTGAAACTATTAGAAAATGGATTTAAAAGAGGTTAAATATTTCTTTGCACAGCAGGTAGTAAACTTTGGGAATTTGCTGCCATAGAAGGCAGTGGAGCAGGCAGTGGTAGCAGGTTTGAAAAGGGGTTAGACAAATTCACAGGAAACAGCTCCATAAACAGGTTCTGAATGGAACAGACAGGGACATGCCCCCAGACATCCTTCATGCAACAATCATGGCTGTTGGGAAGTGTAAGGGCGAAGAACCACAGAACATGGCTGGGCTTTCAGGCCTTTCTCCAAACAGCATCTCCTGTTGTCCCATTGGAGACAGACTGTGGACACAGACCGTGCTCTGACCCTGTAGGGCATTTCTCATGTTATGTCATGAGGACTGAATAGGAGATTCTTCAGTCAGTGAATCTTCCTTCCTCTTAGTTTAAACCATGAGTCTTAGACATACAAGAAAAGTGTGATGTCCATCAGCCAGCTTTCCCTCCTCCGCTACCCCCAAAAGAGGATGCACTCATGTTTAATCTTAAATACCACAAGGAATTCTGTTGATTTCAGTGAGACCAATCTCACAGGCTTGAAGTTTAGGATATGTGTACCTGAAGTACCTGGCATTCAATTCTTCTGTGAAACAGAGAGGACCTAGGGATTCACATTAGAAAGATAACAGATAAAAATGCAATGAATGAACAAACCAAAATATCATTAATTTCTTCCCATTATAAATAGTCCATCACTTCCCTTAATTGATGTCTCTCTCCTTTTCTTCCATCTTTTATCTTCACTTGTTACTGAAGAAAATAAAAGCTTGCTTTTATATTTCTGTCCTCTCCCTCCCTTTCTTTCTGACCTTTCATTCACCCTTTCCCTACTCATACCAGCATAGCTGCAGGACTAAGGGAATTAAGATTTTAAATGGAACATGTAGGGCTTTGGAGAACTTCCATAGGGTCTCCGGATCTCCATCAATGAAGAAATCACATAGAAATTCTTATTGTTCTAAAGGTGTTCATTGTGGTGCTTCCAACGTGCTTCTGAGGTGCTTGCATGGAAATGCTATCTAAGCTCCACGTACTATTACTAAAGTCCAGAAAACACAAAGGATAAAGATGGGTTGCCAAGCTCAGTAGCAACATGGTGGTTGCTTGTTGTCACTTTTTGCTTGCCCTTTCTAGGTTTTAAAGTTACTGATATTTAATTCAGACTACTAGGGGCTGAAATGTCTTTCAAATATGCCATATAGGATGTGGGCATGGATCCACCCAGAATCCTTCCTCTGAAAGGGAGTGAGCACCAAATGCTTTAAATAACAGTGAAAGAACCCCCAGTTGCTCACAGTGCATAGAGCAGAAAGAGTTTCCACTTAAACCCCTAAACTAGAGGTAGTACATGGCAGGATTTGCATCCCTTATAGAGAAACATGATCATATTTTTTGTATAAATGTCCAATCCTTTTTTTGACATATAGGAACAAAAAGATGAAGAGAAAGTAATGATTTCTCACATTGTCTACCTAAGATCTGCTGACTGATAAAATAAGCAGGAAGGTGGAAGGAGAAGACATGCATGCCTGCTGTTAAAGAAAAGCCTATTTGCACATAATGCTCTTGAGAAATTATTGAACGTTTCATCCACACAAAATACAAGCCCTGTCACTCTGCCAGGGTCAGTGAGACCTGGGCTAATCTATTGAGTCAGTTCTAGTTATGCAAGTTAAACGGTTTAGTGGTTGCTTTAATTAGGAACCCTATTTTGTTTACAAACTCTCAAAAAATTGTAGCAAAGAATGTTCCATGCCCATGCTTACCAGCCCCAGTCCTTATCCTAACCCTCACCCCTCCAAAAAGGGTTTCTTTGCCTCCCTCTATCCATGCCTGGCAAGCTGCCAGAAACACATTCCAGAGTGTAACAAACATAGGTATTGCAGCATAAAAGTGAGACATAGCACAAAGCATCTCTTCTGTGAGAATCCCATGTAGTATAAGGACAGGGAAGGCTAAGAAATTATTGGCACTATAAAGAAAACAACAGGAATTTAAATTAGAGAACAATAAAAAAAATTATTCACATTTTCCTACATCTGTTAACAACATCACTGCAAATGTTTTCATTGTGACATCAATCGTCCTTCACATAATACTCCTTTCTCGTTCTTATCTCACAAACATATCCGCACCTTCTTCCATGCTGCTCTTTCTAGCAGATAGGAATGACCTTCCACAATGTATTTGTCCAGTTTCACCCTTACCTGACACAAACCCTGGCCAAAGGAACTTTTTTACAACATTGCTTCATGAAAGTTCTGTGTATAATGAGGACAGAAACTCATCAAACAACCCAAACACTAGGAGGATGGCCAAGCCTAATCCTATTCCCATACTACACCCTCATGCCCACTGCTTGACTCTTTTTCTCCTGAGGCTGTTTCTTCTGCCATTTGTACCACTGTACAGTGGCAATAACTTAATTAAAGCCTGTGGGCCCAGACCCCCGCTGCTGTGAGCGGATATACTATCATAATCCTCAGTGGGGATTTGTTGATTTTCTCCAGCTTTGCCTATCAAGTTCATTTATGAGTGATGCTTGCATTCAGCGAGGCTGGGATCATCTTCCACACATCCCATGAGTCATGCAGCATGTTTGTAAATGCTGTCATCAGCAAACAGTGTTAAAAAGTAGCATCTCTCACACTAGGTGGTAGCTGTACAGAGCCAACTCGGTATTTCTCAGATCATTTAATTTTGCTGCTCTGAAATAGAAGGCAAAGCCATGACCATTCTTGTTATAGGAAGCAGAAAAGGGGGAAGGGTCACATCTAGAACAGGCAAGAGGAGCCCTGAAGATTTTGGCTAGCCATTTGGCTTCTGCAAGGGGCTCTCTTTGCTGCCTTTGCCCTGTGGACATGAAACCCTCTCTTGGGTAGAGGAGCAGCAGCTGCTTCCAGTTTGGTCTTCTACAGGTCCAATACAAGCAAAGAAAACATTGCAAATATGGTCATTCTTCTGCCTTAGTAGTTGCCTGCTTTGACTTTACCTAGAGCTTGCTCTAGCTATGCAGCTTTTTCCAAAGTACATAAAGGAGATGTCTTTGGCTTTCTACTTACTTGAAAAAAAACTTGTAGAGAAACAGGGGGTTTCAATGGAAATTGGTTTTACTAATTCAGATACAGCTAAGTCCCCTCTCCCCAGAACCCATACTTCTCAGAAACTTTCAGGAAAATGATAGACAAGAGGAAAACTTCCACTTTCAGAGATCCTGGTGAGTGTCTCAAGATAATGTGAGGTGGACCAGAAGGTTTCCATATTCACACTGGAAAGCTGTCTTGCTAAAATTGGACTTTGAAGAGTTGCAATGAAAGTGACTTTGTGACCTGAATGCTCTGCCAAGGGAGGCAACTACACTTAGCATTATGCCAGCTGACCATGATGAAGTGACCAGCCAAAGTGCAGTTTTGACCAATTAATACCGTGGTCAGCCATGTAATTTTTAGTTTGTAAACATGCCTAATGAATCAGGAGAATGACCCTCCAAGATGTACTGAAATCCAAAGGAAAATACGACAAAATTTGGGCTGCAGCAGGACCAGACATCCTGTTCAGAGAAGTTGTTCTTCTGTGCAGCTTCCTTTCCCCACTTCCTCTTGGCTCCTAGTTCAGTCCTCAGGTCATTAGACCACATCACTTCCCTGTTGTTAGCAGGTTATAAATACTGAGACAGATAGGTACTGACATGGTAATGACAGCAGTTTGATAGCAACAGATCTACATTATCAGCTATATCACTTGCCTAAAACCTAACAGATTTACTGGGTCCCCCTTGCTGCTAAGTACTAGTTGCAAATTTACATCTCCCTTCCTGCAAGCCTAAAAGGTTTTTCCCCATGTTAATATTCACTCAGCCTTGTGATTTTTCCTACATGACTGGAGCATAACACTGCACAGAGCACATGAACAACTGGTCACCCACAAAAAGTATTTGATTGTTTTTTTAAAAAAAATAAATTTTAAAAGCCCAGACAAACAGTGCAGAATGTTTTATCACTGGTTAATATCAGATTCTTAAATCAAAGCACTGCTGATCAATAGTGAAGCACCTAACTCTTAGCTTTATTGATTATGTCTACACAGACAATTCACAGGTTAACCATGCTGGCTCCCCAGATCTCCCCTTTGCTGAACCCAGACAGAGTGGAGAGTATCTTCCTACCACACTCTTGTTCTTTAAGCTGATTAATCCAATCTAAATCCATGTTGGCAAGTGCTAGACAGTTTGGTGGTGGTGTAGCCAGAGAGAAAAATGTTTCTCAGTCTGAGCTGGGTTTTCAGCACATACCACAAAGAAACACGCTCTCATTGCTGTCATGTAAAAAAGCACCAATGAACCGATGCTGTCAGCTGTTCTCATATCTCCTTGTAAAGTCACCTGAATTATATAGAATTTTTTCCTCAAAACAGAAATTATTCTTTTTTAAAATTGAAAACAGTAACAACATGAACTAAACCTCCCATCAGTAAACCATGAATTTCAGGGAAATCTCAGTGCGTGATGAAGAGAAAAATGTCAATGCAGGAAGATTTCAGAGGACACAGTTTGAACATAGCCTCTTAATTTGCAGGAGGAGTCCAATCACCAAGATGTCATCCAGCTGACTGAAGAAATGAAGATGTAATCTGTGTGTTAAAATCAGGCAAACCCTTTTCGGTATCTTCTTCTCTGAGAACGTGCTCAGTAATAGCCAGTAGGGATTTTGTCATTAATTTGGGGTAGTGAGTAAAGACTTCTGCTGTGCAGAAGGCTGTGGCAGTAGAGGATTTGAGTGAAGAGGAGGAAGAGGATGGGAACAGCCATTCAGCAGTACATCTTCTCACGGCTCTGACAACCAAGGCAAGGAGGGGAAAGATGAATAAAAATTTCTCCCAGACTCATGTCTTAGCCTGCACTTGTCAGGGGCTTGGGGGGTGGGGAGGAGGGCTGCTTCTCTTAGTGTACTGTATAGCTTTCTGGAGTAGGTTTGCTGGATGATCAGCTGACGAGAAGGGAAAGAGTATGAATTTGCAGCTTTACAGACTGTGCTCACTGCTTATATGCACTGACTCTGTTGGTGTTACTGCCCCTGTCAGATTTCAGAGACTGTGGGTACGGTGTTAGTTTCTACCACATGCAGGCTTACCCCAGCACCTACATTTTCACTTTGTGTAAGTAGCGTTCAGCGCCACGGTGTAACAACTTAAGAGACACAGCGAAGAAGAATGTGGCAGTTGACCAGCACTACAGCTAAAGACACTAGGATCCTGGCTTGACTCCAAATGAGGGTGACCATAAAAAAAAATATTGAAAATCTCAAAAATCTCACAGCCTGGCTATGCTGAGAGCCACTGATTGCCTGAGCCTGTAGCGCAACATCAGTTTGCAGGCCCGTCCTGTACCCACAGCGTACACACATCATGTATTCTTTCTGCAAACCTTGGTTCAGGCATTTCTCCAATGCTGTCAGGGAGAGGGGTCCTGTCTGCTGACTCTCCATATATCTCATTACCCCTCCCACCCCCCAGATCTCCCATCTGAGCAATATTGGGCTTTCTTAGTTTCTGTATCTGATAATATCTTATTTGAGGTTGACATACTGAGCTGTTGTATGAATACTATTCATCCCTTCCAGGCAATGACCTAAATGATTTTTAACATACCAAGTAAATTATAGATTTCATTGCAGAAACTGCCCAAATTTAAAAACAGATATTGAAAACCATCTGCAGAATCATGAGCCTTGTTGTTGCTCTATAGATTAAACTACTTATCTTTTTTCCTGGAGGTGGAGCAAGGCCTCTATTCCCAGAAGGCCTTTCCCTCCTAAGGGTAAGTTGTTCCCTTAGATGTTACACTTAATGAGTGGAAGAAAGTGGACAGAAATCTGCACAGGCCAGGGACTGGCAGTCCTGTGAAGAATGGGGAGAGCTCATTGTGTGAAGTAATAGCTGTGGCTCCCCAGGGAGGAGAAAGATGGAGGGGAAAAGAAGGGAGGGCGAGTGAAGCCCAAGTCAGATTAAGATCTCTTTCCCTCTTTCTTCTTGTTGGCTGCAGCTGGGTCTCACCCACTCTCCGCCTTGAAACTGTCAGCAAGCCAATGCCTGGCACAACGGCCAAGTAATTACTGATGACATGTGAGCGGTATTTTTTCCAGATTGGCTTTCCTGCCTTTCTGCAAGAAAAATAAACGAAAAGCTGTACCCCAACAAACATGACAGGAAAAATAACAATACTTGTATGGGATTGATACTGGAAACGTGCTGCTCCTCCAGCTGCAGACTGGAGAGAACCACTACCACCCTCACCCTCCCTCGTCTCAGTAAGGAAGGGAAAGATTGAAGGCAGGATGGGAGAAAGGCTCTTTCCAAAGGTCAGCACATCTCTTTTAGTCAAAAGCTCAATGTCATGCCATGAACAGGGAGAAGGCAGCAATGTAGAAGTCACCAGGCATAGCATTAACTGAGACAGACACAGCACAGCTTGTAGTTGATTTACTGGAAAGTAAAAGAAGGGTGTCGTTCAGTCCTCTCCTCTCCTTTTTACCTGAGTTATATGACTCATCCTGTCATCCGTTAAAGACTAATAAACTCATGCCTGACCTGTCACACAAGTAGGTCTTCCCAGATGATGATTTCTACAAGCCTTTCTCAACTATCAGGCTCTTCATTTTAAGAGGGGAAGATCAAATTCTAAAATTCCACCCCGTATTACAGAACTGGCTCTAATGTTTTGTACAGCTCTATCTTGCAAATATTATCTGCTGCCTTATTCAATATGCTGTCTTATTCCATCTCACAAAATTGGAAGCAGAGATCCCACTGCCTGAAGAGAAATCTATGTGCACAAACAAGACCTCATTTCTACCCAGAAAAGTGCCTTTTCTTTATTTTCACATAAAACTTTTATTCTATAATTCTCAGCAGGAGCCACAGAGAACAGATTTCTAACCATCTTCTGCAGTCTGTGAGACGTTTATAATCTCTCTCTCTCTGTGAACAACACAAACAGAAGTATACCCATTAGAGGGATGAATGGATATGATTCATTTGGAGGTCTTGTGGTCTTTTTTTGCACTATAAGGACATTGTTTCTCTTCCCTTCATACCTGCAGGTGATAGATTCAGTGGGGCAGTCCTGGAAAAGACTGTTGTGATTATAGAGTTAGGCTTCCTGGGATATATGCTTATTAGAACACCATTCAATTCATGATTAGGAGATAGAAAATCCAAACAGTAAGTCATTGTATAGGTCAATGGATGAACAAAGGAGTTGGGATATGATTTGCCACAGACAAATTAATTAATTAATGAGAGATAAAGAAAAAAACCCTCATTTTAAAGCTACAGAAACTCAGAATATGAAAAAATAAATGGTTCATTCATACTACAAACAGTTACACTGATTGCTACAGTTAATGATAATTCTGCAAAACATTCTGTTCTAAATCCCTGTTTTCATATGCTTCTCACTAGAAAGCATTACCATTTTCAGGGCAGTTTTTCCATTCTATTCAAAAGTGAACTTCTTCATTTACATTTTCGATAAGTTCCTAAGAAATAACTTCAACTATATTAGAGTCTTGCAAGAATAAAAAGTCCCATTAAAAGAAAAAAAAAAATGTGTCTAGCTAGGCCTATGAAGTTAATTCAAAACATCCTGCATTTGAAAGCATCAAATTTGTGGCTTAGTCCTCCAAAGACAAACCAGCCAAAGTACCTATGAGAATCAGTGGGACATCTCCTGTCAAAAAAGGCCTGGTAAAACTTTATAATAGTTTATATTTCCTTGAAAAACTGATGCAAAATCTGGGCTTGATCCTACAGAAGCAAGTTATCAAAATAGCATGCTTTAAGATGATTTAAACTAACCCATTGTCCTTAACGCCACAATAGAGCAGAACACACACAGCTACTGTTCCCCAGCTGAAGGATAATAACTTCCTGCTAAGGGATGGTGACTCCTATAAATGCATTAACTCATTCACTTTCAATCACGTACTTGTATTTGTGAGCAACTCGCCAGAGGGGGTTGTCTGTGGAGCACTGGTATTTACCTAGCTCTGCTTCCCTGAAATCTTACCCCTATCTTTCTCCTGTTCAAGTCTGACTCATGCTCCTGGTGGATGGGACCTCTCTCCCCATCTACTGGGATGATTGTCACTGCCCAAACAGCTAAGCCGCCTCTGAAGCAGTTTCTGAACCACTACAGTTTGTCCACAAATTGTTTAGTGACAAATCATAAACCAGAACTTAGCATGTGACCATTAATAGACACAAACCATACATGGCCTTGTAGCAGAACAGGGTTAATATTGCCAACGAGGTCTGTGAGACAAGCATTGCCATGTCTTCAACCAGACGTTGTACCCATAAAAATACACCGCCTTCCTTTTTTTTTTTTTTAAATATATTCCACATGTAAATTCATACAGCATTATGAAGACATGAACAGAAATTTAAAAAAAGAAATTGCAGAAGCAAACCTTTATGTAAGACATATCTGTGTTGCCCATGAGCAAGTTTGAACCTTTTTCCTCCCACCCTTGTTTCTGAGTGCTTTGACACATGCAAATCTGCCTATGAAAGAAAGAAGTCATTGTGGTAAAGTTCTTAAAAAATTAAATTACTCTTCAGAATATTTGGACAAGTCCTAAATTGGAAAGCGCATTTATAACATATGAACAGCAGACCAGTTGAAATCTGCCCCACACCTACTTACAAAAAACCCTGAATTTTACCCATTTACATTTCCCTCTCTTCTGCCCTGTGATCCAGTGTGCTGGGTTTGTTTCTTGTCAGGTCATCCAACAAGCCCAGTTCCTCACACTGGGAAAGAAGCTACCTGGGCACTTTACAAGAAACAGGAATTGTAGATATGTTGAGGTGTGCAGCACCAGCGGTGTGCACTTGTTGCAGTATATGATATATAAGCCTTTCATCTTTAGGTCAAGCTCTAGAGCTCATACTTGAAATACCCAGTATAATCCCTAATGTGTCAACCAAGATAGCAGTAACTACCATCCCTCTTAAGTACATCTGTTCTGGTAAGTGGACAATATCTAGGGTGTTGGGATTTTTGACAGTGCTTCCCCAACCCTGTTTAGGAACGGTTCCACTGGTCCACATGATGCTAAATAAGCAGAGTTTGGCTTTTGATACTTCAACTCTGCAAATAGCTGGTGCTTTTCTAAATGGATGGTTTCTTTTTTGGCATGCTTTTGTTTCTCACTGCCATTTCTTGCAAGAAAGAAAAGGTGAATAGGAGACATAAAGAGGAATTTGCCCTTAGTAAATTAAATCCCAGTCTCTCTGCTCCAGCCACAGTGGGCTTTTTGCACAGTCCCATTGAGCGTAGAGGTACTGGGATGCAGGGACTGTATCTCCAATATAATGATCAGATGTAGAAGATTTCTGTATGGTAACATGAAAGAATCAAAAGGGGATAAATAAATAAATAAACGGAGAAACATGTATGGCAGGCTCTGCATTCTCAAAGTTACGTTTGCTCCATCATCTTCTATTTTCCTCATGTCAGAAGCCTCCCAGAGTCTTTACTCTGCAAGCATCAGGTCTTCTTCCATGAGCCATATTCACTTGTACTGCAGCAAACTTTTAAGATTGTATGCAGGCTGGGTTTACACAAGATATAGAAACCTCACTTGGAATTTTCTTATGGTAAAGATTCAAATACTGCAGCTATTGTCCCTCCTCCCCCAATCCTTATTTTCCCCCATTTTGTAGCACTTGCATGTCGGGTTTCAGGGTGTTAATAAAGCATGGAGCAGAGTTTTGGAATGTGTCCAACTCTTCACCCCACCCAGATGAATACCTGGAAGCACACTGTTACCATGGCTATCCTGCCAGACCGAAATCAAGCGTGGCCTCAAGTGGAACAAATGTTGAAAAGATGAAGAGATGCCCTCTGAAACAGGTAACCACAGGACTGACACAGTCGTACTTAGTTTACAGTTTTATAGTTTACAATACTTAGTTTTACAGTTTTATACCTTTCTGGTAAATAATTTCATTTTACTCTACAAATCCTGTTATGGTAGGACCAGACATGTTGCAAGCAAGTCTTATTGATGACTGCTTTCAATGTACTTTATTTTGCTATTTTCTAAACTAATCTCATAATTTTAGCAAAACGCAGGAATTGATCAAGTTTAGGATTTATGATTTTGCAGGACTACCTAGTATCACCTATGCTGCCCAGTATCTGGCTAAACAATATAAAGTGGTTTTCTTTGTGCGTCAGTGCTAGAACTGGCTGAGTATTTTGTAGAGCATAAAATGCTACTTGTGAATTGTTTCTACTTCAACTTCTTTCACCAAACCCAAGGTAGGCACCCAGTGGAACTCTCCAGCCACTTCTACAAACTAATTTAGACCCAGGGACACTAATGCTCTCTTGGGTCTTTGGCTCTAGCTCCAACATCCTGCAGTGGAGGACTCTGTGTTTCCAAGGTCTGAGGTTTGGGTACAGCACCCCCAGCTCATGTGCCAGAGGTGGCTCCAAAACCCCTGGCTCCAAAACCACTGTTCCAAGGCTTTCTGGTCCTGTACCATGGAGTGAAGAAGCTGAGATTTCAGGTTGCCCCATCAACAATGATTTTGCTCCTGGATCTGCAGTCAGGCCAATAGTTTCTGGGTGCCTCACCTTACTAAAAGCCACCCCCCTGGGGTCCTGTACATCCTCAGGAAAGCTGACGTGATGGTCAATGTCATGGCTGAGTGGCAGGAGAGGGGTGGAAAGAGGTAAGGAGGCCAAGCTGTTTGCCCCGTCAACATTTCCTGCTGTAACATTGTGTGAAATGTGATTTGGATGGAAACCACAGCAGAGCAGAAGACTCACAAACCAGCAGACAAAACCAGTCCAAAGCAAACACCAGTGCTAACTCAAAAGCTTACTTCACTCTGTGATCTGGTCCTCACCTAGAACCCTTTGCACGCCTGGGGAGCTGCTGTAACTTTTGCACCCCCATGCAGAAATGTCAGGCGTAATGCTGGACCCTGCTCAGAGCCAGGCAAAAGCCCTTCCTTCCTAGCTCCCCTTCACTGCAAGCTGCCCAGAAGAGGCCAGAGGGTGAGAAAGGCCATTACTTACCTCATTACCTTCCTCTGTTGTCTGCACCAGAGGACAAAGCCCTTCTCCTTCAGAGTGGTAGGACTGGCTCGTTTGTCTGCTGTGACAGTCGAGGTTATATCTCTGGAGACAAGGTTCCTCCCGGGTCTTCCTCTGTGACGACTGGCTCCACAGAGCCCCTGCCATCAGCCTCCATGTGTCTGGCACTGAGTCTGACCGTATTGATTTAGTAGTCTATTGTCCTGTGGGAAAAGCGCTCAGTGGCAAGTATCAGAACACGATCAATAACGTACAAGCTCCAGTCCGTGTTAGACCTTCAATACCGGGCCTCAGGGCAGTAGCATCACTGCAAACCGGGCATCAGTCTGGTGAAGTGAATGGATCAAACTGGGAAACATCAAAAGCAGGCCAAGGATGCCCACTTTGCCTGCCCCAGGTGCCTGCTGAAATGTCATAAACCACCTGATTATAACACATTAAGACTCTTTGAAAACCTAGGAGTTCAAAGGCATGATTCTGATTTCAGGTACATGATTTTTGCACTTCTGAGAAGCCACTGATTTCAGTGCAATTGCTGCTGATTTTTAGAACTGTGAGCTCAAGCTCCAGCCCTTTAATTTTTAAAATGCCAGCATCATGCTGTCACCAACCCCAAGCCTGGAAACATCAGCAGATCATGACAGATGTGTCACATCCTCCTTCCCCTTTCTGCACCCCACTCCCTGCTACCCACTAATACTCCCTACCATGGCACAAGTAAGTCCACAGCAGCATGGTATATGCTTGTAAAACAAAATAGAAGAGGTTTGAAGGACATAAACAGCAACGTACTAACACAGTTCATCGTATGATCCCAGGCTCCAAACAAAAGGGCAAGGGTGGGGCCCACAGACTAGTCCAAGTGTCGGGTGGGTCCATGTTTTACGAAAGATAAGAACATATTCTATTAAAAAAAGTCTTTTGTACAGTTGCTCTTTGCGACACTGAAGGGGGAAAAAATTATCTCTGCGCACAGACTGCAGTAGTGTGGGGCGGTGCACACGCATACACATACCCTTGCACTGGTGTTGCCAGGCATTGGGGATGTGTACGTTATTCACAAGTCAGCCCTGCCAAGGGAATGTCGATGGAAACTCCATCACCCAGCGGCAACATGGCAACAGATTTGCCCTACGGTATATTTTTATCTTGTTTCATTTTTAACTTGTCTTTTTCTTTTTTTAACCTCTTTGGTTATTATTGTAAACAACAGTTCTGGGATTCTGTCTTTTCCTATTACCAGGATTTACAAGCACTGGACATTTATGTAGATGGGGATATCCACCATAATAATTTTAGCATCAAGAAAACATGAGAGTCTTCATGCTTTAAGGCATTGCTATTCAAATGACCATGGTCCTGGTCCACAGTGAGTCTGTTTTATGTGGGCCTTGCCAGGGCCTCACATGTGGGGTGTCCCAGACTGCTCCAAGCCAGTCCCTAGCCCCTTGAGGAGCAGCAGCAGGGCCTGCCAGCCTGGCTGAGCAGGGTCTGCACCCCACATCCTGCACCCCGGTGTGACTGTATGGGAAACCCTAGCAGCAACGCAGAGAGGAGGCAGGTTTTAAAGCACAGGCCAAGCCATCATTTTTAGCAATCCGAGCAAAGCCTCCCCTGGGGGCAGGTACTCCTCTAATTGCCCAGTACAAGATTTTTACCACTTTCAGAGGCAGAGAACAGAGAATTGACTGAATCACAAGTATAAGCACCTTGGAAATTTTATTTTCCTTTGCTGTTATGTTTTGCCCACCACTGCTGGAACTGCAGGGTTCACATCCAGTCTTGAGAATAGATTTCTTTAAAGTTCAGGGACATGTTTGGGTTTGATTTCAGTCCAAAAAGAGACACATTTAAAATACTAGTCTACATCCGGGTTCAGACTCCTCAAATGCTTCTGACTGCTCAGATGCAGGCCCATCTTAGGAATCATCACAAAACAAGTAACATTCCTGAGATACAAGGAAATTAACACACTCCTATGAAATCAAAATAATAAATCAGTTCAATTCTCTCCTATTTCTTGAACAGGGAGATTGAAAATTTATGTGATTGACTTTCTGTAATCCACATGTAACTCTCAGCAATTTGGTCAAGGATTTTACTCCTACCAGCATTTTATTCCTTTCAGGAAGGGTTAATTATGCCTAAACAAAATGTATGTTTCTTAGGAAGTAACTTTAAGTGTTTAGGAAGGCACATTTGCCTGTTTATCCTAAAGAAAATCAGTCCATCAAATTTAATGACAAGTAATATTGTCCCTAAGAGAAGCTCTGTAATCACCCATCTATCCCTTTCTATTCTTTGCAATTATTCACTTGCAATTATCTCCATCCTGCCTGATGTTTTCCTAAATCCTGCGTGAATATAAAGTAAAGCAACAGTCAGATCAGTCATGATAGTTTTTAAAATTTCTGACAGGGTTTCTGCAGTCAGTGAGAGGATGGTATGGAAGGGGTTACACTCTGTGTTCGAGTTCCTCTTTTTGTCCCCAAGGAGAGGAAAGAAGCAGAATACCTCCAGAAGCTAATGAAACATGGAAACAATTTGTGTACAAGCAAAAAACCAAGGTTTCTCGTCTCTCACTGCCAATAATAATACTTTATTTCCTATTTGTACTGTATAATGTTCAGGATGAAAAACAAGTGATATTACTTGGTAATTCCCAAAGATGTCATTTTATAGGTAGTATGGCCCTGAGCTCACTCTGCATCTACATGAACAGGAGCCAGGAGCTACCTGTTTTGTTTTAGTTCAGGCACCTTTGAAATCTCCTTGATGGAAAACTTCAGGAATTTTGGCTTCATTGTGGAATCAGACTTTTAAATCAAGCCATCATAAACCAAACTAGAGCTCTCCATCTGCAAAGTAAATCCAGTTAAACATCCTTTACTGATGGTATTTAAAGCCTTATTTTTGTCCAAAACCAGAGAAGGTGTGGGCACAGCACAGGGTAGGATGCGAGGGCGATTACAGATCAGCACTGATTATCACTGACAGTTTCCTCAAGAAAGAATTAGCGTCAAAACCAGTCCCAGCTTAACTAGAATGCAGCTTCATTGGTATTCATGGAAATTCCCCTCTATTTTCACTAGGTCTGTATGTGTCCAGGGAAGAAGCTGAAAGTGCCTGCCAGAACAATGCACAAAGATGCAGCATTTGGCCCCCCTGCAAATGACTGCTTGGATAATTATAGCAGGTGTCAAAATCCCTAAGAATAGCCAAGAAAAGGTACCTCCCAGCCCAGCTCTGGTGTCAGATCAACAGAGATAAAACAACAAACGGACGAGGTCCCAGTGTGTCTCCCCAGGCACCGCAGGCTTGCTGGCAGGGCTTGCCTCCCTCCGGGAGCTTGTTTGCTGCTCCCGAAAGCCAACCTTTCTGCTGGTGTCATACGTCCCTTCACGGGGGACAGCAGTTTGAGAGCCTGCTCTGTGGCCCAGGAATGCAACCTAAGGCCAACAGCTTTCCTGTAACGTGTTTGCAGAGGTCCACTGCAGCTGACACTTGCTTCACTGTATGCAGCAACTGTGTATTCAGCGACTGTCTTGGCCCATCTGCTTTTTAAAGTTCTCATGAAAACCTCAGTGGGCTCACCTTTGATAAATAAGGTATAAAAATAGCAGTACCCCTACACACGTACACATACTTTGCGATGGTCTGCTACTGTTACAGCCGGTTTCAAACTCACAGAAAACTGGAAGACTTCCGGCAGACAATACCTCCTGGCTTGGCTGATCAGCACTGAGAAAAACCTGGAATATCCCTGGAGCTATCTGCTAGGTGACTCATCTGCAACAGGTTAAAGCCTCAGATCATGTACTGGTAGTGCCCGTATTTTTTCAGAATGGTAACGATGGGGCACCAACCAGTTATTACTAGAAATAGTGTCCAGACCTGCTAGGTTTTTAAAAAATAGCCTGAACATCAGTGTAATACTGCAGTCAGGCAAAAAAAGCAGACGCAGCTTCAGCCCTGTCATAGCTCTCCGCGCCCTTTGCATGCAGGTGCTTCACCATCAGACATGAGCTCGTTGCACTAGCACATGCTGTGCTGTCAGGCCAAGGGCAGTCACCCCGGTGGCCTGGGTTTCGGTTCAGGCTGGATGCAGGTTCATGCTAGACAGCTCACGGCAAAAGCTGGGTCACTGCTTCGCTGTGTGGCACAGTTTCTTTCTGGCGTCTCTCACAGCTTGAGTAGTCTTGCCATCATGTAATTACAACACGGACTTCTTCCTTATCCTGAATTAGGAGGCCCATTATAAAATGGCTGTTTCAGGTACAAGAGGGTAACAAGTTGCAAGTGGAAATACAACTATGTACCCCATACTTTCCTAGCCCTCAGACATCCAGTCCAGGATTTAAACGAGGTGAGAATGACATTGCTTAGTCATGTCTATACGCAGTCAAGAAGCAGGAGCTCCATCTGTCCCTCCCTTCCGCGTTCACCATGGCAATACAGCTTTAGCACGTCTAGTAAATACAGGATTTGGAGATGGAGTTAGGGAAGCCAACTTGGTAACAAAGGATGCTTCAAACAGAAACTCCCTCTTGTCAACTCTCTGCTACTTGAACCAGGAAATAACTATTCAATAAAATGCCTAGAAAATCACATGAAGCAATATGATCCAAGCAGCCTTATAGTTCAAATTTAACAGTCACCAATCACCAGTAGCAAATACATATCCCAAAGCAATATCAAGTCATCACAAAAAAGCCTACTACAGTATGCGTCTTGCCGTCATTAAACTCCGGCGCTGTTCTGGTCATATCTACAGAAGCTATCTGGTATGAGAGAAAGCTCCAAGGACAAACCCAAACTTTGCAGACCCATACGGGGCTAGATACTATGGAAATGAATTGCTAACATTGCTGACCAGCTCCATTGTTTAAAGCAGCGCCCTCTCAGACTTCAGCAATAATTCAACAGTGAAATAAACAGCTTTGATCAGATAGCTAGGGAAATTAGATAAAGAGCACAATAGCTGTGAAGATAGGAATATTTCATGACGAGTCATATATCAGTTTATTCCTGTTTTAAGTCCCTTTTGATTATTCTTTGTTAATACCTTGCGTGTATGACAAGTCAGAGAGAAAGGTAAAGATCTTTTCAGACAGAATCTGTTTTCCCCCAAGATGACATGTGCATGCTACCTTCATGATTTAGCACTCAGCCATCTCCTTGTCACTCTTTCATGTTACTTGCTTAGAATTAATGACTGTGTTTCAGGACACAGCAATTTCCTCAAAGCTAGTTTTTATACTTTAGTGTGCTCCCGAGATACTAAACTATTCAAAAGTGCTCTTTTCCTCTACGTCTGTTCCCACAGAAGTCCAAGGCAACTCTTTTCAGTCTCAGGACAGCACCTTTGAAAATTTTTTCACCCTATCGTTTTGAACATAAGCAGGTTAAACCCAAGCTTAGCACTTGTTTTATACCATCACATACTTATTTCTTTCAAAATACATAATTTAACTAAAAAACCCAACAAAAAGTCCAGGATGCCTGTATATAATAGGGTTAACGGTATCACCACATTGTTTAAATAGTATACTTTCTAAAAATGTTACCGACGGGGCTGAACTGGGGGTTGCTCTGGATGAAAGAAGCTGCGGGCAGCAGGAGTAAGCTCTCAGCGCTGGGAAAGAAGCAATCTCCAGCCTTGCTAAGTGGGGCTACTGTGGAATTCAGGATGCGCCGTACACACAGCTGGCTATAAAACTCTTCAGATCATCCAGCTCTGCCTCTCCCCTAGAGCAAACAATTCTCTTTGCATTTCTTGTTGCTCTTATCAAAGGTAAATAGGCTGGGTATTTCATAGTACTCTAGGGTTTTTTGAGGATATTCTTAAAAGACCTGGTCAAGCCAGAGGACCCCAGCCCAGGGAGGAGAGGCTGTTCTCTTTACACATTTGGGGGGGGCTACTTTTTAAGCTAACACATTGTGAAAGGTATCTCTTCTTCAGATAGTTCTGAGAGGTAGATTGATACCAAACTAAAACATGCATATCTAGGTTTTATAACTGTTGTAAATCATTTCAGTATCTGCTTGGTTATCATAAATTCAATACTGCATCCTTTCAAATTAGTAAATTTAACAAAAGAGAGGAAAAAAAGGCACATTAAACTGATGATACCGAACTACTGCTTTTCCTTTGCCTTTTTATGGACATGCCACGCAGCTGACGGCCAGGCATTCGCACCCAGTGTCCTGCTGTCAGTTTGTTGCTATGTGTCTTAGGAAGCTATGCTTTAAATAGCACAGATAATACCTACCATTAAATAAAAAGCCAAACACCTTCAAAGTTTTAGTTTAAAACTAACCACGGAAATCTAAAAAACTTTCAAAGATTTTTCTTCCCTCCTTGTGTATCTGAATTTGGTACCTCAGCTTCAAGCATATGGCATCTCCTTTCAGTGCATCTTACCCTGAGTTCCCTGGATTTGAGGACGTACTACCTGCAGTATTCTTACAAGCAATACCATGTTTTAATCACAATTAATTATTCTCAATCCCAATGTACCTTCAGTAAAGTATTTTTAGGGAAATTACTGTAGTAGCTTTTTTCCCCTAACCATTCTACAGTCTACAGGAAGGAAAATTCAGCTGTGGTTAGGAGAGCTACATGACAGAGGGAGAATGCTTTTCTAAGGTGATGAGTGAGTGTTAAGCATTGCATAAAAGTCCCAAAAATTTCCTCAGACTTAGTCAGCCTCCTTTCTCTCCAGCTCTCCAAGAGTAGATTATTTTCCTCTTGAAGATCTGATGTTGTAAGCTGGAGCAAGCTGTAAATAGTGAGAACCCATGCAGAACTAGCAAATACCAAGTTTGTGATTGATTCTCTTTTCCAATCATAATGATAAATAGGTTGCTAATAATGTCTCTTATTTGCTCCAGTATAAATGTAGAGTAAATTCACTACTATACTAAAGTTATTTTGGAAATACACCACAGTAACTGAGGCAAAGGTTTAAGTCTATTTCTTGATGATATAACACCAATATAGAATGTCTTAGTGTGAAAAATCTAAAAAACCTACAGTCTTTCTGCTCAGATATAGAAAATGCAAAGTTAAATATATTTTTAAAAAAAACTCTACAGTACTGCTTGAGCAATAGGGCGAGAGTCACTGGCTTTACTTCGCATTTATGCAGGAGTAGCAGAAATCAGAATCTAGTTTGTTGTGTTTATTAGCAAAGGGATAAGCAGAGGCACTCACTTTAGTAACAACTGCAAATACAGCTTCTCCAAGTTGCATGGCAAAGTTCTGCAGATAAAAATAAATTCTGAAGATAGTTTTAGATGAAAGGTTTGACCATTTAATAGTGATAAGTATTCTTAATTTTTCACAAGTTACTATAACTAGATATAAGAAAATTTTGAATATATTTTGCAAATACTCCACTATGGCCAATTCCTGCAACTCTTACTTGGGTAATGTATTCCAGTTGGGTTAATAGGACTCATCTCACAAATTTGTGCATGAGAATTAGACTCCAAATGCATTTAGGAATTGCAGCACAAAAGCCTTCACAATGCTGATTATTCTTTTAAGAAATCCGCAGTGTATCAACAGGAACGCAGAGCATATCTTGGGTTGCATCATTAGCTTCGGTTTCAGGAATTACTTAAATCCCCTAAGCTACAATTTGTCATGATTCTCATTCTTGGGAAATCCTTTAAAGGGACTGTTAAAGTAATTAAGCTAGTGTCCTCGATTTAATCTTTAAGGCTGCCTAGCCAACATTGAGTCACTTTAGTCTTCTAGGTCAGACAGGAAAAGAATTGACGTCATTGCAAAACGCCACTGCGTAAGTGTCTCTGAAAAAAATGGCAGCCAAGTGTACACAGTTGGATAATCAGATGCTGTGAATAACATGCTGCTCAACAGGTGAGCTTAGGGAATTTGGCACTTCAGAGCTGAACCGTGTGTGTCCTTATGCAGATGATAAAAGATCCACGATACACTTTCTCTGACATAACATATTTAGCAAACTTATCAAGATGTTTCCTCTGTCCAGAAAGCCAACCAGCCTATTAGGAATGATAATTTGGCACACAATATGCTCGAGGGACAAATACGATAAGGGATGTTTCATACAAAGGGGCTTCCACTACTAGTCAGTTATGTCAATCTGCAGCTAAAAACAGAGTGGCATAAAAATAAACTTTAACTCTTCACCCTGGGCAATTAAACTGTTTTCTAGCAAAATAAGTACAGCTTAAACAGGCACCAGGAAAGACAGCTACAGCTCCGCTGCAACACTTGCTCTTGAAAAATCAAAACCAAGCATTTAAGCAGCATTGTATTCTTGATATTTTCCCACTCAACATTTAACATTTCCAAATTCCAGATGAACATGAGCAGAACCACATAGTTCAAACAGAGACCCCACTTTTCTCAAAAGCTGAAGAACCTTCAGACCAGAACTGTTCCTGTTTGGACTCATTTTTAGAAAAGTCACAAACAGGAAGCGCATGTGCTGCTGTCCACAGGCAAATGGAGGGAGAATAAAGCTGTGTTTAGGCATACACTAACCTTGAACCTTATCCCAGTGACTTGTACCTGCCCCAGCACTAATCAGAAGACTTTTCTCATGACTAGCAAAAGCCCACATCCTTGAAATGATTTGAATGTTTCAGAAATACATCTAGTTCTGTCTGTCCAGAGTCCTTACCCTAATCCCCAGAATAGCCTCACTGCAGCCCAGAAATCCTTTCTACAGCAGAAATAAAAATAGCACATATTTGTTCTTTAAATATGTTAATGGTTCTGGTCTTCACTTTATCTCTAAGAGCTTTATCTATCTAACTATAAAGCTACCTCTGTTGGAGTTATCCTGAACCTAAGCCCAATCCCAACCCAAAGCCCACGTAACTCTTGGCTACCACAAAATTCTTCAATTCGTTGTTCACCCCAGTTCTCCCAACAAGACCAGCAATACAGCATTCAGTAACAACCTCAATTCTTCATTCTTCTTTTACAGACACTTTAAACTAACCATAATTTAATGGTAGCCCAATGACTTCTATCCACAACAAGAAATCTTCCTCTGTCAGTACCCAGAGGAGCTGTGACTCTAGGAGGACCTAGCACAAACACATATCTTCTGTACTTAGTTGTGAAACACTTTACCCAGCCCTAGTTTGAACACAAGATGCTTTAAAACTTGCCTTTAAATATTCTCACCTGTCAGACTGAACCTTCATCCCAGGCCTGCAGGGCTTGTAGGATCCAGCAGTGAACTGTCTTCACCTTTGTGATACTCAGGGCTAAGACTTAATCATAGCTGAGCGACCCTGTGTATCTTGCAGCATAAACAGTGATGCAAAAAGCATACTTCAAGGCATATAGCTCTGCTAACTCCTGCCATTATCCTTATAAACATAACCAGGCTAGACTCTCATCATGGGGTTAGAGTTTGTGTCCAGGACAGGGTTGATTTTGCTACTGGACATGCAAAGCTATAGTAGGATGAAGACTAAGCCAAAAATGGTGAATGACTTCTGCTGAGTTCTAGCACAAATATAAGTTTTCTGTGCTGTACCCTACCCTACAGTTAGAGTTGGGCATATGTTCCGGTTGGGCACAACGTGAGATGAAAAGATCGCTTTATCACTGTATTTTACAATAGCTGGAGGTGTATGATGAGGACAGGCACCAAGAGAGATGCCTGAAGTGGATAAGATGCAGACTGGAGTTGAAACAACCAGCACTGACAGGGTTGGGCTTAATGGGCTATAAAAGTGGGGCTAGAACCGGCTGGAGCAGAAGGCGTCATGCAAAGGCTGGAGGCAGTAGCAAAGGGCTTCAAGTTTGTAAACGGGGATTCTGTCAATCACGTCACAAGCTTAAGTTAAGCTTAGCATTGGAGATGGACTCTGAATTTAGGACAGTAGGAACTAAAAAGCTAAGGAGGTTGCAGGATCCTACAGGGACAGATTGAGGGCTATGATCACCTCAAAGCAGTGACTAAAGGTAAAGATGGATTAAGTTTCTTGTTTATGACTGTGACAAAGTAGTTATATACAATTATAAAACTACCCAGAACATTATTTACTGTTAGGGCTGGAGGCAGCAGTTTTGCCTAGTGACCCAATTACCTTTCCAAAAGTCACTGTCTGAACTTGTCATTAGAAACCCTGCAGTTTTTATAGGGTCCAGCAAAAAAACTAGCTCCAGGCTTATTAAATTAGCTGTAGTGTCCTGGGCCCTAGTCCTTGCTTCAATACTTTAGTTTTAATTGCACCATAGAGATTTCTAGCAGTCACAGAATGAACTATGGAGTAATTCACACTGTTGTGTCTAACTCTATACCTAGCTCTGCAGGCTTTGCAAGATCCAGCAATAAAGCCAGCTCTTCTTTGCCCCCTACCCTGAAGGAAAGCACCTTCCCCAGACAAAATGCTGGCCTTGCCCATACTACAGTGACTCATGGCACTAACAATATGCCAGTCCCCTCTGCCTGCTCTGGCCCCTGTCCTCATTGTTCCAGTCTTGCTCTTTAAGCCATTCCCCAATGCAGAAGCAGTTCTCAAAGTGGGATATGGTTTCTCATGAGGAGGTCTGAATCAGACCATGGACTGCAACAGAAAACCTGAACATTTCCACCTTGACTTTGCTTCTCCCTCACTTTAACTCTTATTTTCTTGTTTCTTTTCCCCTCCCCTCTGGCCCTTTCCTCTTCACCAGATCTGCAGCATTCCCACCACACAACACCGATGCAGCGTGCATGGTGGAGTAGCAGGCAAGTTAGGCCAGAGGATGTTCACTACATGTTTGGTAGCAGCTGTCTTGCTCCTCCCTTTGCCTCTCTCTTCCCTTTCCCCACTTCTCCTATCTTGGGGTCAAAAAACTGCAGGGCAGCAGCTATCCCAGCCCCATGGGGCCAGCAGTTTTCCCAGAGGATGCTCAGGCTGGCCAGGCAGGGTGACACAGTCAGGATGTCAAGCCACATTCTTGCAGGTCATGCTGCTGTGGGAAAAGTGACTCCTTGTAAGATTTCTGGCATAAGCAAGGGACCCAGTGACTAGGGGAGCCGGGAGGAAACCCTGGCAGCCCTGGTGCTGGAGTGGCCACGGGTACTGGGGGAGGTAGGCAGGCAGGCAAGGCTGGGTGCACGGAGCTGACTTGCCCCCAGGGACAAAGGCAACCAGTTAGTGCTTGGATCTGCATGTCCCCTGCAATGTGGAGCTTTGGGAAGAGGGCGCAAAGTTGCTACAGCTGGAGGCACAAGGATTTTTTGGCAGTGGAAGAAAGTGCTGGGTACAAGGAAGGCTGGAGGTACAGGAACAGGAGCCACAAGCAGGCACACAGATGTGCAGGGAGGACAGCTGGAAATTGAGGAGAGGATCCAAGCTATAGAAAAGAAGTGAGATCCCAGTCTGGAAAGTTTGCATTTCCCTGGTTCAGGGGACTAATCTAGAACACAAGTGACTGACACCGAGGTTTCTGATCCACCAGAGACATCTTGTGTGACCTTGGGCAGGTTTCCCTATGCTGCATGTGCACAGCAGCTATCTTAAATGATACAGGACGACCACCTTTCTTTTCTAAGGGTGGTGCAAAAGAATTAACGGAAGACTGTGAGGTGCTCAGGTGAATTGTAGGGGATGCTATAGCCATGAATCAGCCAATACTGTTTACTTCAGTGTGTGAGAATATTATTTAACTAGCCCTAACAAATAACATACACCTGTATCAGGCTTTCCAATCAAAGAAGTCCCCAAAGCTTTTGCAGTTTTGGTGAAGAAATGATTCAAAACACTTAAGGTTTCATTTCCCTGCCTCTACTCAGATAAGGCAGGTGAAAAACAATGAGTCACAAAGTATATGAAATATGTATCTCCAGTGATATTCCTCAGTACTACCAAGTGATTCTTTTACAAAGCAGGTATCTGGTAAGTTGCTGTTTAGGTGGACTTGTCCTCTGATAATTCAAACAGACTTTTTACAGTTGCCTTTACTATCCAGTGCAGGGTGAAAGCTTTGTAAAGCTTGGGCATAGAGTTCTGGGCCCTTGTATCTCAGTTTGCACCAGGAGACGGGAAAGCAAAGATGGGTACGGTGATAATAAAGGCATCCCTGTTAGAAGGTGTGACATAGAGCTGGTAAAGCCCAGCGCAGAGGGTGGCTGAGATTTGTGCTCAAAACCTTGGCAACTGTGTCCCTTAACCTTTAGGAAACCAGGTCTGAAAACACTGTGTAAACAAAGCAATCAAAAAGCAAATTCAAATGCATCTAGCTACTTCTCTAAAATTAAACTAAGCATTTAGTCTCATCCTTAGCCAGATGAGATTGTATTCTTCCTACAGATCTGTGGGAATGATGTTTAAGATATATGAGTATATAACAGAAAAGATGTCTTAATTTTTGAGAATAATCTCCTAGACTTGGAAAAAGGAGTGGCCAGAGACCAAAGAGAAACAAGCCCTTTTTCGTGGGACTTTTGAGCCTTCCAAGCAAAGCCGATGAGTCACGGTGTCCGGCACTGGCTCCCCACCTCGGTGGCTGTGCGTGCCAATCCACAGCCCCTGTGTCTGCCACCTCGCCAAGCACCTTATTTACGTGCCAATGACTTTTGCCCTCTTCAATCACAGATAATCAGGCTGCCTGGTAAAAGAAAGGGATGGCCATTTAAAAGGCTGGCCTATATTTTTCACTATCAAAAATGTAAATACCCAATGTCATTTTAAAGCACTGTAGGAGGGGAGGGATAAGTGGGAGTTATCAAAGGACTAGAAATAGCTGTAAAACTTGGGCCAGTCTGTCTCTCGACCACAGCACCTAAATTAGCAGTGAATGAGAGCAATGAATGGGCTTCCAAGAAGTGTGAGTGAACTCTCTTCTGCTTGAATTTTGAGCTAAAGGTCTCATTTTCATTTCCTTATGGTTTAAAAGTAGCAAATTTTCTTCCAGGAGATTCCACAGCTTCTACTTTTAATTTCCATCTATTCTGTTAACTGTTAAATGAGGCACATATGCAAATGTACTACTTCCTCCTCACCCTTGTGCTTGATCAAAATCATAATCATACTGAAGGGCTTTTTAGATCATTCTGATGGTCAGTTGGCCCATCATGCTTGCAATTAGTTCTCCTGCTGCATAAGTGCCCCTGGTTGAAAGGTTAGCCTGGCATTCCTGGTTCAAGTACTGTGCAAACTGTCATCTTAGGGTAGCAAGAACAGGCTTGTCCAAAGGACAAGCATTAACTTGTTCACTTAGCAGTCCTTCCTTTCTTCTCCTCCCCCTTCCCCCATTAGCATCGCACTAATGTGCGATTCAGAAATCTGAATCGTGAACCACTTAGCCCTTGGCAAGAATTTGTATCAGATGAGCTAAGTAGTGTTTACCTCTAATTAAACCCTTAACTACTACAAGGGACTCCCTGGCCACACTATGGGTTTGGTTTTTGGAATGGCAGCTTCTCAACAGTTCCTCCAGCTAAGAAATATTTTTCCAGTTGAATGAGTCTCCAGAAACTGCCATAAGCAACTATCATTTACAGACCCATTTTATACGAAAACCACTCCTATTTTCAAAGTTTTCTTTAGATTTTTGGAAATAGTTAACAAATCTTCTAAAGTCAGCTGAACAAATGGACGAACAATTTGTATAGGTTTTTGAGCCCTGAAGTTTCCATTTTTCAATGTCATATTTTCAAATGATTGGTTTTGTTCAGGTGTTTGTAGGAGGCACTGGCAAAATTTGAAGAGCAGGCAAGCTTATAAAAGCAGCAACTTTGTTTACAAGGCAGTTCCGGGTTAAGAAACCAAAGTGGAACAAAGTATTTCTGGTGAAAACATTTGCCATTTTTTGTCACTGTCATTTGCTGTCGTACTAGAGGAATGCCAAACACGGGCATTCACTGCGGAAAGCCTCTGCTTGACTGGCAGGGTACATTACGTACAGTCAGGATACTGAGTCCTGGATTCTCTTTTCCAGACCTGCCAGCTTGGCTGTCAGCCTGTGGTAATAAGAGATGCTCAACTGATTGCTAACAACAAACAGTACTTTCGGATCTTTAATGGCTGGTAGACAAAGTACAGTATGTGCTGTAAACTGCATTTCTTATTCAAAAAGGAGAAACTGTCCAAGCAGGGCATATAAGGTATGCACAAAAGGCAACTAGGCAAAACCAGGTTATGCTCACAGAGCTCCAGGTTTCAACTTTACCTCAATGTTATTTCGGTGTCACCTGAAGCATCTGACAGTGACAATTTCAAAAGCTACTACCTATCAATAGCGTTGATTCAAGAACCCATAACAACCTCAGCTTTACAGCAGAGAGTAGGTAAGCCTGTCAGAGCTCTAAATAAAGTAGATGAATGAATGCAACCGTCTGTCACATGTGCATTGTGTGCAACAAAGGTAAATTTAAGTTGAGCTAAGGATGTTTTAAGAGCAAGTGTGCAAAGCTGAGCTTCTGAATAGGTATTATGTCCTATCAAGGACTCATTGTTTAGCAGATCCTATATCTAACAATGCCTCATTGTGAAGGCTCCAAAGATCAGTGCATTAAATACCAGTTTTTCAGACCCCTTCACATTTTCAGTGTCTTCCAGTGCTGCAAACACTTGGATATTCTTGCTACACTCATACCTGTATGTGCGTCTATTGGCTGTGTCTACGCTATTCCATGAGTGGGAGAAATAGCTCAGATCAATGGCTTCAACTCTTCAAGAATTTTATTCTGTTCCGTTCCAAAGAAATCTCCTTTTTGGGATACTGGAAAGCTACTGCACATATGAAAAAAGAAATCTGGATTTCCCGAATTATTCCACCTGGATAGCTAATTCAGACGGAGACCAGGAGAAATAGCACCGTGCAACGCCATGGATTAACATGCATTTACATGTCCAGGCTCTGTGTGTGCAACTGGAGGGAGGATATGGCCTTCTATAGGAGGAGAGATTCCGGTTCATTACACTGTATGTAGGAAGTGGCTTTATGTGATGCTGTCACGGGCACAGGGAGACATGTACCGCTTCCTTGCTGACAACTAAAATACGTGAAAATGCTGTAATCTGATTACCAAAAATGAGTGGAAGATTGATGACAGAATCAACATCAGAGCGGCATGGTGGTGCAGAAGTGACAGATGAGGGATCTCCACACCTCTACTGCAGAGAAGGTGAGACCTAGCTCTGGATCTGTAAAACCAGTGTAATGAATTGCAGCAAATGTTTAATTCTCAACAATTCCAACATGAGATATGCTCATGGGGCAGATCTCTGACACAGGTGGTGGTGGTGGGGTGTCAACAGCCCTCCCAGCCGTTAAGGTTAATTAAAAAAAGGATCTGCATTTTCCTTCTGGCACAGCCTCCAGCAAGGGACCCCTTGGGGGCAGGTTGGAGGAGGAAGAAGGCGGAGTGAAGGCGGGGTGAAGGGGGAGGAGATCTTTGAAACCACTGCTTAGGGATGACAGGGGGATGCTTTCATGGCTCTGGCAGCTCTCTAAACCTCTGCATAGGTACAGGCAGTCTGGTGGGTTTCAGAAACAACTAAAACCACTGCTCCTTTTGCTGCCAAAGAAGGGTCAAAGATTGCTATAAATGCCCCACCCCATCATTGAAAAGTAATAGTTAATAAATGCCATGCAGCAAGGTTGGCAGAAAGTTTTCCCTGGGCTTGCCTCCCAGGCTAGTTATTTTCAAGTTTGTATCCCAGATTTTGCAAATGTGAATCTCTGCTCCAGCTTTGTGCCATCATCACATCAATGCAGGGCATGCAATTAGCCACCAGCACCATAACGAGAGGAAATGTCACAATCCAGTTTTGTCACTGGACAGCAAATCAGCTTGCTGGCAGTTTGAGCTAACTGAGCTCAGCTGGGTTTCTGAGCAGCGTACACTGCATTCAGCATATCCTCCATAATAAAGGCATCCTTTTAATCAAAGTCTGTACATTTTATGCATGCCTGAAGCTCCTCTATAACAGCAGAAAACTAGTGAATTAAATATCATAAATTCCCGCATGTGCTAGACTTGCAATTTTCAAGCATCTTTAGAGACTAAGGGGAGCGGGGATCTGTCTACATAAGGATACAATGAAGTTCAAAGGGCACGTCTGTAAAGCACTAGAAGTCAGTGTAGAATGTGGTCACATCAGCTGTGAAATCAGCCTTATTAAAGCACAGTTATATATATTGTGTATATATATAGTGTATATATATTGTGCATAAAATATATATTCTAGTGCTCTTATCACTGTTAAGCTAATTCATTTACAAAGCTCCTCCCTTCCAGAAAAATTTCCCGTTCCAGAAAATCAGTATAGTAGAGCTACTGCCAATTCCCCCTTTCTCCACTCCCAGCAGCCTTACATTAGCATGAAGAAGGAAAAAAAGAAAGAAGTCTGAACCTGCCTGAGTTCAAACATAGCAATCCCCAGTACTCAAATGTATTCGACCAGTTTTTACTTCCAGATTATACTTCCAGTGAGAGATCTGACTCTTAAATTGACCCCAGGTCAATATAAGTAACATTTAAGTTCAGTGTCAGTTTTGAACTGCAATTTAAAAGGAAATGGCAGTCCTTCAGAGCTGCTCAGCTCTGCAAGTCAGCCAGGGTTTTTCAGGCTTGAGCTAGCTTAGAACGGTTCTGACTGTGATTTAAATTTTGTCAGAAATGCTCTCCACTATGTCTTCCCATGGCATTCAGTGGCCCTGAATTTCTGGCACTCTCCTTTCCCTCAAAATTGTAGGGTTTTTATCTGATTAGCTGTAAGTGATCTCAATAACTACTCAGGTCTAGTTATTTCTTGAATTCATTGCTTGGAGATCAAACATTACATCACAAGAACTTAATCCTGTTCCAAATTAAGCCAAGGACAAAACTCCCATTGACTTTACAGTGTGCAAGATAAGGCCATAAATCCTTGAAAAGCTGAGTGTCCAATTTTCAAATTAAAACATAATGAACTTAATAGTCACGGATTTAAAGGCTGTTACATTTCACATCTTGCATGAGATTCTGCAGCTGGGTTACAAACACTTTTTAAACTTTGATGCTCCGAGGGAGGGTCACTTTCTGGGAGCTCCCATCATTATCTATCAGGCCAGTACACAAAACACACAATGGACGTGATACTGCCCTGACTGCAAACAATGTCTTTGGAAAGCTTCAAACAATTTCTTTGTAAACAACTGATCAGGGTAATTACATTTTCTAATCTGAAATGGTGCTGTGACATTGTTTCAGGTAACACATGAATCATGCTAAAGGGTTTTCCTCTGCTAACGCTGGCTACCTTATCTAAGCAAGCTCTAGTCTAAGGATGGAGACCTAAGCCTGATGAAGTATTGTAGGGACACTGCAGGTAGTGGCTCCACCACCTGCCCCCAGGACTCCTCCAATCCACTGCTGCTGGTGGGCAGACAGCTCGCCAGGTAATTAAAAAACCTGAAGAAATAGTGGAGCTGTGCCTCATGCCTCATGATCCCAACTCATTCTCTCTAGGAGACGAGGCGTCAGATGGGACAACCTTGCTGCATATCTGAATGATGCGGAGTCCAGGTGAGAGAGCTACAGCCTCGCTTAGCAGGAGAAGGCAAACACGGCTGTGATGACTTTGCGCTTGCTAATGAACACAAATGACCTAAAACACAATGAGTGCATCTCCCACCACCTTTAAGCCAAGTTGCAATGTAATAATGTGGCTGTCAAATCCTCACCACTACATGGGATTGTGTTAACAAACTAGTCGAAGTTTATTACACAAATCATGATTAAATACTTGCAGAAGAAGCAGCTCTAGCTTTCTGGTTTGTTTGGGTTTGTTTTTAACAGCAGTTACAATAGGAAAACTGCAGTGTGACCTGCCCCTGCAGTATTCTTTTAGTCTTCAATCTCTTGTCATAGATGCAATCTGTACACTGCTTAATTTTTGTTATCATTGCCTTGGATATCTACCAGCTATGATTATCATGATTAAATCAGTATTAACTTAATTACAAAGGGCTTTACTCAAGACAAACAGTAAAGAAGTGATCCAGAACAGTGAGAACTGCACTGCTGAGGACGTCTAGCAAAGGCCCTTCAGACACTTTGAGCTATCTTTTTTTTCCCTTACATAAGTTTCTTTCTTTCTTTATTTATTTTTTTTTAATCCAAATGTGTTGGTTTTGTCAAATCCCAGAAATTAGATCTGTCTGTCACCTCCAAGTCTGACCCTTGAAGCCAGCCCCATCAAATCCCTTTGGCCATGATTTCTCTTTACTGCCTTTAGCAGCTACATTTTTCTCCGAACTCCAAACTCAGTGCCACTGGTGGTCTGCCATGAGTCAGACACTAAGGGTTTCCTAATTTCCTCCTCACGGTGCCATGAACAAAGGACATCAGGATTTGGCGCACTTCCCACGTTCATCTCCTGCTCTAAGGTATTCCTGTTCTGCAGGATGAACACACAATCATTGATATAATTACGATGGAGGGAACTATTTCATCTCTGCTCACCTCTCTTATTTGACCTTGCAGAAGTTTAGTTGTGATTTAGACACTGGATCTCTCCTAGCTGAATTCAACAGCAGAACTCCCATAGATTTTAATATCAGGCCTTTTCTAACTAGGATAGTAATCATATATTGCTGACACAACAGCTGATGATCTAGGCTTTTAAAAAGCCTTTTAGAAAAATCTCAAACATTCCCACACATTTTTGAGAGTACTCATAGCAAATATGCATAAGTCACATGCAAAGAGATAGCAAGGGACATTTCAGCATTTCAAGCAAAAAGCTAACAGTTTTCCACAAATTATACAAGATTTGCTTGAAAGTTTAGGACCTAAACTAAGTTTTTCAGACACTGTGGTCTGTATATTCAGCTGTTTGATACATAACCTGTGGCTAACCACTCTCTATTCTCCAGGGAGAAGCCTGGAAGAACTTCCATCAGGTGAAGTGTAAACGTCCTGGTTTTCCTCAAAGTCCTGCCTTCTCAATAGAGTCCATTAGCATTCTCTCGAATATTATCAACAGAAAAGGAGACATGGCATTCAGTACAAAATTCAGACTTCTGGGTTTTTTCTGCCATCTGTGCTTGAAAGAAAATACTTCCAGATAATGAATGTTTCCTAATTTCTCATGCACATATGTCCAGAAATGTCTCTTGTTTTCTGATAGCAGGAGAAAGAGCTAGTATTACACCCTTTCTTACTTTTAAGAGCTGAAATAGGGTCCTGTTTATGACACATTTCCATGGGATGACACCAGAAAGGTTAGGATGAACTAAATCATCCCATATGGTGACAATTTCTTGTATGACAATTCTTGTATGACATTTTCTTGTATGATATTCTTTGTATTTTTTCTTGTAGTTCTTCTGTAATTTTTCCCTAATCATTAAATATTTCTCCAGAGGCCTGAAAATAACTGAATTAGGGTTATGTCTTTTTTACTCACTGATATTTTCTTCATTTTGCCCAGCGGGACAACCACCTGCAATTCTCTCTGATGCTTTTTGGCCTAACACAGGGTAGTATGCTCTTCTAAAGGAGTTAGATCCAGCCTCATCTGTGAAGCACCAGATAAATCCTATCTGAGACTAACCACTCATATGAAGATTGATTATAACGTACAGAGATTCTGCGGTGCAGAGCTGTTAGGGAGTCAATGCTATGAGATGTGGGCTAGTTTCTTGTCCATGGGCTTCTGGCAAAAGTCAGAAAGTTAAAACTCAAAGACAGACACAGAAAAGACCTTCCTCTGGAGGAAGGGAGGATGGATGTGCTGATGTTGCATACACTGTATTTTCTGGCTGACAGAAACTTCATAAAATTCAGAAGCCCCTGCAACACTGCAAGCTGGACAATGACTGGGGAGGGAGCAGCTCTGCAAAGCAGGATCTGGGGTGGAGAAGCTGTTGAACATGAATCAGCAGTGCACCCTTGAGGCAATGAAAGCTAAGCACATGCCAGGCTGCACTAGCAAGAGAGTAGCCGGCAGCTTGAGAGAGGTGGCTGTTCCCTTCCAGCTGGCACTTGTGAGGCCACATTTGGAGTACCCTGTCACGTCCACTTTTGGGTTTCCCAGTAAAAGGCACTAACGTGTCTAGACCAAGACCAACGGAGGGCCACCAAGACTGTAGGGCATGACATTCAAGGAGGGGCTGAGGAAACTGGATTTGCCCAGCCTGGAGAAGAAAAGGCTGGGGGTGGAAGGGGACCTGATTGTGATCTTCAACTGCTTAAAGGAGTGCTACAGACAAGATGGAGCCAGGCTTCTCTCAGAGGAAAGGACAAGAGGCAATGGCCACGAGCTGCATCCAGGGGAATGCTCAGCAAGTATAAGAAGAAAAAAAAAATCAGGTAAGAGTGGTTAAACCTAGCCAGAGAGGTTGGGGAATCTCCACTCTCAGATACTTTCAAAACTTGACTAGACAAGGCCATGAACAACTTCATCTGGCTTTTAAGTTAGCCCTTCCTGTAGCAGAGGGTTGGACTAGATGACCTCTAGGGGTCCTTTCCAGTGTAAATTATCCTGTGATTCTATAAATAAGGTAGAGGTTGCAAGGAAAAGGACCTAAATCGGATTCAGGAGTGGCATGAGTCTTTCCTGTGTTGAGAGGAGAGAACAAGCCTGCAGGCTGTTGCTACCGCTGACCTCTTAAGGGCTGGATGATTGAAAATCGCTCCTGGATGCAGTGGAGCGTGTGTTCCTGGCGCAGCACTTGCACTGAGCCATTCCCAAGTTTCTCTAAGCAGTGGCCTTATCTGGGTGGAGTGCTGTCAGTCAGGCATTTTTTCCTTCAATTTTGCCTCACTCCTTGCCATCACAGTGTGTTAAATCCAGCCTGTTAAAAAGACTCACCAAACTTCCACACTCCAACAACAGCAGTGTGATTTTTGCAATAATTTTAATTTTTTTAAATACAATTTTCATTTCTTGGGGGTTAATTTTTACCTCCAATGGCAGAAGTGTTGCACAAGTAAAATGTACCAATTACACAAAAATTCCTCTTTCTAACCTGAATTAGAACACCAGTCAGCAAGAAGAAACAAACAGACTTGGACTAGAAATATTCTCCTCTCTTTCTTTTAGCTGAAAATGATTCTACTTAAGATAAATAAAGAGCCATACATTTAATTATTCAGATGACTTTAGAAAGTAATAAGCTGGAGTGACAACATTTTTCATGTTGGGTAATTAAACTGATGGAATGTACACTGTAATTACTAATAAAAAAAGTTCTGATACATTCCTTAGAAAAGTTTTACTCCAATATTAGCCACTCACCCGACACACACAACCCCCCTTACCTGTTTTGAACCAAAACATTTTACACTGATTTAAAAAAAAAAAAAAAAAAAGAGTTTGATTTTCAGACTAGTCAGTTTGAGGCAAAAAACATTTTCGTCTGATAATACCTGCCCAACAGACCAATAAAGCTGTCTTTTTTTAGTAAAAAGTATTGGAGTTTGGATTTTCTTGTGGTAAGGAAGGACACATAAACCTTGAGCAACCTTGTACATGCAAGTAGTTCTAGTAACGTGGCTTTCCTTGGGTTTAAATTTTTCCCTGCTCATGTTTAATAGGGTTGGAGCCTATAAGAGGAGTAACAACCTATGGCAACAGTGACAAGAAAAGGCTATGAGTAATAAATTCAATAGACTTTTTAGGATCATGCATGTTTCGTGAACAGTCTGTCACTCCATTGTTTAAAGTCCCCACATTTTCACATTTTGAAGCAGCTCCTCATTTTTATTTCTCCATTGTAGAAATGTAATTTTGTGTTAAAGTCTCACATTTCCTTATATTCAGAATTTGACGTTGACATGCCACACAGTCATTTTTGCTTTTAGGAAAAAAAGTCAAGAGAAACATCTACACTATAAAATTATCAGCAGGCCTGAGAACAGGCTTACGATGGGAGCCTCCATCATCCTGGTCCTCATTCAGCCTCAACCACTGCCTTTTAGTCCAGGTGGAGCTCAAACCCTGAACTTGTGCTTATGATGAGCCAGACTCAAGATATCTTCCGGGGACTGTAATAATAAAACTTGATCTGTCCAGACTGTAGGAAAGGAAGCTCAAACCACATCACAGTGCAAGTGTGATCAGCCTTTCCCCTTAGCACACCACGGCTGAAACCAAGCCTACACCCAGTGTGATCGCATGGGTGGCTGACAAGCTGAGTCTCAGGCAGGGTCATGGAAACAGCCTTACCTGGCAATGGAAGTAACCTCAAACTGGTGAAAATCTCAAACATGATTAGCAAATGTGTCCTCTGTTCAGCAGATGACCATTTTATGAACTTCATTACAATCTCTTCTAATCAATCGGTTTTGTTTTCAGCTTGATTTTGGGTTCAGTTCCTCACTAGTCCTTACACTATTTTCTTATAGTCAAGTGCCTACTCTCTGAAATATGTCAAAGTGAGCCCTTTCAGACAGAAAATTGTCTTCTTCATTTTCAAGGGGATCAAACTTAGCATTTTCTTGGCCTTTAAAACTGGGAACTCAAAAAGACATGCAAACATTACATGCAGTAAGACATGGAAAGAAAAGACTGCTAATGTTAGCTCACATGTCCCTAGCTCTTGCCTCAGTAGACTCTAGTGTCCAGCAAATCACACAGATTTTAGTGCTTGCTGCCACGTTCCAGTCCTTTTGCAATGCGTGGCAAAACTCCAGTGATTTGAATAGGAGTGGGTTTTAATGCAAAGTTGGCAAGCCTGGAAAAAATAAAATGAAGCAAAAGTATTTTTAAGTCTTCATGTTACAACAAAAAGCACCTTAGAGGCTCTATATCAAAAGTGAAAACTGAGGCTGGAACTTAACTCCAGCTTCATGCGTACTTCTAACCTTTACGCCAGTATACTGACCAGTTTCTTTAAATACAATAGAAACTCTGCCACTTTGAAGATAAGCCCTCACAGTTAGCCTAAAACAATAATTCTGTACTTTCTTTCCTGTTTCTAGATTTATTTTAAGTATTAGTATAAAATGTCAGAGTCTGATAGCAGCCAGATCAGTTTGTATAAAAATCGACTGCCTGTTTGTAGTATATTACAGGCTATATTTGACACAGGAAAGCACTTAATCATGAATGCTATCAGCACACCACACCCATCTTTGTAAGTGCCTTATAAGCTAGATTTATCACCGTGAACTTGAACTGGATAGAGACAAGTAATAATGAATAATGCAAACCCCTTCTGCGGAGGTAGGGTTAAAGGTGTATTATCCACAATGCGCCTGCCAGACTACAGTTCAGAAGCCGTGCTCGTATCTATCGGTGGCACAGAAGCATCAGGACCAACTCTCTTTCACTTTGGATTGATGCCCAGAGGACTATTTCCACTGGAGTCATCAGGCCCAGATAAACAGAGTTCAGATAAAAGAGAGAAGAATCTGTCTTAAATATATGATCACACAGATTCTGCCATTTTAGGTATTTTATACCTCTTGGCTCATTTTATTTGCACAGCAGAACTGATGGCCTTTCAAAGATTAAATAAAACCCACAAACCCCTTTGCCATGCACCGTTTGATTTTATTTCACATGTCTAATTTTTTATCTTTTTTCTAGCTTTTGAGCTCCAACATACCACTTTTTGCATGTGTACACTTCAGAAACATCCTGAAAAAATGCACACATTACACAGGGGACAGGACCTTCCTCCTTTTCTCTGTTGACTCTTGCAAAAAGTACTGCTCCCTCCTACAGAGGCTGCCCCTGTAGCCAGCTCCTCCACCCCTCTGCGTTTCTGTGCCTACCACCACGCAGAAGCTTTTCCAAGCTCACATATAGGGTCAGCAATGGAGAGGGAGCTGAGCCAGCATGGCCAAACAACTTAAGCCATCCCCCCAGCTGCCCTCTCCTGCCCTTCTCATCTCCCCAGCTCCTGCCAGCAGCACTCCCCAGAGAAGGGAGGATTTGGGTGGCTGTAGGGGCTTCCTCTCCTCTGCCTCTGACCCCCTGCCCACTTCTGGGGGCATGCTCCCCATGCTGTCACCATGCTCTCCGCCAGCCAGCCCATGGGGGATGGAGGACAGAGCGGGGCAGCAGGAGCCCTGTGGGGCTGGGGCTGGACCAGAGATGCCTTTCTCCCCTGGGCAGAGCGTGTCAAGAAACCAAAACCTTTGCAAGCAAAGCAAGCAAAGAATGCTACCAAAAAATCACAGCATTTGCAAAAGCTAACTGGGGAGTAAGCTGTGACAGCCACTTTGAGATATGCTATGGACATTCACATTTTTGGCACACACTCACTACACACAAAAAGGATGCCCGTTATCTATTTATGATGTTTGTTCCCAGAAGCCCAGTTAGCAATCACATTTTAAAATCTGAGCCCTTGAGTATTGCCTTGATTAAAAGAGAGGAATTTTGGCTGGGTTTTATTAGTATATTGGTTAAACCTAGCTCAATCACTTTTTGTTATAGAGGAAGACAAAGCTTTTTACCCTGAATATCATCGTGACTTAAACGATACTGGAATAGTGCTAAACCCTCAAATGCTTTGCAAATAAATGCACCCGTAGGAGTGTTACACATTTGTAAATCACTTCACCCTTCACAAATGTCTCTAACTCAAGCTAGAACATGAAAGCTACTGAACAGCAAGGTGGAATATATTTCAGCAGTTCAAGAGAAATGCTGAAATATACATAGAAATGCTGATTAGGTAGAACATTGTTTTCTCTCTAGTGAGAATATGGCAGAGTGATATATTTTGGATTTCAATAAATTAAGGTCATTCTTATCTGGGGACATGTGTCTTTTCCTATCATGCAGGGCAGACACCCATCCATTCAATAACTTCTTTATGGATGTTGCTAACAAATAACTTTTACTAAATTAGTGAATTCAGTTGCATTACTCCCTTAGTACACTTATTCAACTGCATAATGCTGTACCTGGAAGAAATAATGGGTTTGGTATGCCTAATGATAAGTTTGAGCACTGAAAACCAACATGACACTAGGAAGTGTGTCCTAGGAAGTGTCCTTGATCTCATCACTCTAGCCCTAACCTTTTTATTCACAAATGTCATTAGTGACCATACAACTGATTAACATCTTAAAAAAATACAGATACACTGTCAGCTGAATCTGGGAACCAATACTATGGACTGCCAATTTATTCTCAGAGGTAGTCACCCACGGTTACCAGATCTAAGCTCAAATCAAGGTACAGGAAGGAAAAAAAATCTATCAATGAGACACCATTGGTATTCAGGGCTTCATATTACATCAGACATTAAATTAGAAAGAGAAAAATCAGACTAAGGCAGATGTACAAAGCAATAAAGATCACAAATGAGCTCAGACTAACAAGTAACTTCAGAAGGAGCAAGGGTAAAACTCTGAACAATCTCATAGCCAAGGATTTTGAAAGTTTGGGGATTTTACAATAGGCCTAACCCTCCAGGTGATCTGTAAGTTTCCCCAAAGCACTGGCTAAGAAAATAAGCTCATGAAATTGCTGAGCCTGCTCAGCCGCTGCTCACCCACAGATTTCTAAATCTGCTATCCCTGTTGTGAGATGCTTTTCAGGGGTTTGTGGCTAGATTTATCCTTTAGGGTACTGCTGTGACCTACAATTAATGACACAGAAACAGAAAATAAATGATTATGCCTAATAATCACTTCTAAGGTTACAGAGATTGATTAGCCCTCTTGATGTTTTTTTCTTTAAAGTGAGCTTGCATCATCTTTTTGTCTATCCTCTTTTGGTGTAGAAAGCAGATCACCAAAATGCCTCTATTTTCATTACAGCTTAAATGTTCCCCAAGAGAAACTGAACATCAGCTGGAAAGAAGTTTTACAACACGAACACCTGGAAAATCATGGGCCTGAAATGAAGGCCAAAGAAGTCCTTTCCAAATCCATGTTTGTATATTGCTGTTCTTACCTTCCATCACCTTGCAAGGCAATACTGCAAAGAGCAAAGGCTTCAGCCCTGCCCTGAGCACTTGGTGTGTAATTCAAGGGGTGAAGCAATAGTGACAGCCCTAAAAGAGGAACAGAGAGCTGTCAGAAGACATCCCCACAGCACATGCACCGAGCCAGGCTCCAAAACCCACATATGAGCCAAATCCATGTCACTACCTCAATGCTGATGCTCTGCTACCCTGCTTGGTGCTACAAGCTCTAGCGCCTAGCCCAGGCTGTAACGTACCGGTATCAGCTGCCCCAGGGTCTGTCTGAGGACTTTGCTCTTCACATGAAGGTGTCCAGTACCCACAACAGGACTGCTCACTCCTGCTGCTCTGGCATGCATGCTTCTATCCAGCTAACCTTTTAAATCCCTCCCTGCAGGAAGGAAAATGTTGGGAGAGGTCCCTCTCCAATGTCACCTGTCCAGGTTTCCTTCCCCCTGCTGGATGGTGGCTGCTGCTCCCCCAGACCATCCATGTCCGCTCATCCTTCTCATGGAGACCGCCTGGGTCCCAGGGAACAGACATACCCATTGGCATCTCCACAAAGAGCCAAGAAGAGCATGTGGCTGGGTGCCTACAGCTGCATACTCCAGCCGTGGTCCACCTGGGCTGGGGAGGCAGCTGTCATGGGGTGGGAGTGCACTGCCCCTTTCAGCCAACCGCCCCCACAGCCCCTGTGATGGGCCTGCTCACGCAGCCCTACGCTCAGTACACCAGGGGTTAGCGGGGGCACTACGGATGCCAACATTCCCTGCTTCTATTTCTCTAGTGAGGACCTGCAGCTGGACATCATGCTTGGGGTCATCCTTTTTCTGGGGCTGGATAAATACAGAGGGAATGGGAGATGATGTCTAACCCCCCCAAAGTGGTGATGTGCCTCACAGAAAAGTAAATCATTGTGGTGGCAGGCTCAATACAGAAGACCTACTCTGCATATAGTGGTCTCTGCAGTTTCCCTAAATGCAATCCAGCATTTCTAGTGCAGGGCAAGCATCAGAGAGGGAAAAATCACGTACTCCCAACTATAAGAAATTTGAAGGTGAAAGTAGGTCCTTATAAAGCTACCCAAGGGGCTCATCTCTTCTGTCCAGCGCCAGGTGCATGAATAAAAAATGCCTTACAGATCCAGCACAGGGTACTTAACAGCTGTCAGTATGCAGAACTGGCCACCCCAGCACCCTACAGGTACATGGCCAAGAAATTTTGTATTCGACTGTCAATGTGATGCTAGTGATGGCAGAGCTGGCTGGGCTATGTGCTGTACTTCTTGAGGAATGCTGACACTACCCCAGTTGCAGAAATCATAGAATCATAGAATCATTTAGGTTGGAAAAGACCCTTAAGATCATTGAGTCCAACCATTAACCTAACACTAGCAAGCCCACCACTAAATCCTTTCCATTATTTTTCTCAGCTTTCACTCCTGTGCTATTATTATTTCAGCTTAGTCACAGACTCTTCAAGGGACAAGCAAACCCCAAATTTCTGATGTTAAAAACCAAACAAACAAAAGAAACACAAGCAGAGAGAAAGAAAAAAAAAATCAGGAGGAAAATTAGCTCTCCTTTGTGCACTACAGCACAGTCAAAGCAAAACACATACCCATGCGCCCCCCCACTTTGTAGTTCACTTTTAAGTCGTGCTGTGTCCAACAGCTGGAAGCTGTCTCGACGTTGGACTGTGTGCAGGGATGTGCCAGAGATTCCCTCTTACTCCCTTGGGTGGGATGTAAAGAATTCCTCTCCTCATAGCTGGCATTCCTGTTGCACTGAGTCACTTTATAACTGAGACAATAACACACAAGTCTTGTTCAAACACTCGTAGATAGATACTGTGATTTTTTTTCTAATGATACAAATATGAGAATGTCCACTGGATATGAAGCTTCCTGGCCAAAACCTGTATTAAAAACAGAGTAGCCCATGCTCACCACCTGCAGTTAAGAGACATTCTTGGGTGTTCTTATCCCACCTTCCCAATATTAATTATTCAAAACCGGGGAAGGGGATTCAAATTCACAGTATAACTATCAAAATCAATTTTACTCCTGGAAGGTGCAGGAGTAAGTACTATGGTCACCTGCTAATTCCTTGTAGTAGCAACCACCACAAGGACAAAAGTCTGTTGTGTTTTGTATTGTTCCTAAGCACAAGTCCACCTGATGCTTTACCAGCAGCTTTAGAAGAACACATCGTCTTGTCTGACATGTTTGTACTCTAGTGGTGGGGTGGAAATAGAAGGGTTTGGGGATTTTTTGGTTTGGTTTTTTTTTAAAGTGGTTAGTTGGAAACACAAACATAAGTCAAAAGTGAATATGGGTCACAAGCTGCCAAAGTTGCACTTCTACTCTGAAGACACTATTAGAGGTTTCTGAAAACAAACATTGCTCTTATCACTGTTGTCACTGTTAGGTGAGATCCTGGTGGAACTCAGTGCAGACAAGAAGAGGAGGGGAAGGAGGTGACTCTGATCTTCACTTCAGGTTCTGTGTATTAACAGCTCACAAAAATTGAGATGTTTGCATTTGTGGTTCTGGAGCAAACTGAAATGAAAGAGAAGTCTTAACTACAAAATTAGGTTTTGGGGTTTGGACCAATTTCCCCCTGCCTTGCCAGACTGAGGTTGTTGATATCAGTGATTATTGTCCATCCGGGTTATGAGACTGTATCTAATCAGGGAGAGCATCAGAGCTCTGCGTGTGCCAGAGAAACACTGGGGTGTCAGACCTGTTTCGTGGTGTGAAGTAGTCACCCATGATTGGGTTATGCTTTATTACACTTCAAAGATCTCAGCAATCTTCTCTTTGTACCTTCCCTCCACAAAGCTTCCTCCTTTCTATGCATAGCACCCCAATACAAAAAACCTTTCACCTCTGAAGATTAATTATGTCAGCTTTTCACTATGTGGCCTTTAGATATTTTATTCAGCTTTTCATAGCTTGTTCCTTTTTTTTTTTTTTGCCTTGGAATCTGATGAAGGAAACTTGGAATTACAGGATAGCAGAGCCAATTTAGCTTGTACTCTGTGCAGAGTAAGGATATCTTGCCATTCCAAAGTAGATCTATGGAAAATAACAGGATTAATTGATCAACAAAGTAAATTTTTGCTTAAAGTAGTTTACTGGTATTGTAGCCCGTGAATGAGAGGCACAGCTCCTCTACAGAGCAGCCAAAACTCTGTTGATCAGGCCAGACTCTTGCAATATTCCTTAAATTCCTGGCCTTGTGTCTCAGGGCTACTTCATGGTGGTTCAGTCTTTCTGATTTTACATACACAAAACCCAACAACTCCAGTTCCCCTACAAGGTCTTGGTTTCATCAGTGCAGAACAGGAATCATTTCAAACTGCAGAAAAGTTTAGTGGTAAGCAAACATAATTTTTCATTCAGTCTATCCAATCCCCACCCAAGAGCCAAGGCCCTCCAAAAACTGACTCGGCCTCTAACCACTTGTCCACTTTGAAATATATCAACACATCGCACACACAGGTAAGAGCTCTATCTTCTATGAGAAAACTGTATGCAGAATATCCATGGGATAAGCTTTGGAAGCTATTTTACTATAAAAAGCTAGATTTATAAATGCATGCTTATACTTACTAGAACATGCGAAAGGGTATTGGTGCATGGTATAGGCTAACTTTCACAGAGCAGGCGTCATTTGTGTTCAGCGTCTTTCTAGGCAAATCACTGGCATTCAACCAAGTAAAATTTTTTAAGCACAAGAAAAATGAAATCACTTACTGGAACTAACTTACTGATTCACTTTTTGTCACTTTTACCACTCAGTTCAATGTCCAGGCAAGAAATGACTCCTTTTCCTGAGCTGGCCAGGATTACAAGTTACCAGCCAAGGCCAGGTTCTGCAGAGCTGCATGGGAACGGGACACAAGCAGTAGGGGAGGAGCTCGCTGGGGAATTGGGCTGGACCCTGCGGAAGGAGGGGCTATTTATTTGTCCACTCTCATTAAAACACAAAACTTTGGTTACAATGCGCGAACATACACAAAAGAAAAACTAACCATTTAAGGAACGTTTACTTACCTAGTACAAAATAATTTTTATACGTACCTTCCAAAAACCCTAAATACCTTCTTACCATGAAAGAAGATACCACTATACACAGCTGAGAGAACCCTTTCTTCGTTCCTCTTCTTTTTTTTTTTTTTTTTTAGAAAAGCAAAATCAAATAGCAGAGTGCAATGTCAGGAGTAGTGATATATCTTATTATATAGTAAGCACATATTCTTTACAGAAAGCTTTCATGCAGCTTTTTAGTAGCACAGCAATTGCAGCTCTACAACCCACCGAAGGTGCAGGTGCCATGCCATGACTGCTGATGGGTCTGGGCCATCTGGTTCCACTGGTCATGATTTCAAAAGCCATTACACAAAATCTTTGCTTTGCCTCACTGTATAATGAAAAAAAGACTTGTCTGGTATTTTTGTTGTTCTTCTTCCTCCTTCCTAGTGAATTTACCAGTAACATTACACCAAGCATGTATTTGATGTGGTAACCGAACTTCTATTAAGGGAGAATTTTGTATTGCTCATTTTTTTTTATTCAGAATTAGGCAGCTAAGATGTTGAAAACAATCCTATTTGCCCACTATAATTACACTATACTGATAGCAACTGTTCATCAACATGCAAATGTAATACAAATGTGCCAACTTCATCTTTTCTTAAACACAGAAGTGATGTGTAATAAGTTACTCCAGGGACCACATTCCATAGGGAGAAGGGATTCATGGCTATATCCTGCTTAAATTTCCTGAGTTTCTTCTTTCTGCCTCTGTATGCTCATGTTTGATATTGATGCTCCAGCTAACACTGTTGTGACTACAAATCATCTAGTGTTTCCTATCTACATATGAAGCCCTTTACATTAAAAAAAGGGTCCTTTTAATAAAGAAAGTACATAAAGATCTCTTCCCTCACTTTTTATTTAAAGTGTTTCATTTTTATTCTTGTTTGAAAACACAGAATACATTCTTGCTGCAAACCTCTCAAGGCTACATGGGCTTTTTGTAGATTTTGTGAGCTCATTTACCAGTAACTTGCGCATAAGCCTGCAAGCAGGAGCAGGTCAGGCAAGGCTCCAGCTGCTTCACTCACAACACTGTCTTTCTAATGGAAATGTAGAGCAATGCATCAGCAAGGGGGTTGAAGAAAACTTAGATTTCTTTGATCAGGCTCTGATGCACTCATTTAGTAGCCTTAACGCTGGGTGTTTCTCCAAATACTTTGCACCACTTCATCAGAATAGTGGTTTTGGTCCTGTCCCCTGAATGATCTCTTTTAACCAGATGAGGTCGTGGGTCTGTGGAAGTGAGGAGCTCCTACACATGCTCTCCTCTCTGCAGCCAAAAAAAGTCTGGAATAGCCATGATATGCTTTTAACCACAGCAATTGCTGCTTGCTATCATTACAACCATTATATGACTCAGTGCTGGCTCCAGGTTGCTCTATAGATAGTATCAGAGGAGCATCAGTGGACGTTGCACTGAGGACGTGTTGCGCCAGACTCCTCCTCTGTTGATAATGAAGATCTGCCCATACATTCAACAGGATAGAGAAAACCGGATAAATCCCACTCTGAAATGGAAATCAAATCTTCGTGATCACCTGAATATCTCTTCAGCCCCTCCCTTTCTCCTTTCTAAAGATGATTTTTTTCATGAGTCCCCTTTACACAAGCATTTTACAGACAGCGTTACCTGCATTTTGTTTTATAACCCTGTCATGCTTGTTGCTCCCCCCCTTTTCTTGTGCATGTGTGTGTGCTTTTGTTGCTTGTATTGTATAAGGTGCCTTGGGATATTCGCATCCTGTGCATTGTGTGGCATTGTGTTGAATAGGAGGTACAGAAATTAAAAGCAGGTCTCCTCCTACCCACATATGCCTTTTCTTTGCAGGTTTTCCTGGAAGTTTTGTGCGGGGAGGGAAGGGAAGAGGTAAAATATGACTTGGCTGAGACTGCCGGATGCTGAATCAGCTGCGATTGCCTCACGTTTTCCTTTCTTTTAAAATAAGGGGTACAGTTTTCAAAAATGTCCATCTGACTTCTCTACAGGTCCTACCCAGCCCATCACTTCCCAGTAAGTCACTTTTAAAAAATGGTGCATATGCTTCTAAGTCACATGGGCACCTTTGGAGAACATCTTTATTATGCCTTCCTCCTAGGTCTAGAGACTAAGTGCTCTGGGATTGCAAGAACCTGGTGCAGCTGCTGCAGGCTAACATCGTGCTTATGATCAGCCAGCAGTTTTCTCCTCCCCAAAATATTCTTTGCAAAAAAAAGGAGGAGATGACCACACTCATTAACTCAAATAACAACCCACCACCAAAGCCCCCAAACACACAACCTCTTAAAACATAATTTTGTTCTGCTGCACTGCTCTGGTTAAAGGAGCTGACGCTTAAAGTGCTGGCTCCTTGCTGCTCACACCTACGCACACCGGCAGAGATTGCTCTGACGAGGCTAGTCAGCGATGGCATGGTGATGCAAAAGTCAATGGACAGAGGAGCACTTCAGGAGCAGCAAACAAGGAGTGCGGCATCAAAATCCTACAAGCCCCAGAGAGCGCCCTTTTCACGGGACTTACACATCCTGAGGTTGCAGACAGATGAAATCAGCCATTGGTTAGGAGCTAATAGCAGATCTCCGACAGCATGTAATCTATTTTTAGCAGGGGTCAGTATTTTCCTTCCACAGCATCCCTATCTTTAAAAGAAAGGAAGAGTTTAATGCCTTTTAGTTAAAGGACACATGGCCCTATAGCGTCCAACCGCATACATGGTGCTCATCTTTCCAAGGCTCTTTCCTTGTTGTGCACTAACTCACGCAGATAAAGGTTCATCCAGCCTTGCTCGCTTACTGAGGTAGCTACTGTGATTGAATATCTGAAACTCTGGCAGAAAAACAGAGGAAAATGGAGTGTTGAGGGCTGTGCCCTCTGAGGCGTACAAGGAAAAGAACCGGTGTCTGACAAGCAAGGCCTTTGCACGCAAAGGTGAGAAAAGTAATTGCCAATTGCTATTTTTCTTCTTTCTCCTTTGCAGAAATGTGTGTATATTCACCTGATACAGCTTTTAAGGTCTTGAGAGCTGGATTTATACGCTCTCCTAAAGGTTATTAATTCTTCCTACACTGTTCCCAGTTAGATGGAGTACCTTATAATATAACTTCCTCATTAACGTCAAGAGCTGTGATTATACAGTTGTGTTACCAAGGGCTTCAAAGACATGAAGCCTAAATATAATCTTACAGTACCTTGTTCCAATACAAAGCACATCCTCTAATACATTTTTTTTGTTTGCATAAAATGCAGCACAATAATGGTTCACTTGACCTTTGCCCCCCTGTATAGTTCATTTTAACATTGTTTGAGGAGCACAGACTTTGCATTTTGCAGGGCACAGGTGCTCTGCCCCACACTGGAGGCTGAGGCTCAACCCGGCGGTGCGGTGCACTGCTTCTCCCCCCCAGCAGCTGGACTCAGGGGATTGCTTTTGTGGTCCACCAGGAATTTCCTGTGATAGAATATCAGAAACCTACTGGTGACTAGTAGGAGGTGACTTCACAGGGCAAAAGTTCTCTCCCTACAATAAACATTCTCAGCGCCGCTGTGGAGATTTCCTACACAGACCTGACAGCCGCCAGCTACTTGTCATCTCGACAGAGAATGGCTCGGGGAAGGGATTGTCGTTGTTTGCAAGCGTTTGTCACCTTACAAGTGAAGCTGCCCCCCCGCTGCATTTTATTAATGCCTCCCGAGAAAAGAGAATTCAAACTATCCATGCTAATTAAAAAAAAAACCAACCATTTTGACTGAAAAGACTTTTAAAAATATACAAATCCACAGTCAGAGTATACTGGTATCTACAGGTACCATGGTACACATACAGTCAGAGAACTAACAAACAACAATTAGGAAAACACCGTACTCTCTCTGTATGCAGGTTTCCTTGGGAAAAAAACGCAGGGATATTCAGCCGCCAGACCTCTTGTAGGGGACTGTCATTTGGAGGATCCAAGTAGTAAATCTGAGCCTGACACAATTCCCTTGGCCAAAACTAGTAAGAGGACTGTCAGGGGCACTAGATTTGTTTGGCTGGCTGAAATAACGTGCAACTGGGCAGACTACAGCGAAGTTTACAGACCGAAATAGCTTTGGGGAAACAATACATTAATTTCCTGTGGAAAACACATCTATTAAAATGGAGACAAGCCTTGGTTGACTCCAACACGGTCAAAAAGCATGCTGTAAAGCTTGGAAGAGAATACAGCTCAATGTTGGCTTGGAAGTAAAAAAAATGTTGAAAAGTAATATTATCCTCCGAATCAGGGCTGTGCCAGGCTCCTCCTTGGTAGAGGCAGTGCGAGACAGCAAAGATTTCCAGAAGGCATCTGTAAGCTGTCTCACCAACTCCTCCACATATTCCAGCACTTATGCACAAAGCCTGCAGCCATGCCCTTCACCATGCACTTCTAAGCAGGTTTCCTGTCCACTGGACAAAATTCGACGCAAAGCAAAGCTGATTTATTTTGCTTCTGAAATCTCATCATCATCTCATGGCCATGTCCTTACTTTTACCCTTCCGATTCTCTCCCCCAGCCCATGGCGGGAGGGTGAGCGAGCGGCTGTGTGCTGCTTGGTTGCCAGCCGGGGCTAAGCCACAACAGCCATTACAGCATGTAAACCTTCATCAGGGCTGGGCAGAACGGGCCATGTATTTGTCTCACATCTTGCCTCGCTCTGCAACTAATAGCAGCGCATGAGGAAGAAGAAAGGAGAACAAGGCGGTAAGAAACCTGTAGGAATACTCAACAACACTGGAGATGTTTGATGCTGGACTCCTTGTTTGCTGCTCCTGAAGTGCTCCTGTATTCAGTGACATTTGCACCACCATCGAAATGACTAACCAGCCCGGTCAGAGCAGTCTGTGCCTGTACGCGCAGGTGTGAGGACCAGGGAGTCAGCACTTCAGCTCCTTTAAGCACAGCAGTGGGGAGGAACATAGCCCTGCTTTTAAGAGTTGGTTCACCTTATATTCTCAGATAACCTTTTCTTTTTCCCCCAGCCGCGTACAACATTTAAACCGGCATGATTTCTGTGCGAGCTCTGACCATTCCCTCTTGGAGGGCTTCATTCAAAGAAATAACATCCGCCTTACCCCACAGTCTGTTAATGCACTAGGAGATGAGACCACTTCGTTTGGCTTCAGTGTACTCACCAAACTTTTAGTGGCAAATAGATGTTTGTGCTGAGGGAAGACTAAATCCGCCTGTCAAATACTTCTTTTTTTTTTTTGCGATCAAGGCTGATATTTTTAGTCTCAGTGACTGAATTTCCAGTCAGCCACTATGTACTCAGGAGGAAGAAACCAGTTTGGTTAGCTTTTTTTCTGTTTCTCAGCAAGCAGAACACTGTATTCCATTTCTGTGGACCGTGACATCCCATGGCACATTAAAAGCCTTATTCAAACTGCAGGACAGCCATATTTTACACTCAGCAGGAGACTCTAGGAAGAAGTATGAGGCCAGGGTTATTCTGACTCTGGACAGCTTGTCAAACTGGGAGCTAGGAACAAAGCTTAGGACATTCTCTGCGAGTTCATGTGATCCTGAAATAAATAAGTAGAAGATTGCCTCAGCAGGGGTTTTCTTTATATTACAAGAGACTCTGTATAGAGGAAAGTTTAAATTCAGAAGTAGCTGAACCTGCCCTTGTGCTTTTGTTCTGAGTCTCCATCCATTGTGCAGTATCGCAAAACCTGTGGAAACGCCGAGGACAGCTCTGAAACGAACAGGGTTTTCTTTTCTTGTCCACTCCTGAACAGAGCGACTGAACAGTAAGATCTCAGCCTACTTCATGGGCCAGGTTCGCTGGTATCTGGGAACCCTTCTTTGAACCTGGGCCATGTCTCATGTGCTGATTCATAGTTTTGTCTCAAAACTATAAAAAATTTATCAGGTAGTAGAAGAGCTTGAGAAGTCCTTTATTAATCTGCTCAGCACTTTATTCTGATTGGTATTTTCAAAGAGATGATGATGGAAACCACAAGCATTGCTTCTACCTTCCAAAACAATAAATTGCATTTATTGAACTCTACCACAAAAATATCATACATCACTTGTCACATAAAGGCAGAGTACTTTATATTTCCTATGGCTATCCAGTTCTACCGTGCTGGAGAGAGGGGTTGTACATTTCTACATGCCAGCAGACATTTCTTTTCTTCTTTTCCACTGACATTTAAGATAAATAAGAATGGAAAAGGCTCTGCAAGGTGGACAGTCTCCTTGCTCTTTGACTTTAGCATGCAAGGCTGGATTTAAGCTGGGCAGAATCTGATCTTCTGAGTGTGCTGAGTGACAGCAGTTTCTAACTGATGTTGTTCATGACTGCATTGTGTAAATTAGAGCTATCATCCATGAGAAACAAAATCATCCAACCTTAGTTGTGCACTTGAGTTTCACAATTAAGAGGCACAGAGGTCAAAGGGGCTTCTTGAGCATTTTAGTTCACCTTATTCCAAAATGCTCCAAGATGGCTTCTTGTCTCCTGAAGTTCACTGCAATTCATAGAGTGCAAGAAGTCAACAAACCTTTCAGTGATTTTTGCCTTTGCACATGACAGAAAGTTTAAGGAGTCTGTTCTTCGTGCCATGCAGGAGAGGAAACCCAGATCCCTGCTTGTACCAGCAAAATTTAATCACAAAACTTCCACTGAATATCTAAGAAAAACTTAGGGAAAAGGCTTTCGTCCAGTGAAAGGTCTCGGGTTGGAGCTGAGCTCATCACTCCATCATGGGAGAAAATTTATCTATTGACTTTGGCAAATGACTATTTCCATCAGAAAGGAGCAGAATAAATTATATGGTCCTTTTGACCACTGCACCTACTACACTCGATGCACGTATGGAGAAAGACTGAAGACAAACAAAATGGCTCTTGCTTTTGAACATTTTTGAAGTTAGTAAACTCAGTCTGGTTTTGCTGTGGGTGGAAGATCTCTTTGGAGAGGCCTCTACTATGTGACAGGAGATGTTACATTGTGTTGGAGCATGGGGGGAAAAAAACCGTGATTGTTGTCTGATTTTACGTAGGTTGTTTTTCTCCTTCACTTTTGTCTTATTTCCTCAGGGCTGTAACCGGAGCAGTTGAGGGCAACCAGTCTTGAAGCCCTTGCTATGCTTTCTGGAAGAAAATGGAAAACTTCCCAGAGTCATCAGTGTATTACCCATCTAACAAGGTATCTGACAGTAGCGGACTTCAGAAAAGCAGCAGAGTTTATGGAACCACTAGGTTACCAAAACCCAAAACAAAGAATCTTGTCCTCAGCAGAGCTAAAAAGAAGACAGTCCTTCTCCAATACACTTATGTTGCAATACTATGCTAAAAATTTCCCAAGCTTGAGGAAATCTGAAGATCCAACTTCACTATACATTCATATCTTTCCTGAATGAGAGGTGAGGAAGAATTAGATAGCTCACTGAGGGTAAAAGCAAGATAGATTGCTTTCTGTCCTAGCTTAACACTGCCTATTGTCACCAGGAGGTGACACAGCTATAATCCAGAAATACACCGCTCTAACTTTTTGTGATACAGAGGATCCTTGAAGTGGCCACTTTGTGCTTCTTGAGTCCACAGAAAGGTACGCCACTTGATTTTAGAGGGAAAGGGAGAATAGACTCCTTTTTTCCCTTCCAGTAGGACATTTACAGCACCACGTTAAGAACACGGACTGCACATCACAAAATTCGTTTCCCATAACAATTTGGTGGTAGAAATGAACATGAAAATGCAGTTCATTTGGATTATATCTGATTCCCCAAAGCTACTCGTTCCAGTACTTGACTGCTTTGTACTGCTTTCCTGCCTAGAAGACTAAATCTCAGCGTACCTTCAGTTCTTTAATTTCTAAGCGGAGCTTTAAAGGAATAGGTTTACTCCCAGTAAACAGTAACTTCATAAGCAGCTCAGTGGGGCTGTTCGTAGTGTAATGTAATTCTAAACTGCTTGCAAACTGGTCCAAACATAGAATCATAAAATGGTTTGGGTTGGAAGGGACCTTTAAAGGTCATCTAGTCCAACCCCCCAAACATATTATGCTTAATGAATATTTTCCATTACCATTTAAATCTATTAAGAGGAAGAAAAAGTATCTTTACAAGAGGGCTTTGCTTATTGTTTTGTTAGCACTTCTTTTCCTGACAATCTTAAAGGGTTCACCACCACTTCATTATTTCAGTGTAATGACAATATTCATTTTAGCATTTCTGACTTACAGATATCCTCAAAGATTGCAGTTTTTAACACCAGGAAATGTAAAGGTAACAGAGTAGCAGCTTTCCCATTTGCTATTATCTTTCAAAACTCTCCTTTCCTTCCCCCCAAAGTTGTTGCCTCATTAATCTCCATGCGTGACTGAAAGCGTTAAAAGCTTTCACGACCAATTAATTACAAAAAGACGTCTGGGGACATTTCCCATCATTTTAAGCAGCACTCGCTGTTTTAGTGCAAAGCACATTTTGAAGTATTCCTGCTTCAGAACACCCCCGAGGCTTTACCTCCCAAAATAGAGACTTTTCATCTCAATACCTGACCCGGGCGGAGCTCCCCAGCCAGCCCCGCTGCTCGGCAGCCGGCCGGGCCCCCGGGCCGGGGTAAGATCTCCCCCCAGCGGCCACTACTCTGCTGTCGTTCCTCTAAGTTTTTCCACGTTTCTTTGGGGAAAAAAAACCCAAATCAATCCTCCCCACGCTTCAGCCTTCTCTCATTCTTTTGCCAGGCGGTAGGGGTGGCGGGTGGGCCTCCCTCAGTGTAACTCCATGTGCATCTTCCTGCTGAGAGCGACCCATACTGCCGTACTCGCAAAGCTCTGCAGGTTACTGCTGCGACTGGCAAAACTATTCCAACTGTATTTCACGCAAATTCAGTTCCATACATTGAATTTTTGCACGCTGCTTTGTTCCAGCTTTGTACCTGCCTCCTCTTACACTCTGCATTTTTTTTTTTCACTTGCCACTCCTGAACAAGAGAGATGGATTTTGTTGAGCAGTGTCAGAAAGAAATACACATATCAACAGCCTTATTCACCGATGGCCCAAAACCCACAGGGCTGAAAAACACGACCTAAGGCTGGAGACCCCCTCCTTACCCCTGGCTGTTCACCACCCATGCCTTTGCGGCCGCAGAAGGCAGCCCACTCTGTCCCTGGCCCTCGCAGGGCAGCCGGCTGCCCCACCTCGTCAGTGCCGTTGTTTTAGCAATAAGCATATTTTGGTGGCTAAATCCCCTTGGGAGATGCCGGGAAGTACCAACCAGCCCCTTTCTTGAGTGGCAAAACACACGTCGGCTCTGCTGGCCCCATGCATAGCTGAGTTACCGCCTCGCTTCCCACTGAATCACGCAGGCAGGTGTATTCTCCCGCTCCAGCTAGGGCAGAAAAGGAACTGGTTCCTCTCCCAGAGAAAGCAAGTAGCAAAAAAAAAGAGATTTTTTTTTTTTTTTTGGCAATTTGAAAGTGGTCCACATCTGCAAAATAAGTTTATGCAAAGCATTATTCTTTTTTTGTCTGAGTAACTGACCAAAGTCACTGCCAAGTCACTCATGGCATAGATTAGGAAAAATGAGGAATGTTCATCTCATTAAAAAAATTAGGAAATTATCTTGTTAGTGAAAATCTTCTCCTAGGCTAATAACAGCCTCCAATATTTTTTATTCTCTGTGCTGTTTGTGCTTTACATCTATCTGTTTCTGACACTGATCAATAAAATCTGCCTCCCTTGTTTATGAGTGGCAAGTGAGAAAAAATGCCGAATAAGTGGAGACAAAACTGGAACAAAGCAGCATGTAAAAATTCAACTTAGCTGAATTTGTGTTAAATACACTTAGAATAGTTTTGAAAGTTTTAGACCTGTTGATATGAAAGCAGAAGTTTATAGTTATAATTTTTCTAACCTTAAAGGGCCGCCAACTTTGCACAAATCACACCACAACTGAAAGGGTTGTTCTTACTACTGTTACAAGCAGTATTAAGACTGCTGTGACTGAAAAGCATTTTGCGGAAAAATGTTTCTATTTTACTTCTGACAGGGTATTTTGTGGATTCAATTTCATTGTTTCCCTCTCCAGTCAGTACCTTTGTGTGCATCTTTCAAACAGCACCAGGGGCAGGAGACACGTGCCCTCACCCATGGCTTATCAGCAGCACCCCTGCTGAAGCCTGGCTTCTCTAGCTGAAGCCTGGGAGCTGTGTTTGCTGGTGTCTAATGAGAAGAATTCACATTTAAGCCCGTCTATCTGTGGGAACACATGAGCCTCCTCCCCCAGTCTGGCTGCTTGTGGGACCTTTCTCTCTCGGACACTTCCACTCCGTCGTCAAGCAGGGCTGAAACTGTTCAAAACATTCCAAAAGAAATGATCAGAGAGCCAAATGGGCACACAGACAGGCAAGCATGTGCTGTTGCACAACATTTCTTTCCTTAGGAAATCAGACTAAAACACAGGAAAACTTGACCGTAGCATTTCCTTAACCTGGTTAAGGGAATCAGCTTCTGACTGTATGAGGTTATGATAAGAACCCATCACATTCTAGAAATGTCAGCTGGCATTAGTGTTCGCTACCGAAGCATATTTCCTTTCCTTCCCTTTCCGGGTGGGCCTGCAGCTGAGAGCTCTGCTACCTGTAGAAGAAGTGGCCATGCTGGCATCACCAGCTTTTGCTCGCTCTGTGCCTCCCAAACTTTGGGACCAATGGACTACTACTACCAGCCTTCCAGAAAGACTATAGACTATCATGCATCCAGGTCAAAGCTTTACTTGAAAACTCTGTAAAGATTAAATACAGGAGTGATGTATTTTCATCCACTGGGCTGCAGTTTGACAAAACCAGTGTTTTATGTGCACTACGGTTTTTACCGAAACAAATTAATAGCCAGGGAGTAGCTTGCCGATAGGATTTTCATTATCAGTCAAGGGGTAACAAACAACAGTAGTTTCATAGTAAATAAGGGACATTGGTGTAGATTTGTTTTCAGATTGGATGTGAAAAAAACCAAAGAAGAAATGTAATTTAATTGATCCAAACAAATTAGTACAGAGGGGTTAATCAGAACAGAAATGTGCCATGAGTCAGGACGACTTGAGTCCTGTGGGACCCTCAGACATGTCTTCCATGTGGTCAGAGGCTTTAGCATCCTAGGAAGGACGGCACAGAAGAGGTTGAAATGAGCAAAGAGAAGAGAGAAAACATTTTAATGCCAGGAAAGCTAAATAGCCTTTAAAGTTTCTTCCATGTCATAACATTTTCATTCATATGAGACCTTCATTTTCTCCCTTTGACCTCTTTCTTTTAGTAAGAGTTTTCTGTTCATGTTAATCATTTGAACAAATTGCTCAAACATACAAAAAGAAATTCATTCTTCAGTGAGCACAAAAGTTCCATAATTCTTTAAATGACACTGTACTGTATAGCTTAATGCATGAGCCTATACTTCACCACGATGCCTTTATTTTGACTAGCTGATAAGCTTTTATAGGAAAGTGGAATTAGGAATTTTCAAAAATTCCTGTTTCAAACAGGAGTCAATAACACTATAGGCAGAAATGATTGCAAACAGTTGATTTCTGATAAAGAATAGTAGTGGATAGAGATACAAAAATAGTGTTTCAGTGTAGAATCATGCATTTCCTGGTGGTTTTCTGTAAAAAAAGATGCCAACAACAAATAATCTCAACAGTGTAAAATCTTCTACCTAAGGTTCCATCGATTGGTATTTTTAGCACACAGCTGTGTAAAATTCAAGTGAATGTGCAGTGGGGAGACATCCTGAGTCATGTGAACTAAGATCAAATAGGTGCATTTAACTTTATCTTTCATTTAACTTTACCTTTGGCTGTGACTGAAATTAGGAAATGCCTTTGTACTTCATATTTGCAAGTGTGTGATGAATCCAGTTGCATTATGAATAAAATACAGGTAAAATCCAAGGGAATTGGTAGAAAAGCTTGTAATATAAAAAGGGAATCATGTATATATAAAAAGAGAAGCTCCAAGGGCTGGAGCACCTCTCCTACAAGGCCAGGCTGAGAGAGTTGGGGTTGTTCAGCCTGGAGAAGAGAAGGCTGCGAGGAGACCTTATTGCGGCCTTCCAGTACTTAAAGGGGGCCTACAGGAAAGTTGGAGGCAATCTTTTTAGCAAGGCCTGTTGTGACAGAACAAGGAATAATGGATTTAAACTAAAGAAGAATAGATTTAGACTAGACATAAGAAAGAAATTTTTTACAATGAGGGTGGTGAAGCACTGGAACAGGTTGCCCAGAGAGGTAGTGGAGGCCCCATCCCTGGCAACATTCAAGGCCAGGTTGGACGGGGCTCTGAGCAACCTGATCTGGTTAAAGCTGTCCCTGCTCGCTGCAGGGGGTTGGGCTAGATGACCTCTAAAGGTCCCTTCCAACCCAAAGCATTCTATGATTCTATGTATAGGTGGCCTGACTCCTTGGATAGTCAGAAGTATCACTAAAGCTCTTGAGATTTTGGACACAATACAATCAGAAGAAAAGCCGCAGAGCTGCATGCCTTACTTGTTGGTTCCTACAGTACTGCATGCAAAGTTGTGACAAAGGCACGTGAGTCTGAAAGATCAGTCTCTCCTTTAGTGTGATGGTGGTTGGTCATATGAGCAGGCAGAGCTAGGCCAGTGACTGTCCTGGCTGGGTTTGCCATTATTCAAAGAGAGGAAATGTAATTCTTCCCACATTACCAGATGGCAGCTGATAGCGGGGGCCTTGCAGGTGAGCTGTCAGAGGAGAACAAACTCCTGAAAAACCCCTTGCTAGACCAGCTTCAGCTCCCAACCCAGCTGCAAGGCGGTTCAACCCAGTGATCTGGGGCAGGGGGGCATATAAGCTGCTCCCCATCCAGGTCACGGCACCGGAGAGGAGGACGCGGCAGCACCTGCCTGGGTCATGGGGCTCTCCGTGTGCCATCACCACCAGGGTGGGACATTGCTGGGGGACCACCACACACGGGAGGTTTCAGGGGGAGTTCTGAGCACAGGGGGTTGCTCTGAGCGATTTCCCCCGGCTATGCCTGCACATGTTCCCACATCTGCACTGCTGGAGCTCCATGCCACGTTATTTTGGAGCAGATGTATGGACCTAGCTCTACCCTGGGCACCGGCTACTCGGGCACTACTACCAGTGCAAGTAGAGCAGCACAGGGCTGACAAAGACTACACAGGTTGCCTGAGGCTCTGCGTACTTTTTCCAGAAGTGACATCTACCTGTCCATGGAGACAGCCATAATAGATGCCCTGCTTTATTCCCCGTAGGCACAAGAAGTTACTTTGATACTGGAGAGCTTTATTTTTCCCCACGGCGCTGCTTTGAACAAAGGCAGGAATCCTGCACTTGTGGTCTGAAATAATGAAAACAATTGGCTTAGTCTGACCAATTAACAAAACTCCCATTACCTCAAAAAAAAAAAAGAAAAGAAAAGAAAAAGAGGGGGAATCGTTATATACTGCATTCCTTATAAACTCAAAGATCACAATCAAGGCCTTCAGGGTCCCCAATATTTAGCTTTCAAAATGAAGAATTTGAAGTCTCTCTATTATTTATACCTGGTCAAATTCACATTTACCTCTTCTGTGACTCTTGTTCATAACTGATCTTTAGCTTTTCAGTGTAAATGAAATCAAGTTTAGAAGCCAGTTTTTGTGATTTTTTTAAAAATAATTATTCAAATTGACTATGCAAATGAACTAGCCTTTAACCTCGTTTGTGAGCTCCTTCTGGAGAGACACCAAGGATGGCTGCAAACACGAGTGAGAAAATGCAGCTTTCCCTTCAGGCAAACGTTACTGGGCAACAGTTTTGAGACACTCGCCAAACTGCACCGTCAGTTTTTCAGAGGGGGAAGAGAACTGCGTTGTATGTGCGTGCTTGGGCAGCTTTGCTATTCTCATTCCCAGTGTCACGGCACCATGAGGGGGGCAGCCCCAGGCCCAGGCATCGGGCACCTACCTGGGGATGGGAACAGGACACTGGCCGGTGGGTCAGGCAGGGACGGTCAAGCTTGGTGGTGCTCTTGCAGCCCTGGAACAAAACTGTGGAAGCTGTGATGATGAAAAAAAAAAAAAAAGGCCACGATGATGTGGACTACTCTGAATAAAAAAAGAGTTTCATGTACACAATGTCAGAGCACCTGAATCCTAGACTGATGGAAAGACGATGGCTATTTGGAGGCTTGTATTGCTCAGAGATTGGAATCTGCTGCCTCTGACAGAGATTTTTGCCTCGGGAATTTGTTAGCACTCTCTCCAGAGGCACATCCTATCAGAGATGGTTAGCAGATGAAAAATCAGTGGATTTTAAAATACAGCACTTTTATGTTTTCATTGGCTAATTACAAACGTGCCACAGATACAGAACCTGAGCCATATGTAAAGTTCTGAGTCAGATATAAAAGGTTATCTGAAGGAAAAAAAGCCTGCCTTTTCTGTTCAACAGCACAGGGCTTGTGCAAGTTCCTAGTTATTTCATTCAGGAAGAATCCAAGTTTCCCTTCAGCCACAGAAAAACACTGAGCTCTGACTCTTTGTGTAGCCAAACACAGTGCTAGTAGCAAAGAGTCATGCTGAATCAACCAAAATGTTTATCTCCAATATTTCAAGAAACATCTAAATGACAAGAGACATTCAGAAGACAAAAAATTCCTCCAGTCCCAAGGACTGCTCCAAGAAGGCTTCTTTAGGGCTTCAGTATAGGGTTTCATGTGAAACCCATTAACATGGGGAACCACTGAGAACTTCTGCAGTCTACTTTTGGAGTCAATGGTTATTCTTACAAAGCGAAGACTGCTTTGGTTCACATTGTGGGGCCTGTTTGCCCAAATTTATATGGCTACTCCTTTTGGTAAAGGTCATACACAATTCTCAGAAGTACGTTATACTCTTGAAATATTAATCTAGATAACCAAAGAAATATCAGAAGCATTCTGGAAGGGTCTTTTAGCTAGGTTTTACTCTTCAATATGCAGTTTGCTAAGGCACAGAACTCAAAGCATTTCCAGCAGGATCTGCAATGGTGATGGAACAGGTGTAGCTTTCCAGGTGGCAGCGTCATTGTAAGATGCTACCCCTGGTCAGCAGTCATCAGTAGACAGAAAATTCTGCAACTCAGAGAGTATCCCGTTATGTTTGATTTGGGGTTCTTTAAAACAGGATGAGCAAAGAGAATCCAAACACCAAGGTCAGCCATGATTTTATTAAGGAAAAACCACAAAAGGACCATATTCTGAACTTACCGCTGATAGCTACCAGCCATCTCACAGTTTGCTTGGAGCAGCTGCAATGCACAGCTCCCAGGAGACTATGTGCAAAACCCTCATGGCTCCAGTATTAAGCTTGAACAAGCTTTCAAGCTACCTTAACTTCATCCATAAAAGAGTACACTAGAAACACTGCAAACAAAGTCCAAATGTGATGATGAAATAAATGAACTATTCACTTTGAAGTTTAAACCTTCCAGACTTAGAAAAGAGTGAATAGTCACTGAACCAGACTTCAGTGAATTCCCATAGGAATAAATGCGTCTGGTCACTAGGTGTCAGCCTTGCCTGCACCAGCAGGTCACTGGACCTTCTCCCTGTCCCAGCAGCTGCAACTCTGAGCACTACAAATGATCACAGCAGTCTTGAAATTTGGGGAATGGAGCAGAGGAGGATGTTGTCTGTGTGGGACACTTATGTACCTGGTAATATAATATTTGTTACCCTCAGGTTTGGATGCTGGAAGCAACTGCGTGTTTCTTTCATGCCAGGGAGACGCGACTGGAGGTCAACTGCAGAGACAGCAGAGGAGTTGATCTCTCAAACAATGAATAAATCAGCAGGGTATAAGCAATGAATCAGGAACTGTTTTGCAAGCCTCACAATATTTACTGTTTATCCTAAAGCACTAGTTCCTGGAATAATGCCATCACATGAAAATGCTGGCTCCCACTTCTTAAATTTGCTTCTAGCCTTGCTGGATACAGGAACAATGCTTGGAAACAAGATCCCTACAGGGCTGAAAACTCTAAGGACAATAAAGAAAACTTAAAATGTATTCCTTAAATGATTTCTTGAATACTTGCTGTTCGTAACAGTACAGTCAGCAAAAACAAAGAGTAATTAAACATGCAGCAGAGTTTCAGTGGTGTTTGCAGAATACTGGCACGTTTCTGATTTTGGAAGCTCTTCGGATGGAGACTTTCATACCTTGATTTTCATGTTCCCAAGTCTGCACAGATTATCTTTTCTTTCACTAGGGCCAGCTACAGTACCATAGCTCCATGTCATTGCTCATAGGGGTCTGCTGCCATTGCAGTTTCCTAATATGCTGCAAGCAAAGTCATCCAGCTCAGCTGAGAGCAACAGTTCAAACTGGGAAAACATGCACTTTTCACAAGATGCAGCAAAAATGCCTTGGCAGCTTTTTACCCTCTATTTTCTTCTTAGGTTCTCTTAATGGGCAGATGAGCTTTTACACAGTAAATAAAGACAAAATTGTAGCATCCCAGTGCTTCGATTCCCTCAGATACATACAAATGAGTGCAGAAAAAACGACCTAGGTAGAATTTTGCAACACGTTCACATCCTTGCTATGGTAATCCATTTCATGATCATTCCACAGTAAATACCTGTCTTTAATGATGAACCTGGAAGGGCTGGAGCCTTCCAGTAACAAGAATAACAACAAAACTCAACAACAAAGTCACAATTAGCACAAACATTTCACAAGTCCTAGAAGTCAGGGCGGCAGCAATGTCAAGCCAGCCAAGCCCAACATAAAACCAGTAGAATAATATTTTGACTGGAACAGTCTCAAGCCTAGTACATGGCCCATACCCAGACTGCCTGCTGTGGTGATTAGTGTGATTGCCTTGCCAAAAAAAAAAAAACCCAAAACAAAACAAAACAAAAAAACCCCAAAACCCAAAAGAAGGGATAAATGATTGCCTATGCACTAAAAACCAAACACGTCTATGAGGTTTCAGGGACACAGAAATCACTGAAAATAGGAGAAATGGCAAGTCAAAATCTGTAGAGGGATCAGACCCAAATCTGTCTTTTACACAGACACCACAATTCACCACAGCAGTTGTAGGGGGGACCCTAAGGGACACACCGGCCTGCACGTTCTCGGAGAGCAGTGAGACAACATCTGTGTTTAGGTAACTCGGTCACCTTCTCTGACCATTACAAGTACCACTTGCTGAAGGAGACATCTCAGAGGGACACTGTCCTCCTCTCCTGCTTTGTCTCATTTGCAAGTTCAGGTGACTTTAATTTTCATGCTTTGCTTACGGAGGAAATGCATACGTTAGAGTTAGCACAAACATCAGCAACGTATTACGAGGGTCAAAGAAGGTAGGTAGACAAATTTTGAATGGCAGTATCAGTGCAACAGGGGTACATCCACCTTGAAAGAGTCTGACACTTCTAGGTGAGCATGCCACCAATTTCTGTATCCTGGAAAAGCTGTGCTCTCCAATAGTTGTAAAGTAACACAGATCATCTAAGTATCAGCATTTCGCCTCTTGTGGCACCCAGATGTCCTCTGACTTGTTTTTTATTAAATTAGCACGCTTATTTTCAGACAAACACAACCTAGTACATCAAACTTCAGAAGTTCCCAGTGCTGAGCTAGGCAATCCACACTGGTGGCTTGTGATCCACAAGGAGATCTTCCCACCATTAACTTCAAGCATCTTGGAGCACTGAAAACACAGAGTGGGATTCAGTTCCAGATACTTACGTTTTAGGTGTATACAGGTGCACTATATGTAAAACTACTGTCACAGCCAGTGGAGCTTAGAGTGCCCTTTAGTTGCTCAGATGTCTGCTTCAGGCTAAAGGCAGTGATTCTTCCAGGCTCCACTGACTGTATCATTCAGATCTTGAGTGACTATGAAATGAGCTTAAACAATCGTCTACATGTGAGCAATGTAAGTTTAGACTTGCATTAATTTTGAAATTAAGACAATATCTCACTAAACTTAAAGGGAACTTGGATTCCAACTTTTGAAGCTTTGAACCACAGCTACATTCAACAAAGTAAAGAAAGCATCTCCCTTGTCTGATACTAAAAGTGAATTTATTTTCTTAATTTAAGGTACTCCACACTAGGAGCAAGGCACACTACACTAGCCTCACAAAAAAATCCATAGAGAACTAGTTTATTGTAAATTTAGACATCAACTTATTTTTCATAGACTGCTCTATGTACACAAACCTCTAGCTGTCATTACCTGCCCAAGGAATAACAATAAAAACATACATATCAAGAAATGACAGACTTTCAGGCTACCTTGCCCTTATTTATAGTTAAAGGAGCAGACAGGACAATCCTACTGTGAAACGAGAACGAACCTTACAAAGGCTGGGTTTCCAAAAGTGCAAGGAGAGACTGATTTGGGCATCAATGCATTGAATGCAAAATTGCCTGTCCATTAAGACTTGTATCTAGTCTGTGTAATTCTGAGTTAAGTGCACAGACACCCTTCTAGGAGTGTTCCTTGACTCTGAATAAACTCCGAATCCATTGCTCAAAGGCCCCTCCAACTCAGTCGGAGCGTGTCTTGGAATCTACAAGGTTAACAAGTAAACAACATTGCTGTTGACATTTTTAACAACAAAAGCAACACCAGTCCAGGAAACTCAAGCCACGAAAAACCCCCTCGCATAAACAGATGCAGGAATGATCAACACTTTTCCTGCTCCAGAGGCACATAAAACAACCAGATTTTCAAACCCAGAGTGGGCCAGACAGGATGACACTGTGAGAATGATTGAGCCCTGTAGTTCCCACCACTACAACGGGAGAAGTGAGAAGAGACCTCGGGAAGATGCAGATGCACCAGAGAGAATATTAACCAAAGGAGACAGAATAGATCTGAGGATAGCTTGCTTCCACTGAGAAACTAGTAATTCTTTAGACAATGCCATATATTTCTGCTACAAAAGACCAAGATGGGCCACCTGGGCTAGGAGATGAAGGAGCTTAAAAAGTTCCTAATTTTCCTCTAATGGGTAAGAATTCTGTTCACACCAGGGCTTCTAACTACATCTTTTCATAGACTAAATCATAACACAACAAACTGAAGTACAGACTGCGAGTTATGTAGAACTATTCCCATCTGACCACCGATCAAGAAATTTTAAGAAATAAATCTGCACACGGAATGTTAAACTGGTCATTTTGGACAGACACAGCATCTTTCTCATTTTAGGTATATGTAAATATAACACTTAAATATTTAAAATACAAAATTCGTGCAACAATTTCAAACTAGAGACGAATTTTTACAGAACTTGTGAGTGTTCAACAGTGCAAAATCAGCTTTGCTTTAGCATTTTCAATTTTAGCAATAAAATAGAAAATAATAAAATAGCAATGGGAAGCTGTCTTTGTAATTGATCACTTTTATATGACTTCCTGGAGCACTAACATCAATTATGCTCGTATGTCAAAACAATGTTGGCACACTGCCAGCGAAGATTCAGATCAGGGCCACTGATTTATTCCTTTATTCCTTTTTGGAAATCAGTGAATGGTACAGTCAACTTTCGGTTGTTAAACACGACTACTGTGCTATGAAGTATAATGAATGAAAAGCCAGTGTGTCTCGGTTGTACAGCAAAATAAAAGGGAAAATGCATTTATTTTAACTTGCTTCATTTTGAGTCTGCAGCCAGCCACCTGTAAGGATAGTATTGACTGGCTGCTGTTAGTAGAGTCCATTTCATAAGAAATAGGTGATTTCTAATTATCAAGGTATGATATAACAACGTATGTACTCCTTCAGAGGCCTTTATTTTGATTTCAGTCTCACATATGTAATCAGTTTTATCAAGGAACCATGCAAAAGCTTGATGTTGTTGATAAAAACTGACACGGCTTTCAGTATTTTATGGCACAAATAACGTTTCTTTTCCTTAGATACTTGGTAGTGCTTTTCCGGTTACAGCAGATTGGGTGCTTCTTGCTGTGCAATACATTGTTGCATATGAAAAACCCCTTTCAAAACAGGATATCCGAGGCAATCATTTATCTTATGAACATGAAAACATGGTACATATTCCTAAGTAAAGAGAACGGCCTTAGATGCCGGTGCTGGCTTAGAGTCCTGCATCAGTGAGCCTGACCCTCATATAAACAACAGTCCATTGGGAGGCTGTTTATTACGGATTTATTAGAAACCTTGTCAATAACCTACTTGTGCTTTTGATAATTCTGTATTCGGTTGCCAGGAGACTTGTGTTCCTGACGAGATAAAATGAACAGGAAATCCTCTATGGCCTTGTCACTTTTTTCACTAGTAAATAAAAATCAGAACAACCATTATAAGATACGACCTACTGTAAACAGAAGAGAGAAAAAAAGACAAGCATAGCATATTTTAAATAAAGCAACATACAGCCCTTTTGCCCTCTCCAATTATAAGATGATAAAAGATCACCTTTATAAAGTAGAATGACCGGATTTTGTGGAACGTGGCTGTTTTGGCTCCAAGGTATTTGTAGTGTTATAGTATCAGAGCCAGGATACAGCTGCCTTGTGACTAAGACGTCGTTCACTGAGTAAGTGCTATCCAATCCCTCGACGTCACCAGACATCTGTTTCCTGTTTTCATTCTTTCTTTCACTGTTATCATTTTATCCAAGTTACCCTTTCACCTGAAAACCATTTAGAAGCCTACAGAAACCAGCGCGTGCATGCATGTGTATATCAAAGAAATTGATTTAGAAAAAAAAATTGCCAAGAGCAATTTGTTCATTTTAATACAAAGAGCAGGAGTGGAAACAAAGTTGCCTTCCCCCCTCTTCTCCTCCCAAAAATACACAATGATACATAAACACTTTTGTCTTCTGGTCTTCACTAATATGACTAACTTCCTTCTTTGCTTCCAGTTAAGTAGCTTTCCTGTTGAGTACCACCACCTCCACAAAATACAATTGTGAATTGATTCATAAAAACAGAAACATTATGGCACAAATAAGGGAAGGCAATAAATACTCTTCCCCCGCCTCCAACTCCCTCCCAAATGGAGGCAGTAGTATTGTAATAACAAATGGAGAGGGGGGGAAAGTTTAAAAAAAAAAAAAAAAAAAAAAAAAAGTATTGCTTGTCATTTAAGTTTCCAAACCAACAATCATCAGGATGCAGAACAGGATACATCTAAAGTGAGAAAGTTATTTACTTCACATTCAAGTTAACACTAGCTATACTTTTTTTGGCACATGGTATTATTCTTAATGTGCCAAAAAAGTATTGTGCACCTTATAAAATATGAATGTTAATGCCACTAAGAACAAATTCCTGCTATTCATAACGCAATTTTATACTGGTGTTGTTTTGCTGTGTTTCACCTATACTTAAACCACAAATCAAGAGAACGACCATTAATGATAGCATCCCACACACATGAACAACAGACAACAGAAGCTGAAGAGTAAACTGTCAAAAATTAGCGACTTCCCATTGTTAATCCCTGGATTTCAGACTATTTAATCAGCATGAGAATAGAAGACTTGTTTTATTTTGTTTTGCGATTACAGATGCTCATATTAATTGACAAGGCAGTTTGTTGAGTGAAGCAAAAATCTGGGCTGGTTGACAAGCACCAACAAAAAAATTCATCCGCTTCTTGTTATTCTCTGAAAGAAAAAGACAATATTTAATTTTTTTTTTCTTCCCCCCACCCCCCCTTGAGGCACACAAGTGAAATACAGGTGTTATACAGGCAAAACAGGAGATTCTGGCACTCAGAGGGCTTTCCCTAGGAGATGGGATGGTTTGGCAGCTACAGGAAACTGTAGGTAGCATTTCCAAAGGCGCAAGAAAATAGGAAAGCAAGACTTACTCTTGTGCTCTGGTCTTCCGGACTGTTTCCTAATAACCAAATTATCCCTATTTTAAAGCCAAATTCGGCTCCCATTAAAGTTCATGTAATTATGAAGCTTCTCATTAACTTCTGAGGTGTCAGATCAAGTTCTGATAGATTAACCTAGTCTCCTCTCTCATCTTTCAATTTACTGCTTGGTTCATCACCCAAATGCCCAATCCTAAGCTTCCGTATGAAACCTAGAATACTCTTGCATAATAACAGTACAGTATTCTGGAGAGATTGTCGAAACAAACATTTGTTGGAAAATATGTGTCAATACTGTATCAAGTTGGTGTGATTAAAATACTGTTTCCCATAAAAATAACTGGTTCATAACTTTTCACAACATCTAAATTAATTTGTCCACTGTCACATATGCATTCTGTGATCAAGCTGAAAACTGAATCCTAACTGAGTACTTTGTCTATCACATCCCCATCCTGCACTATCGACTGTCACTGTCTAGTATTAATTGACTCTGGATTCTGCTATGCATTTTTATTAATGATGTTACATTCGTATCTGGACAAGTTTTAAATTCTGTTTGAATAATAAAAGCCATTGATTTAAGATAGCTATCTTTTTTTTTTTTTTTAAAGTTAGCTAGAAAGTTCCTTTAAACCGCACACCCTGTCTTTCTCAGTTCCATAGGAAGGAATAAGACAAAAATCAAGATCTGTCAAGCTCTAGTACTACTGATGGCAGTAGCAAAATCCAAAACATTGCTATGGAATTGAAGAGGTTAATGAATTCTTCTGGACTTTGGATGGGGAAAATTAAAAACAACCAGAAGTAACAAAAATAGATGTTCTACCTCTTAGAGGTATTCAAGATACAATTTTCTAAAACAAAATAGAATGCTATGTAATATGATTATAAAACTAATACTAGTTTTGTACAGCCATGTTTCTGATTTTAAATTGAGGGGGAAAAAATCCATAAACTAATTATTAGGTCAAGTTACTCTTTGGAATCATCCTCGGAAATAAATGAATGCAACATCAAAACATTTTGTTTGAAAAAGTAACTGGCAAATCATCGCCAGAGAAAGTGTCAGAACACACACTTTATGTCAGACTCTACACTGTTTCCAAATGTTAAGACTCTTCATACACTGTATTATGACAATAAAAAAGTTGAGAGCTACACCAGAAGATTACATAAACAAAAATTTATGTTTTGTCTAGTATAACAGGAGTCTTAAAAAAAACAAACACTACATCGTATCCATTATTTCATACCCAGATGTTTCCTGTACACCTGCAGTTGTCTCCAGTCCTGAATTCATGAGCTATAGTATTTTAACAGCCTCTCATCAGTTGGTTTTAGAACTTTCTTGTCTGCCATGTTTACAATCCATCCTGGAGCAAGACCAAAAAATATCTGTCTAGGATCCTTGCGTGTGCTTAACATTTTGAAGAGTTCATCCTTAGTTATGTCTGGTAAGACATAACCATATTTCTTGGCAAGTTCAAGCCTGGCTTCTGCAACCTTAGATGGATCTGCCAGGTACCCACGATTCCTGGCATCTGTGTAGTAACGGACTAGATCTTCGGGTGGAAGCATTCGCTTTGGAATAGGCTGGCCACGCAGAAAAAATAGTACTGGCTTACACAAAATTTCTGTGGGTAAACATGAGAGAAAATTAGATACTATGCTTTACAATGCATATTTAAAGACATTAAATGACATCTTTTTATTTACTATTTTGTGCTAAATGAATTATTAAACTCTAATTAAGAAGTATCAATCAAAAAACCAAATCTTAAGAATATTCTTGTTCAGAATAAGATAGTGTTTAACAAGTTTCACTTAACGAAAAAAACAACTCTGTTTTAACTGCTATTTATAGTGACAATCTGGATGAATTATTACTTCTAATACATTTAGAATGCCTACTTTGGAAAGACACAATAACTAAGCTAGGTGATGCCGTTTATTTAATGGACTGGCTTCCAGGTTAGAAGCAATGCATTTGCATGGCTATTTACACAGTGTACCAACAAATGTCAAATTTAGTGTTTCTATAAGTATTTTAAATAAAGAATCAATGGCATATGTACCTATTTAGTCATTTGTGAGACCATCCTCTCCTCCTCAAGCTTTACTGAATTTGGTAAATTACATTCCAGATCCTTTTAACCTTAATATTTTGATTATTTTCTGGATTGGAAAAAAAGAACTTTTAACACTCCAGGGTAAAAATTTTGCACACTAAAAATGTCTATTCCTCTTGTTCTCAGCCTCATTCACACATGAAAGCTCCATTATTGTCAATAAAAACTGCATGAATGAATATTAGGCAGGATGCAGCCTCAAGCAAAGCAAAGCCTCATTCTTCAGTGAAAGTGTTCTGAAAACAATAGCCATTTTGAGTGGAACGATTCTGAGCTTCTGTAACTTAGTTATTTCCTCACTTTAACTGGAAAAGTATTTTAAATTGAAAATATAAACAACCACAGTGTTTTTTAAATCTATTTTTTTTTCCCTGAATTTTCTTAGGGTTATTAGACACATGACAAAGTTAGAAGACAAAAATTCAAAGAAACAATCTTTTATTAGTTCCTCTATATACAAAGCTACTTGGATTTCTTTAACTGGCTAATTGGTAAGTGACTACTAACACTGGTAGGGCTAAACAGGTGAATGGTTAAAAAAAGCAAAAGTGAGGATGCATTACAGTTCAACATTTGTATACCAATGTGTTGTTGAAGCTTTTAGAATAGAAGTTGTTAATGATTTTCCAGTAAGAACTATATCTGAAACTTTGATTTGGATCATTTAACCATCACACATTCAGGGGCGGGGCGGGGGGGGAAGTCAGAACTGAAAATAAATTCTTACCCAAACTCCTCGGATCATAGAACGATGTTGTTACAACACCTCCATTTTTTTCTATGGTTGCAATTGCTAATTCAGATGCCCTCTGCACTTCAATATTTACTTTTGCTGAAAAGATATCAGCACCCTGTAAATTTCAACACATTAACAGTACTATTAAAATGAGTATTTTAGGACGTGCATTTATTCTCCTCTGCAAAGTTGTAAGTAACATTAAATCCTGCCAAATACTATGATTGGTCTGCTCCTGGCACCAAGACAGGTAACCAGATTGCTCTCACTCAAGTCACCTGGATTGAACGAAAAATGTTTGCCTGTCCAAAATACTAATACACTTCTTACAGTACATTCTAGTCTTCCGTGCTAAAATAGTAGTTCAGCCTCTTGTTATGTGCTCTTTGACTACTAATTTTGTAGTCTCTCAGATCTTGGAACAGCCTGGGTTTGGGTTTTTTTGCTAACACACAGTGCCCTCTAGCGGATTTATTATGACAAAAATTCCGCAGCAAACTCATCTAGGAAAGCAAAGATGCTTCCAAAACATGGGAAGGACAATCTGACAGCCTGGTATGGAAAAACTGAGAACCCAAGGCTTTATACTGCCTGAAGTAGTTAGTGTCTTGTACGCATACCTCCTCCACCAGCTGGACACCATAATCCCTTTTGAGAGGCTGCACTGTTACACCTCGGGCATTAGTGAGCTGTGTTAAGTCAATCGGCTGCGTGGGGTCAACTCTACCCAAATCAATCAGGTACTGCAGCCTCTGAAGACTGAGCGGCTGGTACTGGCGTCTCCGGCTGGGGAGAGGAAAACAAAAAAAACCAAACAAAATGTTGAGAAATTTACAAAATTGAAGCTTTAATAAGAACTGGGCAACCGAGATATACCATACTGTATTCCATTTTCTACCTACTCCTAAAACTACCAAGTAAATGTTTACAACCCACCCATCCACACGCCAAAATTTTAAGTTTAATTTAATGCAAATGCAAGCCCTAGTTACAGCCCAAGACTCCATTATGCCTTCAGGTTTGCTCAGGCACCCCCACCTCCAATACGATATTAATTATTTTGCTGTAGCCGAGCTCAATTTACTCCAGGATGCCTCTTTACTTGCTGACTGGTTTAAAGAAGCAAAAAAAGGTGAAGAAATTAAAGTGTCAGCATTTCATGGTAAGCCAACAAGATTCTAAATAACTACCATCTTCAAAGTGAATCCAGCTTGGTAGCTTCACTGATACATTCAGAAAGTCTGACAAAAAAAAATACACAGTCAAAACCAAATATATCCTCCCCTCCCATACAAGTTTAGTCAAAGACTGTCAGCCAAACCCTGTAAGTGCTCCTGCATAACTTGCCTATATTCAACAAGATTTTTTAGTCCATTACCGCTGTACCTGACATCTCACAAGTATTGAATGGAATCTTCCTCAAAATACCACCAAGGGAGAGAAATACTGAGAAAATATGTAATTAACCCTTATCTCCAAAGGAAATTGGAATATTTTGTCAACAGCCATCAGCTTCAGCAGAATCCACTTTTGCATTTTATGAAGTTCTAGCTTAACTATACAAACCAATCCTTAGAGCAGTTTTTCCCAGTCCCAGTCCCTACACCTACTGCATACCATTTATGCCGATGCTCAAAACTTTCTCATACAGTTTAACCACTGCTATTGGAAACCTGTGAGTGGTAGCAGAAAAACTGAGCAGCTTATCTTTGTTATTGGTAACCTAGTAAGACAAGACAAGCAACAGAATTTGCATGTCAGACAGTTCCTAACAGAGCAAAAGTTCAAAAAGTAGAGGAACACCACTGCAGACAGAAAGAAGACTGAGGTGAAGATAAACAGGCAGAGACATTGTTCAGCATGCTCCCATCCTGCCACGATAGTCTCTCAAGTGCACTTACAACGTTCACTAGAAAAACATTTACAATAACCTGGCATTGAAATTTTGCCAAGAACATTGAAAAGAAATTACAGAGTACTTTTGTTTCCACATGCTGTCAGATGTGGTTAAAAACAGCAAGACCCTATTAATTTCTTGTCACTGCAGAAACTTGGATTTTTGCTGGTGGTTGTTCATAAACTTGTGACCACTGTTAAGGTAAGAAGCTCAGTGCCTGCATTCTGCAGCATCTCCTTTGTGGGCTTGCGGATCCACACTGTGTCTTCAGCTATTGAAAGTGCTTCTCATGTACTCATAAGAGTTAAGCAAACAGGAAGAAATAACAGTACTTGGAAATATAGTTTGAATCACACTTCAAAACTAGTAGGACTGACAAAAAACCTTTGATAATCAGGACAGGTCTGTAGCTTATACTGCATGCATAAAGAATGAAAATATAAAAATGCACAGCTATTTGGTAAAGTTATAACAGCACATGAAACACAAAAATCACACTGTTCTGTTTAACAATTCACAAATAAATTCACTAAGTCCTTTCATTCTTGAACTGTTTGCTAGGTGTGGCGCATTTTTCTTACTACTGCCTATAACAAGTTCTGTATCCATGCAATGCTTTCATGACCATACCCAAAAGCAGCAAGATGGTTAGTGATCAAGGTAACATACATGCCACCTTAGGAAACAAAACCAGCTTTGAACAACAAAAAGCAAACAAAAAAATATTTATAACTGTCAATATAGTGAAGGAAATTAATAAAACACTGGCATACAGATCTCCAGCTAAGAACAGTGACTGGTTAGAAGAATAATTTTAAACATTAAAAAGCTGAAAGAAGGACATGGCACAAACAAGCACAATGCAAAAAAAGGGACAGAAGTGTCAAACAAGGCAGAATGTCTGAGGAGAACAATTATGAAAGATGACAATGGCTTCATCCAATAGATTTGGTATTAAAGAACTTTTTAAGATCCTAGGTGGAACAGACGGAGTGCAGACAGACAAAGACTGCAGTGTTGCAGGGCTAAAAAGGTAGAGTCATGAAGAGAAGCAGAATTGTTTGGCTAGCAGCAGATCAAGTGAATAAAGAAAAGAGAAATAACAAAGCAAGGCTTTGGATTACACTTCCATGCCTAACATCCTCACTCAAGTCAGCAGGACTCTTCCCAGTCAGTTCAATAGCTTATCTGCTGTGCAGACAGGCAAAGGGAAAAACAAGCACGTATGGAGGAGCGGTCTGAGAGGAGAAATGCACTCTGCTGTAGGAGGAAGGCTAATCTGCTACATATGAGGGGTTATGCAAAGAAAAGGGCAAATAAGCAGAGCTGTAAACCAACAGAAAATAAATTAATTCATTAAAACAATAATCTCACAAGAAATGGGAGATTCTGCTGGTAGGGAAGCTAACAATCTGAGAACGTCTCATTTTCAGTTAGGCCTGTTTTGGCATTAGATTCTGGCTTCAGGAGAAAGATCAAGAAAAGCAGAGAGTGACTAACTTCTGAGTAAATGTGAAGAAACTTACCTATGTCCGTCATTAAACCCGTATTTTGGTATGGCCAAGTAAAATGGAGTTTGACCACCCTCAAAGCCTAATCGGGGGCGATTTCCTCTTTGTCTTTCTCCTTTGTGACCTCGACCACACTTCTGACCTCCGTATCTTCCACGGCCACGTCTTTTCTCCTTGAAAACAATCAATGATACATTTAGTCAGCTACTTTGGAGGTAAGTATCTATAAAACATTAAGACTTCAGAGATATAAACAACTGAGCATAACACTGATTCTTGAAGAAAAATTAAGAGATAGCTCTTTTCTAAGGGGAAAAATAGTCAGAAAAGCAGTTAGTGTGATTTTTGCAGAGCACAGCTCTAGGGAGGCACCACAAATAGTCTGAAAGTTTACATGAACACATATCACGATAAAAGGAGTACTAGTATTTAATCCTACCTCTTACACCCTGCACTCTCCAAGTTAGAGAATTTTCCTGACTTAACTATTGATATCTCCTCCTATTTCATGAGAAAGTTGCTCAGTGCTCAGAAGTTTCCGAACACTGACAATGGAAAAAGAAATTTAAAAAAAAAAAAAAAAAATCAATTCTACTTCAAGGGATGGGGGAACAGGCTATATATGCTATGCACACACATAATTCTTTTCATGGACTCAGGCTTTCTAAAGAGTCTGCAACTGTTGCAATTTCTACTGACTACAAATCAAAAGGGAAGATTGTATTTTAAACCTTCATTATTTTTTTAAATGAAGACTGTGATACTAAGCTATTAGTTTCCCGAGCACTTTAAATTAGCATTGCAGCCATAAGCAGCAGTTCAGCAATCTTCTTGCACTCACCTCCTACTTGTGCCAGCAGAAGTACTTGCACAGCTAAACGGAGAATGGGATCAGAGAGATAAGCAAAGGTAAAACTTTTTTTTTTTTTTTTTTTAAATTTAAAACACAGGTCAGTTGCACCATTCAGTACAATTCATGGGTATGCAAATATCTATAGGATTACAAAAAAGGCAGTAAGCAAGGGTGGAAATGAGCAGCTGGGAGCAACTGCTACTAAATGAAGCAGTGCCACCTCACTCTGACCTAACTAATAAAAGTTTTCTGTGTAAGGTGACTTCATTTAATTCATATACTGAAGTATTTACAGCACTAGGGCTCACTTTGATTCCTTCACACTTTGTCAGGGATAAGGCAGAGTCACAAGCTTCAGAATCTCACTGTCATGCTGCACAGGGTAGAGTTCACTGTTCAGCTCCAAAAGGCACGATCATGTCTGTGCATCGCTTTGATGGATCCATTTGATCTTACAAAGTTTTTCCCATTTAAGCTAACATTCACTGGAACGTGAACACATGTGGAAGGAGCAACGTCGTGTTGCTAACTAGTCTAATAACTGCACAATACAATTCATACATTTGCTATTTTCCATTGTGTTCCTCAATGTGAATCAGTCAGGCTGGGAGACATGTAAAGCAACACATTCTAAACAGTATTTGTACTGCTTATAAACTAACTTTGGTTAAGTCACATAGTCACTGTTGGATCAATAATAATGCAAATAATTCAAGAGACTACGGTAAGCATCAAGCACCCCTAATCCTACCAGTCACTCCATGCAGTTAGACTGCAGCACAGAATATCGAGTCAAACTCAGGTCTGAAAACTGCTCATTACATCACGGTATTTGATTATTAGTCTCTCGTCTTTCAAATTTTTAAAAATTTGATAGTTTATGCTCTTTATTGCGTCTGTAAGTTTTCCAAAGTTACGGAGCACTTCATGTGCACTGAAATATTAGTAGAAAAGTCAGTACGGACATACATCAGAAAAAAAAAGTATTAATATATTTGAAACATCATCTGACCTAAGATGCACAGCTTACCTGTATTAATACTAAATAGTATAGAGTTCAAGTGCAGTTTTATGCTAGGCTAGACTATCCCTGCCACCAAAGGAAGCTGACTTGTCCCCAGCTCACGCTATGCTTCTTCACTCACAGTGTCTCTTGTGCCAACACAAGCAGTTGTGTGGCTCTGCGATGCACAGGTCAGGGAATTAAACTAGGCAGAACCTAATTTTTGTCTAACTAGTTTTCAGCTGGTTTAGTTCCCTGCTCTGGCTCACCACACAACCTCTAGCAGCAGTACAAGACATACAGCGGGTGCGAGCACCTGGAAGCAAAGAGAGGACACAGCTGGCCCACCCTTTCTGGCAGTTGCCCGTACACACACCAGATTACAGAGTGACTTTAGTTAATACAAATATACCAACAATATCTGGTCACAAATGGAATGTAATCAGTACATTGACCAGATTTTAGATTGTCAGAGGAGCCAATCAAAACCTCTTTTTTTTTTTGGCTGCAACTTCTGCTTGTGAAGTCAAATGTTCTTAAGTCTGCTTATTTGAAAACTTCATTGATCACAGAATAAGGTTATCAGACACCAAAAGAAAAATACCAAAGAAACAGAGCTGAGGTCACTTGTACAAACTCTAACTGAAGGCAAAGTTAGCAGTAACATGGGCAAAACCTATATGGAGTTGCAAATTACTTGCTAAAGATCCAGTGAGTGTACAAAACCCTCTCCTTTCAAGATTAAAAACCCCAGTGTTTTCCTAAATCCAACAGCTACCTTAAAAAAACAAAAAGTCCTGACACCAAAGACTGGCAGGGAAGCATCAGTTCTAGTAAACCTCAAGTTCAGACTGTCTCACAACTTCTGCATGCTAAGCCTCAAAATACCATTTGGGAGCCTGGATTAGTTTGAAAAGCCTTAAGAATCACCACTCCAGCCCTGTATAGGCCTGCTTCTTCCAGCTCTGCTTGACCCTGGCCAAGCTGGATATTTACAGCTCCAAGTGAAGTAACTTGACAAAGCAACCCCAACAGCTGCAGGGGAGAATTTCCATCCTCTTGCCCTGTCACAGGTCTAAGGGGTTACAACTGTGCAGCACTCACCAGCTCTGTAGGCATCTCTAGGGAGGCTTGAGCACTGACAGGGCAGTGCTGCTTGGTGTTCCCTGTCAGTTCTCTATTCCTATGACTTTAGCCCTTGACCCTCATCCCTCTGTTCACTGGTATTTCTCCCAAACCAAGTGGGTTTCTTCCTGGTTTCTTTTCTTTACTCCCCTATCACTTTACAAGGAGACAGGGAAGAGCACATTTAGGTTTGCTGTCGAGAAATCAATATGAACAAGAAGTGCTGGCTAGCATCACATTCCTTTTCTTTTTAAGCCTTTAACCCTCCCTTTTCAGATGTATCACCCCACCCCATAAACGCTTGGTATTCAACACTTTTTTACTGTTTCCGCCCATCCCCCAACGATGGCCCTCAGGTTTAGCTAGGGCCACTCATCAGCCAGCTCTCTGTGGGGACAGCCACACACACTCGCTACAAGACATGCAACGGGCATGAACAGCACCAACACACACAACACTGTCACCCACTTTGCCTTCCCACTCCTATTCTGGCCAGATCGCTCTCCTGGACCTGCCGCAGCTTCCCCAAAGGCTTTCTGACAGCCCTCGAGGCAAAAGCCACGGGGGCCGGGTGCGCCCGCTGCTGAAGCACAGTCCTGCTGCCGGAGGGAAAGCATGCCCGCGACCCGCCCGACAAGCTGCAGGCACTCACCGTCTTTTTGGAGCCTGGGCTGGGCCTTAGGTTGGCCAGACTGACCCTGGGCAGCGACCGCAGCAGCTCCAGGGCCTTGGTCGTGCCATTCCCGCCCATGTCCGCTCACCTCCCAAGGGCGGCAGCGACGCTGGCCTGGCCGAGCTGCTTTACGGCAGAACCGTAAACCGCGCCTCCCCAACAGTGTCGCGCAGCCTCCCCCGCCGGCGGGGCGGCTTGGCCCCGCGGCTGCAGCCGGCGGTGCAGCACCGAGGGCCGTGGCCGGGGCCGTTCTTTTAATCGTGTCTTAGCTAAGAACACCAATTAGGCGCGGGTCCCAAACTCCATTTCGTTTCCCAGTATCTGCTTTTCTGTGAGTCACGCAGATCCCAGCCAAGCATTTCAAAGCCAGGCCTTTAAGACCATCAAGCTGCACCCAAGAACAACCGACTGACGGCGCGCAGAACATCGATCAACTGAAAGCGCGGCGCCCTGTGTCAATCCAAAAGGTTTAAAGGCAGATACTTACTGGAAATGTGCACTATTATTACAGGCTTCCCTTGTACTGGGGCAGTACTTGATCAGTTTCACTATTTTAGTCTAAAAAGTGGACCTCCTGGAAAATCATACAGCAGTTTCAATTGGTGGTGATGTCTGAGGTAACGTCGAGGTCAGCTAGTAGGGAATGAAATTTACCCAAGGACAAAATGGTAGATGAAGCAGAAACTTAGCACTCACAAAGGAATACCTGGGCAGCAGAGCAAGGAATTTGACACGAACTGAAAGAGTATATCAACTTTAAATGAACTACGCTCAATTGCATGGAAAAACCACACCTCTTTGCCGAAGTATTCCCACCTCCACATGAAGACCCTTACCCACTGGGCCTGCACAGTGAAATTACAGAACATTCTGTCTTTAAATCAAGGCGAAGAGACTAAGAACCAATGATAGTACAATATGCTGATATAAAGGACTGAGATGTAGCAACATAAGTATAAGTATGTTAAAATATTACTGCAAGGGTGTGCTAGCTTTGTGGGATTACCACCTAGCACTCACCTCCACGCAGAAATGAAATAATATCGCTTTTTCAACTCAGTGTGTGAACTGGATTATTGCACACCAGGTAGCGAACTCCCTTTGTGAGGTAACAGCAGTAAGTTAGTTACCCTTCGGTGCAGAGTGTAGGTTTACCGGAGTGAAGAACTGAATTAGGGAAGCTGCCACTGGGAAGTTACAGAGCAGAAAGGCCTGTTCCATTGTGAAAGTCACCTGGTACTGCTCAGTGTGAAATCCTGCTTTCAGTCCTGAAACTTCTGTTTGACCAAAAGCACCCTCCACGCTGAATGTCTGCTTTAGGTTACATCTCGGAGAAAAGGTCATGCAACAGCTCTGCCCGTTCTGAGAGTAAATAAGGGTGAAATGGAAATCATGTTGTAGAAATTAGTGAGTTTCGGTATGAAATCTGTATAGCTTCTTACCCTCTTCAAAAAAATTAATAAAAATTACAACCTAACAATACACATGAAATGCTAGTATGGACAACTATCTTGTCTAAGTCCATCTCAGCCACCAGGAAAGGGAAAAATACATAGTTTAGAGCATGCTTTGCCTTGTAAAGCTCTCACTACTTTAAGCAGAACCTTGAAATTAGGTAGAAAAATATCGCTCGTATGATAGATATCTCACTGTAAAGAGACAGTCAACTTACAAGTCTTTGAAAGATTGATAATTCAGCTGTTTTCAGCAATTCCTTCAGGATTTCAGAAGCTCAGTTCCTTGAACATTTGTCTGTAACCGGCAGACTGTCCCACGCATGCACAGGCCATCCTGCTACTCTGACTTGGGAATGCCCAATCCACACAAGGCTCGTGTTTCTCCAGTGACCCTGAGCCATGCTAGCAGCAACCAGGAATTCAGGTAAGATCATTTCAGCTATACTGACGAAAAGATTAAAAGCTTGGTCTACTTATGAGCAGACTACTGATCTCCTAGGCTGGAGGTTCATCAGCAGGCCGCCTCACGGAAGTTACATTTATGTGGCAAATAGCACGGTAGCGAAGGAAGAGAGAATTTTGTTCATGTCCCAAGAGGATGCTCCACAGCAAGAGTCGGGTTCAGCATATTTAATAAGCACCTGGCATAATGTGAAGCTCCTAATCTTTTAGGAGTCTCTTATGCGTAAACTGTATTTTCTTAATAGATTTGAATCGGGTACAGTACAAGGCACAAACACACACTGAAGTAGAGATAAATCAAAACACAAAAAGCTACCTGTGAAAATAGCCCAATTTTAGCAATAAAAGGGATCCCCTGGCATAAATATTACGTATGAAAGCAGCCTAGCAATCACAGCAGAAGAGGCTGCATGTTTAATGTTACGCAGTTGGTGCAAAGGCTTCTCCCATATATTTTGTGCAGCCATGCTGATAGAAGTATTAACATTGGTGAGCAAAAGTTTTGTGAAAAAATGTCCCTGCCTGGCATGGAAGATGCCAGTGGGAAGGATGTGAAGGAAGTATAGCAGGCATTCAGCTGCTGTTTGAGCTGCCAAAAAAGGATCCATGTTAGCCAGACACCACCCAGCAAATACAATGAGTAGATTGACTTTCTGGGAGGAAGTATCTGACAAAGATGTATGGAATGAAAGACAAAGAACAAAGTATTTCATTTTGATAGAAATGCGCTTGCCATACTTATTCAGAGTTGGTCTAAGTATTCAGAATGGACTGGAATGATCCAGTAATTTCAATACAGAGTGCCTGAATAGCCCAATACATTTCGAGATGAATAAGCATCATTGACTCTTTGGCTGGAAGTAAGCCAAGAGATTTAATTTAGTGATGAAGGCATCTGATCAGATGAGGATGAGTTCTAACGATGCGGTTTGCTGGTTTTCCTGTTCCCCATGACTTACTATTTTAATATTTACCTATTTAAGAATACTGTAATTTGCCTTTTTCCCTAAGCCTTATAATACAGCATAAAAATGGTTTTTACGGGAAACACTCAAACCGTAGACACGTACAAATTACACTACAGAAGTGCAGTATCATCTGGCAGATACATCTAGCTATTTGAAAGGTAGTTTTAAAGACACTGCAAACTCTTTGAAACCACTGGGAACCCAAAGACGGAAGCAACTTTGCAGAGCCCGACTTTTAACCGGTGTAGGCAGACCTGCCACTTCCCAACGCACCAGGCTCCCGCCGGCCGTCCCCTGAGGGGTACCCCGGCAGGCGTTAGCTGCCGCCCGTACGGCCTGCAGGCCTGCAGCGCCCGCCCACACACCCGCCCCGACCGCCGTTCCCGCCGCCAGCGCCTGTCACACGCAGCGGGCCGGCCTGGGAAGGCGCGGACGAGGCCGAAGGGGGAATGCCGGGCCGGGGCTGCAGCTCGGCGGCGGCCGCGCTGATCTTTCCCCTCAGCGGCGCCCGCTCCCGGCCGGGCTGCCTGCACGGCGGCGCGCGGGCGGCAACGGCTGCCCCCGGGGCCCGCCCCCCCCTCGCGCCCCGGCGGCAGCCAATCGGCTCCCGGGGCGGCCCCGGCGGCAACCAATCGGCTACCGGGGCGGCCCCGGCGGGGCGGGGCGGGGGCTGAGTGCGCCGGGTCCGCTCCGCGCTGCCACCGCCCCCGCCCCTCCGCGCCCCGCCCCGCCCGCCGCCCGCCTTTCCCCGCCCTCCTGGCCCGGCGCCCGTCCCGCCTCCCCGCTCCTGGTCGGTGTCCCGCTGGCCGCCTCGCAGCCCGGTGTATGTGCGGCAACAACATGTCGGCGCCGCTGCCCGCCATCGTCCCGGCCGCCAGGAAGGCGACGGCTGCCGTGAGTGCGGGCGGGGGGGGGGGGGGCGAGGCGCAGGAAGGCGGCGGCGCTCGGTGGCCCCCACCCCGCTTTGTTCTCCGCTGCGGCCTCAGCCCCGGGCGGGGGGCGGCCGCCGCGGCCTGGGGGCGACGCCGCGGTCAGGCCCGGGCCGGCGCCTGCCCGGGGTGAGGGGGTGCGGCCCGGGCCGGGCAGGTTGACAGGGCTCTCCCGTTCCTTTCCAGCCGGGCCGCGCTCGGCGGCGGGGCCCCGCTCCCTTGGCGGCTGGAGTCAGCGCCGGGCAGGGGAAGGTCATCGGTGTCAGCGGGGGCCCCGCGGCGGCGTGTGCCGGCCGAGGGCGGGGTGCGGCCGCTGATGGCGGCGGGGAGGCCGGGGAGGGGAGCGCTGGGGTGGCAAGGCAAGGCAAGGCAAGGCAAGGAAGGAAGCGGAGTTCTCTTCTGAGAAAGTCGGAGCGTGCTCCGAGCTGCGTGTGATCTTGCGTGGGCGCCTGTCGTACGGGGGTTAGGTGCCTTTACACTTCGGTGATGCTGAACTGCTATGTTTGTTGGTTTTTTTTTTTTTTTTTCCCCTTCAGGTCATTTTTCTTCATGGACTGGGAGATACCGGGTGTGTATTCTGATCTGTTACATACTTAATTAGTTGCTATAGTTTCAAATATAAGGCTGCATGCTTTAAAGACGTGAGCAGTTTAAAGTTACTTAAGCATCTTATTTTGCCCTTAACTGACCGCAGTGGCTAACAACAGATGAAACTTCATGTATGCTGGAATGATGGTGACAACTATTTATTTAAAATTTCCCAGCATAACTTTTCTTCTCTCTTTTCAGTTGCTTACCTAATTTGGTTTGAATGTGATCCCTCTTTTGTTCTTGAGTTAAAGTTGGTGGAAAAAGAAGTCTGTGGGTTTCTGATCTTTCGCTTTCCTGGGAGTGGGTTCCTTGTTATTCTTGTACTTTACTAAATTTAGAGTTCTCTTTTTTTCCAGACTTGTGGATTGCTGGTTTGCTAGTAGGTGCAGTTAGGCCATGGTTTCTTCTTCAGCATGTCACACTTACATTAAAATCCAGGCTTACTTGATTTATCTAAGCAAACTCCTAAGTAGTCACCTAATGTCTACAGATTTCTCTATCTGAAATAGGGTCTTCAGACTCAAAAAAAAAAAAAAAACCAACAAGAAAAACCCCAGCCCAACAAGCTGTGAAATACCCTGTTTGCCTTGTTCCTGTTGTTTCAACATTTGAGTAGAAATGGAAAGATTAGGCAACTTTTGGGAGGCATTCTAGGTATGGTATGATTCTTCCATTTGAAGCTTATGTGTGGTAAGATATAAGCGAAGCATACATTTATTAAAGCCATTGAATTGACAAAGTAGGAGTGTGTTGAAACCTTTTTTTTTAGTAGAAGACTTAAAAGGAATTGACACTTGGATACTGAAAACAAGTAGCATGAATGCTTTGTCTGTTGTGCTCCCTTATGGGCAAAATTACGTAGTACTTTTTTCTAAGAACTCTGTTTTTGTTACCTGGAACTTGAATGTTGCCTCTAGGTTGAAACTTGCAATGTTTAAGACACAAACTTTTTCTGAAGAACCAAAGAAAGTCAGCTGTCAAAATTTAAACTTGTGTAACCTGGGCATTTAATAAGTTAAAGAGTCAGGTCCATGCACTTGGCAGTATTCTGCAAGTGGAGATGTTTGCTCTCATTTGTTGTGCTGACACACCACCTTGTTTGCATTACCCCTCTTCCTTTCTGCTGGTAGGACGCAGCTGAGGCAGCAGTGTTTCCTGCATCTTGGCACCAAATGTTCAACAAGTGATTTGCAGAGTCTTTTGCGTCTTTGGAATTTGAGTCCTTGCAAATTGGGTTGATGTTGGTTTTGGCAAGGGGAGAAAAACACAGAGATTTGCTCTTTAACATAAATTGTATTCCTTATATAAATGTGATTATTTCCATTTTGGTTGTCAAAGCTAATGGGCCGTCTCTGCAAATGCACTGAGCATACTGGAATGTATGCATTAACAAGTCCTAACACCTCTGTGGAAATATGGTGATTTTGCTGTATTTGTTCCTCTAGTGCACTGTGCAGATCAGATTAACTAAAACTGCATTTGACATACTGCTTTTTTTTTTTTTCCCCAAAAAGCTGTAGTAGTGACCCAAAAAAGAATTGTCTGAAGAGAACTCATTAACAATTTGATAATCTACCACAGTTTAAACTGACCGGTTCTACTTCACATGAATTTTGGTTTACCAATGGTATTTTTCATACTCTGGGAAGTGTCTAACAGAGGTTATGTTCTTTTTCTCTCTTAGCTCCTATATAAATGGCACTTAACGATTGGTACATACTTGTCAAAATCTGAACAAAAGGTACAACATACAGGATTGTTCTAAAGAGTCTGCATAAATGTGTATACGATGTATATATAATACGCTTTCCAAATTTGTCAAATTAATCTTTATAGGTGGCTAGTAGAAGTCCCCAGATTCTTAGCTAACTAGTTTTTCTCAGTTGTATTTCTCCTTTAGATTCTTATTTGGCCTTCTGTGATACTGCAAATATTATGCAAGTAATATCACCCATAATTGTTAATGGTATGTATAAAAGTATTGGTAGGACATGGGTGAGATATACAGCCAGTGTTTCAAATGTCTGTGCTGTCTGTGTGTTTGAAACGTCTTTAATTTTAGGGAGGATCCATTAACTTTTCAGGATGATTTTAAAATTAAAACGAAACCAAACTTGCTTTTATGGCTTGTCTGCTGTTGGTCTGATTAGTTCAGCTGTGTCACTGATTAATTTGTTACAGCTGTTTTCTGCTTATCATCAACCTTCCAGTATGTAGTTTAGTGGGTGAGGTAGGAATACTGAATAATGAGAAAAATCAGGAAATACAGGTACTGTTGAGTGTTCCGGAAGGCAAAGTGCAGGCACAGGCAGTGGTTCTGCGCAGGTTCAGATTTTGGGTCCAGCTCCATTTATGCTTAGATGAGACCTGGAGTGAGTCTTTCAGAGCTGTTCATTTAAATTATGCTTTCCAGTTTTCTGGTTTGTAGGAAGCTTGATAACTCATCTGCTGTGCAGATCTCGCATTGTTCTGTGCATTCATACAGCATGTGCTTGAGATTAAAAAAACTACCTGCAATCTGGAGCATTGTTCAGGATTGCCTGAGTCTGAGATCATTTGAGCTGAGCCAGAGTTAATAGGTCTGATTGATTAGGTTGGCTCCATGTGGAGTTAGCTTAGATGTCAGTTCACTACTCTCCCACATGAGGAAATTTGGTTCAGAAGAAGCAAAGCTGGCTGCGGAAGAAGCTGCCTTAACTCTATAGGAGCAACAAAGCAGCCTCTGGGCTAGAGCTGCCTGGAAGCAGGATACCTGTGCTCATATGTTGTAGCACCCAAATTAATAAAACCAGCCAGATACAGAGCAGGCTTTGCGTAGAGCCAAAGTGATATCTCTGCAGCTGTGCCGCAACTAGGGTAGTCAGATAAAGTGTCCCTGGCTGTATATTTGCAACAAATAATCAGAGGCAGAACAAACCTTTTAAGTTTAGTACTATATTCGCAGCATATGGCAGTTGATGTAAAATTTTTCTAGAAATGTGTTTATATTGATCTAATGCAGCATATTTCATACTTGCTCTGTGCTGCTGCACCAACATAACAGCTAAGCCAAAACATAAATGCCATTTAAAATATTTTTTGTTAACAGGCATGGATGGTCAGAAGCACTTGCAGGTATCAAAAGCCCCCATGTAAAATACATTTGCCCACATGCGTAAGTTTGTAACTTTTCTTGGTTTACGTTTTTACTTATTAAATGTACTTACGTTTACGTGTTACTTATTAAGACACTTGCACAGATGAAGAAGTCAAATGGGATTTGGATGTCTCTGCATTTCATTTTTATGTAAAAAACCACTCTAAAATAATTTTGATGCTATTAAATATTTTGTTATTTTTAGGAACTGTTGTGTGACTTTATGGCAAAACTGCATTTTTATTCATGTTTTGCTTTTGTTACTAATTCAGACTGAAAACATGTTTGAAAAGTTTTATGTGCAAAGTTAGATTGTTTTGACTTTGTTTTCGCTGGATTGAGTTGTTTGTTGCTTTTTTTCCCCCAACAATCATTTGTTAAAAGCCAGTCTTAAAAAGGACTAATTTTTTGTATTTTACTGACCATTAAGTATACTTTGTATTAGGTACATGTACTTCTTAAACTCAGGTGCATGTATAATAGATGAAATTCCCCTGATACCTACAGCAAGTTTCAAAGATTCACAGGATATTCCTATTTTCAGCAAATAATGGAATTTGAGCTGTCTTTGTGCAATTTGAGAGGTGAAATACTTCTGAGCAGGGTCAGGAATCGGTAAATAAAGCATTAACATATAGCTAGTATTTATTTAATGACAGAAAAACTAATCAAGTATAATCTTAATTTATTTTAACACAAAATTCAGATTGTCTTTTGCTCCGACAGTCTTGGGAGACATGGAGCAGGGGTGATAGGGAGATAAGTAAGCAATGTTTTGTTTGGTGTATTACTGTTACTGGGCTGTGATTGATTGATTTATTTTACCACATGGCCACGCTTTGCTGAGCCATTCAAAAAGAGCTTAGCAATATCTGCTGTTCTTTTTGCTTGCCCTTTGTCTTCTTTCAGTCTTTTCGCGCAGAACTTATGTTCCTCAATTTTGGTAGATTAAAACTATAGCCAGATGTGATCCATGGCGTGGTCCATTGCAGTTGTCTTGGTATGTCTGAAAAGATGCCATACTGCAGCATAAGGGTGGGAATGAGTCCTGCAATGAAGGCGGGCACTGCTTAAGTGGATTCTGCTGTTGAGAGAAGCATGTGTGGCCAGACTCGTATCCGCTGCTGTGCTGCGTTTGGCTGCTTCCTTAGGTTTGCTGATGCTGCTATGTAAGGTGCCTTCATCCACTGAGCATGTGTATGAAACTGTGATAAATAACTGTTACTTAGAAATAACCGAGGCACATGTGTGCTTTATGTCTGTCTATCTATATGTCTGTCATACGCATATGCTATATATGCACACATACATTTTTGTAAAGCAGCCCATTAATGTTTTGCTTGCTCCCCATAGAGAGTGGTAATTCAGCTCTGAATATTAAATGTGTTTGGGCTGGCAGGTTTCAAGAGAGATTTTTTTGAAGAGATGCTACAAAGTAGCTAATGTTAATTATGGTTTAAAAGTAAGACAGAATTAGGGATATGTAATTTCATGACGTAACTGCATCTGCATTACTAAATTTCAGTATATCTCTTATGTCAGTGGTGTTCATTCTCATTTCTAGGCCAGTTATGCCAGTTTCTTTGAACATGAACATGGCTATGCCATCGTGGTAAGTATTTGTTCAATTGCAGATGATTCTAATCAAAAGATATCTAGGGATTTGAGCTCTTTGTTCTTAATTAAAAATCATGAACAACCTGAATGGCTAGTTTTAGTCAGATGTAAGTATAAAAAGCTTTTTGCTTTAGTTTTGCTCTTATAAGAGAGCTCTCACGAGTATGCTCTAATTCCTTGTGTATCTATGGTAATGGTTATTCCTCAGGACTAATCTGTATGACTTAAAATAAAAAAAACCCCACTTTATTTTACAATTATAATACACACACAGTAATAATACACAGTAAGCCTGTATTGTGTGTGAATTCATAGTCAGTAGTCGTAAAGACCTGGAGCGGAAACATTATTGCTACTAGCAAATAATACTTGGTGGGTCAGTAGGATATCTAGAAACTATTCTTTAAAACATCCATTCTGAATAGAAAGCAAGAAAAATATGGTAGATTTCAATGGTTTTAAACCACTCCTCGTCAGTTTTTCTTTCCGTAAGTAACGTGTGTTTGTTTTTCCTGTATTTCTTCAAATACTGTTTTAATTTTGTACATGCAACTGATAAATTGAAATTCCTGCTGATATTTTTGGAGCAAATACCAAAACTGAGCTGCTTAATCTGCAGTAAATTGCAAAAGAAAGCAAAACTCAGAAAAACTTTGTTGACTAGATTTAGCCTTTTAGCCACATTCACAGATTGCCCACTATGTCTTGTAAACTATGGGTGGTTGGTACTAACTAACATGTCAGCTACCATTTTTATCTGGAAAGTATCCCAATTTTATTATTTGTGTTTTAAGGAAGTGGAATGGATGCTCTAATGAGTAATTCTCTTGTTGATATTTTTGTAAGGTTTGATATCATTGGACTTTCTCCAGATTCACAGGAAGATGAAGTTGGGATCAAGCAAGCAGCGGAGAATGGTATGCTTAGGAATATTTTTTATGGCTTAAAGGTACTTCTGTGTATTCTTAAAAATGAATTACCAGTCTGAAACAGATTTTGCAAAGAAAAAATGGTTAGGGAAAGTAATAGGTATATATTATTGCTGATCAAAGTTTAGCCAAGTGCATATTTTGTTTTGTGGTTTTGTTTTTTTAAACTTCATGAGTAGGTAGAGTAGTTCACCAGTACAAACACTTCATACTCTCAAATATGAAATGTACATGGGAACCAGTGTATTTTTTTAGTGTATTGTTTTTTAACAGCTTCTGGGTAGCACAACAGGTTAGAGATGTATGAACATTCACTTGTGATGCTGGATAGATAGAAGAGGATAGCCTCTTCTGGCAGTGGGGCTTTTGCAAGACTTGCATGTTCTTCTCTTTGGAAATGGTACAGTGGCACTGGAATTTCTGAGCATGCTCTAGGCCTTTTGATACGTTTTAATGTATAGCAGACTAGATTTTTCCATTCACTAGTTTTCTGTTGACATCAGGGAGAAGGTCTCTTTCCTATTCTAGGCTTTCTACAGAATGGAGTGGTTTTTAACTACTGGCCTTTATTTATGTTGCAGTTAAAGCACTGATAGATCAAGAAGTAAAAAATGGAATTCCTTCTAATAGAATTATTCTGGGAGGCTTTTCTCAGGTAAGCTATGGTTGGAAAGAACTGTCTTTTTTCTAGGGAAGTAACTTAGCTTTCCTAATGTGGGAAGTCCAGACAGTTGAATTGGAAAGTGTTGATGTTAGGTGCTTCTAAAGTTTTAAGGTGTCAATTTTCCTTTGCCTTAACAAGTGAAGTTTTTTAGTTTTATGCCAATAATAACTATTCACTGGAAAATGAACATGCGTGTGGAAAAAAGGTACTAAAATTAATAGTCTATTTAAAGTCTTTATGTACATAACTTACATAGCTTTGCTTGAAAATCTTTCTAGTATTTTTAATGTAACTTTAATTTGGTAGATATTTGATGGTCTGGATTTGTTTGGGAAATTCTTCCCTTCATACTTGTAACGACATCTGTGGTAGGTAGGTTAATAGATTAATTAATCCATACACCAACTTCCCAGTCTGCATGCAAGTAAATTAAAATATTAAAGTAGTGATAATACTGTCATGAGTGATAGTGCTTTGTTTCATGTTTTGGTTCCCCCACGCAGACGTTAGTTACAGTGAATTTGCTGTTTTACTTCTGAATTGATCATATGGACTTGGGGCGGGGTGGGGGGGAGGAAAATAAATGTTGTACAGGAATACTGGTTGGTTCTGAGGAAGAATAGATTGGAATAGAAGGGAGAAACCAGAGATCTTGAAACAAGCATTAGAAGGAACATTACCATCACCATTCTAATACTTATCTCTCTTTATCTTAGGGAGGTGCTTTATCATTGTATACAGCTCTTACAACACAACAAAAATTAGCAGGTGTTGTAGCCCTCAGCTGTTGGCTTCCTCTACGGGCTTCTTTTCCTCAGGTATTTATGTTTCTTTCCTAAGCTGATTTGCACTTGGGGAATGATTGTATCTGAAGATTGTGTCTTGTGCAGGAGTTAGTGGTCATTGTTATTACCGAATATTGACGGTTGTTTGAAAACTCAGCAGTTTTTAAAATAGGGCCCTGGAGTTTTAGAGTTTGGCAAGTAGGGAGAATGAGGAAATGCTCAGTAGCTATCTCTGTTTTAAATGACAGTCCTAGGCAACTTAAAGGATATAGCAAATTTTCCTTAAGGATGAATTTTCTGTATGCCATTTGTTCCATCTGCAAGACACTATCTTATTAGAGACTAGGCATTTATCAAAGTATCAGGTTTTTTACTTGGCCAGGAATCATGTTCTTCTGTTCTCAGATTAGTGCCAAAATTTTATATGCAGGTTTTTTAACTTAATGTGCTATCAGGCACAGAGCTTACTTCATAAGGAACTTGCAGACTATACATTATGTTTTTTTTTCTGTCAGAATTCAACTTACTTATCATGCCGCAGGCCATAGTGCCATGGGGTTATTTTAGCTCGAAGTTGTCAGCCTTACCTCTACTTACTGTCTCTTTCTTCTCTTCTCTGCTCTAATTCCACCCCTAACAGGGCCCTATCAGTGGTGTCAACAAGGACATTGCTGTTCTTCAGTGCCATGGGGACTGTGACCCGTTGGTTCCTTTAATGTTCGGTTCTCTCACTGTTGAGAAGCTAAAGAGTATGATAAATCCAGCCAATGTAACCTTCAGAACTTACTCTGGCATGATGCATAGCTCATGTATTGAGGTAATTTTCTTAATAAATGATGTTTTAGCTGAGTATGGTTAATTTTTTTCCCTCAAAACGAGTATGTATTGGGTGGGAGGGGTGGGGGTTTTTTTTGTTTGTTTGTTTTAAATAACGAGTGCTTGATGCTACTGGCTTGCTTTAGTGAGTAATTGAATGCCTGGCTGAAAAAGTATCCAAGGCAAAAGTTTATATGACAAGTGGGAACTTCCTCGTAAGATTGTATTTTGGGGACTAGGCTAGTTGGTCTATAAAATACTCCCCCCCCTCCCGCCCCCCCCCCCCAATTTTTATTATTTGTTTACAAAAAAAAAAATCCGACCCCAAAAAACCCACCAAAGCAAAACACTGAATTGGAAGGCAGATTCTCACAGCATAAATCCAATTTGGTATTTTGGAGAGAAGAATCTTGTTAGTTCTGTGGATGCAGACATCGAAGGAATGGAGAAGGAGGGCTGATGCTAAATGGTTCTGGCTCAGCAGGCAGTTGAGCTGATGTAATGGCTTGCTGCTGCCAGAAAGGGGTGGCCTAGTTCCCTCTGCTCCTGACCTTGTGGCCCTCTCTTCCTTCTTGCACCAGCTCTGGAGCTGATCAGAAACTTCTTTGAACATTTGAACTTGCTAAAATGTTCAAAGCTGCTGCCTTCAGTTTTTGCAGCTGTAGTGAGTTGAAGCATTGGAACTCGGACAAAGTAAATGGTAGGAGCAAGAAACAGAAGAGGAGGCAAGGACCAAGTCTGCCATTTGTCAGCAGTAGTAACTTTGTTAGTTTGGATTTCTGCATCTTGTGGGAACTGTACCCTTGGATAACTTCTTTGAGACATTTACACAGTTGTATTGCGTTTAGGCAGTAATAGCGCTGAGTTGTCACACAAGTATATTGATAATGTGCTGCTTCTTGCAACATTGACTTAAAAAAAACTAAATTATTTTTAACATGGATTGGTTTCCCAGTCTAGTTCACTGTATTGCTTTTCCTTAAGGAAGGTGAAACTGAATGGTTAGGAGGAGGAGCTGCTGGATTTTCACACTGCTGCTAACTTGCAAAAAATTTAAAGTATACACGAAGCTATGGCCTTAGCTACATTCAAATCCTATCCATCCGCAGCCTGGTGCTGTTCAGATCACTTGATGGTTAATGTAGCTTGCCAGCTCAACTTCATAGAGAGGGAAAGTAGTCTTTGCTCTTTTTCTTGTATTTTAGCCTTTTCTGAGTGTATAGTGCCTTGAAGAGTTAGCAGCCTTGACTTGTGTGCAAAGTGGTATGATTTTATCAAGTAACTAATTAGTCAATACTTGTAGCTCAGCTGCTCGTTATAACTGAAATACTGGAACATGATTTAGTGTAGCTGAATATGTATTACTAGGGAACTTTAACTAATACATACTTTTATCTTTAAACAGGAGATGATGGATGTAAAACAGTTCATAGACAAACATCTACCTCCTGTAGACTGAAACGATATGTGAGAAGCCTTCTATATAAATACACCAGCATCAACTGTGGTAGAGTGTTAATCTTTTCATATGCCTGAGAGGAAGCATTACTTCTGTACCTGCAGTGTTGCTACTGTGTTGCAAATTTATACTTGGGATGAGGATTAAATACACATGTACAAGAAATTATCATCTTTTGTATTAATCATCCACTGGTGGGACTATATGAATGAGGCAGCTAGGTAATAATGACAGAATGTAACCTAAGGATACTGTTTTAAGGTGTCTGATTTTTTTTTGATTGCAGAACTTTGAACTATTTGTACAAGTAATTAAATACTAAATTTAAGTGAACAGCATAAATGTGACCAGTTTAATTCTACTTGAGACATGATTTGCTCTTAATGCTCATTGAAAACATATTAAAACATTTCCTTTGTGTAATGAATGCATAAAGTACACAACATGTAACGTAGTAGGCATATGATGGTAGAATAAATGTTACCAAGGACAAAGCTTTAAATATTCTATGTTAATTGTTACTCCATATAAAGAGGGTTGTTCTAGAATGGCTAGAAGTCAACGAAGGTATTTCTCATATTTAAACCACCTCAACTTTTAACTGCTTTCATATAGGTAGATACTGTGGAAATTCTAAAGGGACTCATTCTTTGTTAGACCATCATTTGTTGCTTATTGTCTTTTTTTTTTTTTTTTTGATTACTATAAATTCACATCAAATGCTGACTTGGAACAGAATTCTGAAGAAGTCCATAGGATTCGAGTTTCATTTAAAAATTCATTTTTTTGTACTGAATATTCATCTTGTGCTTTAGTCTTTGTAGCTTTCATTTGTGTAGAAATGTTGATTATATTTCACATGAGCAATTCCAGCATATAGTTTTTGATTTTTCTGTCTGCTTTGGAGTAAATAACTGAAAACAATGCATCTGTGTAGTTTTGTGTATTGCTGAAGTCTCATCTGTAACACAGACATTGACAAATTTGAATTCTTTTTTAATAGAAATATAAGTGCAATTTGGATATAACTTGAACTTTAAATTGATACCATCTAATGCTTTCTTTTATTGCATGTTGAGACTTGATTTTTTTTTTCCTGAAAAAGAACAAAGAATTTTATTTTCAAATCTTATCATTCTGCATTTCCCTAGAGCAGTATAACCTAGGAATATGAAGACCTACTATGGGGGAAGAAATAAATCTACAAGATAAAGAATGTCTCTTCTTTCAGAAGCTTAAAATTCTAGAATGCACTGGGTTACAAAAATTGATGCACACTCAAGAGCTTTTTGCAGTCAAGAGCCATAATGTACTTCTGGAAACAGCTGCTCTTCTGTAGAGTTCAGAGGCTGTCACTGCACTAGGAATGTTTAAAAAATACACTACAGTTTTTACTACATAGTATGCTGCATAAGTGTTCTATACTATAATATGTTTGCAAGCAAAGAATATTCCTGTTTTGGATGCATCTGTCATGTCAGCACTGTGCTTCATACCTGCATTTTAGGTACTTTCTCTTCTCTCAGCTTAATCAAGTGGTCTTCTTACAGTGTATATGGATTTATGTCCGAGGCACCGGCTAGTACAAATGCATAAATGGGGAATTATGACTTTATATCCCTTCTTTAACATGGCTGCTGCCAGAAATCCAACTTGTTCATGTAGTGGGAGTTCTCAGTTTTCAGTGCTTTTCTTTGTATGTATTGCGCTTCATTTTTAGGAAGCTGTTTTTCTTTTCTAGTCCAGTTTCTCTGGGTTATTAAACATCTCTTAATATGTAAAATTGAAAAGGAGTTTTTTTCTAAATGGTATTGAAACAATTCTAGATATTCCATCTGTGTGGTTAAGAGGGAACATCTATTAACTTTGAAGTTTAATTAGTCTTTTCCCTCAATCACTCTGTTCTATAGATCTGCCAATTTGTCTTTCAGTTAATTTAGTTCACAGAAGAAACCATAATATTCTTATTGTAGTTGTGCCAAAGTTCTATTGAGAAAACAGTATGTCCTAGCTTGGAGTCGTTCCCAAATTGTGTTAGCTAATTTTGCAGTCCCGATGAATTGCAAACTCGGTAACCAAACTATATGTTATTTCTCCTAGTTTTTAGATTTATCCTCATTCCCCTGTTGTCTAAATATTTCCCTGAATATTAGCATGTCTCCAAAGTTCTGCACAAGCTTCTAATTTTTCCTTTATTATTTTCTTGTTCTGTTTGTAGATTGTTTGATAATGCTGTTCAGCTGTCTTGTTCAACTTCTAATTGACTGTGTGCTCATTTCGCATATTCTTTCTTCTGTTAAATGAGTTTAAAAAATATTTCTAAGATGTTAAAATGAGATCAGTCATAGCTTTATTCTGTGTTAGCGTCACGATACTTTCTTCAGTTTGGTGAACTGTGTTCACAGCTTGTGGTCGGTTTCTAGTAGTTAAGCATTTTAATCCAAGTCAGCTTCAGATTGACTCCATGATGCTTTCAGATGTTTTTCTAGAAATGCTTTATGTGCTAACTTTGTTCAAATATTCAGCTATCATAAGAAGATTTTCTTCACACTGTCGTTTTGCTGCTTCTTTTATCTACAAAGAGATGTCTTACCAAAGTAAATGCAAGTGAATGTTGTGACTTACTCTGAATTTCTGTATTCTAGGAAGAATTCTTCCCCTCAAGTTGTTTGGTTGGGTTTTTGGGGTTGTTTTTTTTTGGTTTTTTTGCAGGGGTGTATGAGTATGTTGTAGTTGTGGGTTGTTACAGAGCCCAGAAGCTAGAGGAAACTTCAAGGATGTATTTGAAGCCTATCCTGTTTCCTCCCATATTACAGTGTTTATCTTGAGCTCCTTTCTTTTGTAATTTCCCAGCTAGCTGGAAAGCTGCGTGTATGATCTTGTAGTTGAACTTCTTCACTACCTGAAGTGATTTGATGCTGGGATTGTTGTCATAATTGCGTATCTTTTTTGGCTGAACAATAGCTCAGTCTGGTGTGGGGGTTTTCATAAAATTCTATTAAAATGAAGAAGTTGGACTGTTGGAGTTCTAAATGTGAATATCCTATCCTCATAAACTATGATTGGAAACTGTCCAATAATGAAGTTTATTTTTTGTAATGTTAGACTTTCCCCACAAGGGGATGATGTCCGTCAAACCTATGAAAGCATTTATATGCAAATACCTTGCTTGTGAGTCAGTTTGTTTCAATAGGTATTTAACTCCCTAATGTGTTTTTAATTTCAAAATGGTACTTCAATTTGACTGCAGTTTTGTGCAGTCAGAAGTCTGACTTCTTGTTAGAATATGTTACCCGCTTTTTAACAAACGTGTTGAATTCTGTATTGTAAGTCAAATCTTCCAGCCATTCTTGAAGTAAACCTGCACTGGGGTCTGTACTGTGATGAGGGCTGTATGATTTGGTCTCTTCCTCCTATCTTGTATAATTACAACACAGTAGATTGGTAAAAGTACTGTACACTGTAACTGGTATTAGAACTGTTAATTAAAACATGTTCTCTCTAATGGAGTATACTGCACTTCATTGAAATCATTAGGATGCATCTTTTATGTAGAGGTGCTATTTGTGTTGATGGATGTGACTGAGGACAAACTGTGTAAGATGTTAATGAAGCCATATGTACAAGGCCTGTGTATTTCAAATTTTATACAGAAATACTGAACACTTTTTGTGTTATGAAGTATAAGCCATTTATACTTAATATAAACATCTTAAGATGTAATTTACTTAGTTTACTCATTTTATTTATGATAAGAAACGTTAACTTTGGAAATTACTTCTGTAGTAAGGAAAATGTAAAATCTTTCCATTTTTATCTTTCTGAAATAAATTTTGATCAGTGTTTGGGAAAGTACTAAAGACTTTTTCCATACTTATCTGAAAGAAGTGGAGCTTTCATGTGCTGCGAAACAGGCACTTTAGAGGCTTCTTGCAAATGTATTGCATGGGAATGTATGCGTGATGCTATAATACAAAAGAACAATCACTTGTAGTTACTGAAAAGGAAAAAAAAAATCACCAATTTATGTTTTGCTACCTCGTTGAGAGAATAACAACTATGATTTGATTCCCCCCCTCCCCCATATTCTGGGTTAATTTTATTTTAACTTGTTTTCTTGAAATTTGCAGTAATTTTGAAATGTAGAGGAAAATCAAATATTTTCTAGTAGCCTTATTCTAGGACACCAAAGAGCCAAAGTCTTCTCTCTGCATACTGCTGCACCTTTCTCTGGGGGTTCTGCGGTATCAGGGAGCCTTTGAAGTTATGTTAGGTGTGGCACACATACCACTTAACCTACTTGTTAAAGAAGCAGTTTTCAGGTCAGGGGTTACCTGTGCTCTTTAGGTTAACTGTAATACTCGAGGCTGATCAGTGGTATATGTAGTGTGGGGCAGTATAGAGAAAACTTGAGATTATCTGGGAAGAGATGCTGAAGAAATTTGGGAGTGAGTGGGGCGTGCATGTAGTAAAGGCAGACCTTCCCCCTTGAGCAGTTTAAAGCAACTAAAAGGCTGCTTGTCTCCATAGACTGTGATGTCTGAAAGTCAGTGTGGAGTACAGTTAGGTTCATGAATGTGTGGAAATGCATGTCAGATGCAGTGCTGTATGTGAATATATTGTGGGAACTCAAGGATATAAGAATAGCTAGTAACAATAAAGATACAATAATATACCGAGTAATTTGTCAGTTTATATTTGATGAAAAACTTTTTGAGTAATTTTCAGTTTCTTTCTTACTTTCAGCCCTGGCATCCCTGATGAGATAACTGTGAGGAGAAACCTTGCCTAGAATTATCATTATGAAAAATTACAATGTACTATTTTATTAAACTTTATCAAATACAGTATGAGATCACTGGTGTAAGTGAAGAAGGTGAGTCTCAAAAAGTTTTCAGAATGTCTGTTGGTTAACTTGGAAATGGGATTCTTTGAAGAATAATAGCTGAAGAACAGATTCTTTTTTTCCTTTTTCTTTTTGTTTTCATTGCTTGCCGCTCTCATGTTACCACCCTTTGCCTTTGGGATAACAGGTTTATTAATTCCCTTTTAGTGAAACAAGTGCCTTTGATGTAGCTGATTAAAGCTGATTTAAACGAAGCGCTTGTATAATTTAATGGACATCCACAAAGTGAATCGGTAGATAATGGTTTTCTCTTAGTTCCAATTACGAGAAAAGAGCAACTCATTGCCTCCTTTTTCTCTGCAAAATTTGTAAAACTTAAAAAACTTCCAGCCAGTTTGCTGAGGTGCAGTGAACCCTGCTTCAGGCATCTAAGTGGGAGGTTTAGCTTCTCTGTGTGAAGAAGGTAGACTTCCCTCAGGGGTCATTCAAGGTTCTTTTTTTAAAAGGCTACTTGTCTGCATTGACAGATGGAGCAGATGGACTCTGAAAGTTGGAGATTGAATGTTCCCTGGTTGTGAATATGAGCAAACTTGAAGTAGCTTCTTCTTGAAATCACTTGCTAGCTATGTCGTAGTATTTAAAACTATTTTGGGGGAATCTTTAAAAGGCTTACATATTTTCAGTCTGTGTACCAAAAAAATAAGTAGAGGCTGCCCCAGAATAAAGAACATGGCTTATCTAAGTGACAGTCTAATAACATGACCTTAAAAAAAACCCAAACCATTTTCCTAAATATTTTTTATTTTTCATGTTTAACTGCCTCCAGCTACTGCTTCTAAGTTGAAAAAAAAAAAAAAAAAGGACATTTTGAAAATTAATAACATACTGCAAACACCAGAATTTGAAAATGATACTTGGTCTAACTTCAGGCCATACCATCATAATATAGAGCTAGTCCTAGGAAAAAAAAAAAAAAACAAACCAAACCAAACCAACCCACCCCTATCTGTTGAAGAACAATAGGAACAACTAATCAAGATGCATGTAACTGTTTCAGAAATTTTTGAGGAAAATCTTGCCATTAAGAGGAATCAGAACTTCTGTTTGCTGCAGCTCCCCTCTATGGTCCAATCTATGGTTGGACTCGTCTCTTCTTTCCCTGCAAAGGTTGGGGATCAGTTGGCTGATTCAAAGCAACTGAAATTCTGCTTCGGTAGACCTAAGTCATTGTTACACTGAGGGCTCCAATAAAGAGGACAGGCATATGGGTATAATAACACATGGTTACATAAAACCTTTTGGAATGCAGTGAATTTTGTATTTTGCATAGTTGTGTTAACACTTGGTTAGAGGAGCTTTTTCCATACAGAACGTTAGTCCTGAAAATGGAACATTTCCAGTGTCTTGATAGGAGCTCAGAGATCCTTCACCGCAAATTTTGTGTGTGCTAGTTTCCTGCCCTCCCCCCTGCCTTTCTCAGTATCAGTGTCTCATAACAAAGGAGACTGATTAGTAAAAACCTACAACATTTCATATGTGCATCTGCTTAGGAGAGTCATCTCTGCCTATTAAGTCTTACTGATGTGGAAGGTCCTGTGGTCCAGCAAATGACAGGTTCTAGTGAGTAAGATGCTGGTTCTTTGCAGCAGCAGGTGTATGATACCTTTTAGAAAATGTTGCAAAAGGTGAGAATATGCTGTAACAGCTAGATGCAGTGCAACAAATAGTGCATTATTTCTTCTAACAGGTTTATTTAGGGAAAAAAAAGAAGCTAAACAGAAAAGAAAAGGTTGCATAGTTTTAACTTTTGGTCTTTTTTTCCCTCTCCTACTGTTCTTTGGACCTGCAATGGCAAGTATAGAAGAGATTGATGCTGTACAAAGCTGCTTGGTTTAGAACCGGCTAAAAGAGAACAACTGTGGAGAGTGCTGTGTATTTCTTTGCAATAAAGAATTGCTGTCCGGAGGACGGTAGAGCAGCTAATACAAAGAATCTGGTTAGAACTGGTTCAGTTAATTGAGTATCATTCAGATATTGTAGCGGGCAGTACAAATAATGTGAGCTGCATTTTGTTTTCTTTCAATGCATCCATTTGCAAAAAAGGATATGCATTACCATCCAGTCAGTCTTTCGAGTTCCCTACTGAAATACTTCTCTGATGCTACTTTTATGAGTTTAGATGTTAAACAAGTGTGACCTGCATTCCCCTTACTGTCCTGCAGCAGCCCTTTTGTAAGTGCTATATAGCATTTAACTTACAATTATCATTTCCTTACCTGATATGTTTTGGATGTTAATAATTTCATCTGCATTTTTTAACTCTTTCCATGCATTTCCAGTGAAGAAGGTGTTGATTTGTATTTTTTTTACAGAAATTAATACTGGAAGACTTCGTTCCAGAACTTAAATATGTTCAAACTAGTCATACTGATTGATTTGAGATTTCTAGTTTTCTGATAGTGTTATCTCTGACCTAACTTGCACCTACTGTAGAACACGTACAAGCTTGTTTACTGTAGTGTAGCAATAGCTCTCAGCTGCTGACATTAACTTTTGTTAATGTACTGCTTTTATCATCGATGTGGTTGTGGGGAAAAATGATGATAAATTTCATTTGAGGTTAGCATCTTACTTAACCTGAGTTGATTATTACAGGTACTAGGTTACTGCATCTAGACGAAATGGAATTAAATCTGAACTGGCACAGTCCCTTAAACGTTGTAGTAAGCACTGCCTTTCTTCCCCCCCCCCCCCCCCCCCCCCCCCCCAAAAAAAAATCTGTCCCTGAAAGAAGAGGCGTTCTTTTCCTTATGGAATCATTCCTTCGTTTTGTTTTTTTTTTTGTTGTTGTTGTTGGGTTTTTTTTTTTCCTTTGGTAGAACAAAGCAAGCTGCAGACAAAGGTTCTGTATGCCTGTCCAGTTCATGGTCCAGATCTAACCTATGGGAAGATCCTGTCTAGCTCCCAAATAATTTTAACTGCTTTTAATACATCTGTGTATGTGCAGGCCTTTCAGCTGGCAGATGCTGCGACCATTGTGTGCAGCAAGCACGATGCAGAAGTGCCTGAAACCCCCCCGTCTCTCTCTGGCTCCAAACCACAAGCCAGCCTTGCTGCAAAGTACCTGACACGTGGGTGCCGTGGCGGTTCTTGCTGGCATGGCTTCCTTGGGCATCGTTTCAAGGAAGAGGTGAGAACCTCTTCTCCAAAATGTACATATTTTACAGTCCTCAGTTTACAACTCGGGCGTCCACAGCATTCGACTGCTTACTAATAATAGATTCCAGAAGGCTGTGTAAGCACCCTTCCTGCATCTTAATAGGGGATTACCTTCATGCACTCTTTCCGTAACCTTTGGATATAGAATCATAGAATGCTTTGGGTTGGAAGGGACCTTGAGAGATCATCGAGCCCACCCCCCCTCTGCAGTAAGCAGGGATTGAACCTGTGAACTTGGCATTATTAGCGCCGTGTTCTAACCCACTGAGCTAACCCGGCTGGCCATTTTCTTGAAGTAAACACGTTTTACAGCAAAAATAGTTTAATGATGGTGTTCTTTTCAACAACAACTCACAATAACGAGGCAGGTAACTCAGTTGATGCAGAGAATTTCATTGATGGTACAGTTGTTGAACTTTATAGATGTGACACGTCCCACTGGGACGTATACAAGGTTTAGACTAGTTTTAAGCGTCGAAGTTCTGTACAGTCCGAAGCACTGTAGCACATTGGAGTGCGATACTTGGCCAATGCAGAAGTTTATCTCTAACTCTCCTGTACTGACTCTGAACTGGTAAACCCCCAACTTACGCTAAAAGTGCTATTTTGAAATCCTCAACCCCGTTTTTTTACAAAAGTAACTTTAGGGATAGCCCTTAAGAAAAACCTGTTCCCTTTAGAGTGAAGAGAGGGGTTTTCCATCCATTTGAAGCTAGCACCGAGAGCGGCGGGCAGCGCCCGCAGGGAGCTGGAGCGGGTGAGACGTTGTAAGGCGGCAGAGCGCTTAGTTGGCTTTGGGGCTTTTTTTGGGGGGGGGGCGGGCGAGGGTCGCTACGCAGCCGTCCCCGCAGCCCCGCCCCCGCGGGCTCGGCCTTCCGCAGCGCTGCCTGGCTCCTGCGGCCGGCGCTCGACGCGCGCTGCCTGGCGCCGCCGCTCGGGCTGCTGGGTCGGGGCGCTGCGCCGCGGCCTGGCTCCGCTCCTGCCCGCACAGCTCGGCGGCGGCCCCGGCCCCGGCCGCTTCCCGCGCCCCGAGGGGAGGGCAGGGCAGGGCAGAAGGGAAGGGAGGGCGCTCGCTCGCTTTGCTCTGCGGGCTTCAGCCCACACCGCGTCGCGCCGGCCGCCGCTCGGGCCGCCGCAGCCATGACCACGGAGGACGAGATCATCCGCATCGCCAAGAAGATGGACAAGATGGTGCAGAAGAAGAACGCGGTGAGCGGGGGCGGGACGGGACGGGAGGCGGCTCGGCGGCGCCGAGCCGAGCCCCACTGAGCCGCCGCGGGCCCCGGCCGGCCCCGCGCTCCCTCCTTCCAGCGGGCCCGGGGCCGTCCGCCTTCCCGCCGTGCGGGGCCCGCCCGGGGCCCTTCACCCGCCTCCGTTTCTCCCCTCGCCGCCCTGCGGGGCTGCCCCGGCTCCCCCCCGCTCCGCTCCGCCCCGCCGGGCGAGGACGTGGAGCCGCCGGTCGGCGCGGCCCGCCCGCGGCGGGGGGCCCTCGGAGCTCCGGCCAGCCCGCCCTCCTCCCCGCGGCTTGCCCCGGCCGGCGGCGGGCAGGGCGAGGGCCGGCCCCCGCCCCAGTGCGGCGGAGAGTTCCCGCTGCCCGGGCACCGACCCCGGCTCCGGGCGGCCTTTCCCTCTGCGTCCCGTTCCTTAGGGCCGCAGTGCTGGCCTGGCTCGGGAGTTGCAGGTGGAGGGATTTGGGAAGGCCGGTCCGGTAGACGAGGATGCCTGCGGAGGCAGCCCTCGCTGGATGGGTCGGGTTTGCTCTCGGGCGTGAAAGCTGGAGTTTTGCGTGGGGTGTGCGAGCTAAAAGTATGATTGAGGAACCCTAATCCGACCCCCCGGGTGGCCGGGGTTGTGTGGGCAAACTTCTGGAGCAGATGAGGGATGTGAGCTACTTTTTGGTTTTTAAACCTGAAACAAAGTGTGAATACAATTTTTACCGTGTTTATTAATTCAGGTAATTCTGCTTCAGAATGGAGATAGCATTTAGTTGGGTAGAATTCAGTTAATTAGTTCACGTGTGACTCTGATGTATGCCCTTGATGTAGAACTTCCTTAGATAACGTAGAACGTCTATACTGTCCCTACAAAACGTCAAAATAAGTAAAATCAGAGTGTGCAGCAATGGTCAAATACCTGATTATGATTACACATCAAATAGCATACAAGTAAATTATACTTCATTTACCTCTTCTTTATCAGGTGGGCATATTGTTACTCTCTTGTAACTTGTATATTTGTGATTGCTGCTCTTCCTACAAACTATTATTTTAGTACATAAAATCAGGTTTTTTCTGTATGTTATGATAGTGCATTAGATGCTCAATATTAGTGATAGTTCAGAACTGAGCTGTGTGGAATTTCAGTTTATAGAAGTCTTAATGGATGCAGCGACGATTTTTTTTTTTTTCTGTTTAAGATAATGGAAATGATAAATAAAACTTAAATAAGATTTGCATGTTGATAGAATATACTGATTGCATTAAACCAATTAAACTTGTTTACTTCAGCATCCAAACAAACTCATTGCAAGTACATGCAGGCCTTGCTTTTTTGTGTTTCAAAATCCTTGGTGTTCCATAGAATTGTATGGTTTAGCTCTGATACATTTGAAGCGTCTAATGATACAGTGTGGAAACAGGAGTCTTGCCTAGTGGAAAGAATTTTTTACAACCAATGATTTATTCACTCGATTTTTTTTTTTTCCCTCTTTTTGTCCCCTCCCTCTTTCTTTTTATTTCTATTCCTCATGCTTTTTCAGCCCAAAAGAATTCAGTCTCCCTTTCCCAACTCTGAAATTGGAGTAGTGGTTCTTTCCTATGACATGTCAAAAAGATGAAAACATACCAACTGTGAAATACTTCAGTTATTGTGGCAATGAGAATGATAAAGTGCAGTTAATTCAATTTTATGTGGAAGAACTTCTGACAGTAGAAAGAAAATGGCAACTCTCAGGTAATACGGGAATGACTGTTGACACTGGGGAGCATCGCTGCAGCGATACCAGAGATGTTCCTGGTGACCACAGTGTATTTCTCTGTGATCTGGGAGGCTTAGGAGTTTGGATGTAATTCCTAGCAGCAGCTGGGGATGTGTATTCACGCTCTAGCGCCTGTAAGCTAATTAACTGTCAAAGCCCTGGGGAGCAGTGCATTGTCTTTGCTGGGGTCAGCATGGGTCGGATGCGTGCAAACACAGCGTGCGCAGCTGGGCCAGGCTGTGCCTGCTTGGAGCCAGCGGCTGGGTCTTCATCTTCACCCCTGTCCCAGGAGTGAGAGCGTGGGCAGCAGCAGCAGCAGTTGTGATTTTGTACTTTGTTGGAACAGAGCTCATTCGTTCCAGCTCGTTACCGCGCACAAGTGGCTCTGCTGTTACTTTGGTGCTGTCTCAAAACCTTCCGAGGCTGAGGGCTTGAGCTGCCTCTGTAGCTGATGGTGGAGATCTGGCAGTTCATCCAAAGCGCGTGTGTGTACTGTGATAAAAACCCTTAATTGTATGATAGGAAAGGAAGTGTGTCAGTATTTAACACAGGAGATGTCTCTCTGTTTTTCTTACTAGTCTTTGTCATTTATAAGGTATTTCTTCTTTAATTGCACAATGTGATTTCATACCTAATCCTGCCCTGCAGTTATAATGCTAACTTTAGCAAAATTATTAAGATAATTTCTGTGAAGAGGTACTTCATTGTCTCACAAAGATGAAGCATTCTTACATAAGTACCCAGTGGATAATGGGTAATAATAACTAGCTTACTCCTGACAACCTCTTGCATTTCTTTCTCCATTTTTACTCAGCAAGAACAGGTATTTGGTTTATGTCTTTGAACGATTTGATGAAACCCATCAATAAAAGGAAAAAAAAAAAAAAAAGCGTTGATACTTTTTCACTCTGAAGTTGTCAAGACTCAGATGGCAAGACATGCATCATCTCTTATACAAAAGGTGACTCTGGCTTGTGGCAACGTGCTGTTTGGCATTTCTTTGATGAGTTGAAAAGGCAGGCGGTGCAGACACACTTCCTGAGTCAGACTCTTGGTGATTTGCCTTGACTAAGGATTTAATTGTAGCTGTGCAGATTTCATAACTATTTTAGTGAAGTTATATATGCAGTTCTTTTGTTTTGAAGGACAAAATAATAATGCAATGTTGTATTTAATAGACTGAGAGATACATGTTTATGCTGTTATTTCAAATATTGGCTGCATGTTTGAAATAGATATTACTCCTCCTTCAGAATAACTGTGATTGGATTAAAACACATGTAGTGCCTTCCTATAGCTATAGCTTTTGTTGCATGTAAGTACACTTTTCTTTCATTAAGCTGCTGTAACGAATAGGTATGAAAAATAAGGTTCCACCCATGGATTAAAAAAAAAATCAAGAACAGTTGAGTAAGCTTAGAGATGAAAATGTAAAATTGTCCATGTTATTAAATGTTTGCTGCCTTAAGTAGAACAGAATTATAACTGGATAGCTCTGCTGTGTTCAGAAACGTACTCCATTTTCTGTTGCCTGAAGCAAAGCTTTAAAATATGAATATAGCACACCATTCTGGTGTTATGATCTGATCAACTGAGAGAAGCTGAGAGGAGTAATCTAAATCTGTATAAAGCTGACTTCTGTTATTTCGAGTAACACGGTAAACTGGAGGCCAGCCAACCTAGTGGAATGGGGCATTGCCTTTCATTTTGTATAAAATTATAGAAATGCCTTTAAAAGAAGGTTTATACTAATGTTCTTAATAGTTGGGTTTTTTTAAACGGAGAAGTCTTACATTCAAAAAATAGGAATTACAAGTTTTACCATGCAACTTCCACTCTGGTTTTGAGGAAAAGAGGGTATTTGACTTTATGCTAATAAAAGTGGTTATGAAAAACTGTTTAGTTGCTGTGATTTTAAACTCAATTTAATTTTAAAGCGTCTAATTTTTGGTCCACTTAATATAATGGATTAGAGAAGAGTCAAGGCTTAGAAAGCATTAGAGCATTAGAAATTTTGGTAATTTGTTACAGAAAACAGCACTGAATGTAGGTAACGTGTAGAGAGTACCTGGTTTTTTTTTTTACTTGCTGTATGGTTTGTTAACCTCCTATTACTAGTTTCAGAAGACGTTTAGACTGGGAATAATAAAGTTGTTTTGACACGTACAATTGGAAAGGGATTTTACAGAGGCAAAGAAATTTTGTCTAGACTGTGTTTCTAAGATGAGGTGAAGAGAATGCTACTTTTCATTACAGTGTCATTGTCAAGCTGAAATTGCAGACTACAATAACCTGTGTTTATTCTGAAATCACGTACTGTGTACAGTTCGCTAATAGCTTAATTGGTTTGGAGGTAAGTGTTACTGGATTGTATTTTTGAAAATGGCACGTTGACTTTTGTCATTCGTTTTGTTTCGGCTAAGAAAATTTTCTTGAGTTTGATTTTTGTTTTGTAGCAGTGAAGATAATTAACGTGCTTTACTAGTATCTATGTTTGCAGAGAAGAAACCACGCTTACAGCTGTTTAGAGAAAGAAATGGTTTAGTATGCTAACTCAGTATAGCACCTGAAAACAGCATGACATTTTCCAGTCTTGCATCATTGCTGCTAAAATTATATGGTTAAAACTGGAGAAGTTTTGTATATCACGAACAAAAGTTAAATAAGACTTTTTGCTGTGATGGAAAAATAATAAAACTTTAGTTTTATAAGTGAATTGGGTTTGTGTAAGGTGGGGCATAGTGAAATGTTTGGTTTTAGAGGCTTCTTGGCTGTCAGATGTGTTTAAAAAACAGGGGTTATCGCAGACATTTGAAAGCGTCCAAAGCGGTGCCTGATTGGATGTGACACAGAAGTTCCAGTTTCATCTTCCTCAGCCTCTTGGTGGTTATTTTATGTGCTATCTTTAGCGGTTAAATTGTAAGACCTGCAGATGCAGCAGGAGATTCCAAGAGTTTCCTTGCAACAGGTGTCATATTAGAAGTTGATTAGGGACAATTTAAAAATAAAGGCAAGCAAAAAGCATATTAAAGTAAACAAAATAGGATGAGTTGAGAGAGAGGTAAGGAAAGAGAAAGAAATCACATTCCAAAGATCTGCAAGATGGAAATTTTGTGGGGTTTATTTCCAAACCTCATGAATTTAAAAAAAAAAAAAGCGGGAAGGTAAAGGGCTGAGCCTGGGTAGAGTGGCCTCTCATATGTGAAGGTGGTTGCCTTCTTGCTGTTCGTAGCTTACAGGTTCAGAACGGTGTGCACTTGAATAACAGCAAAATCATCTGAACCTTTAGGAGGCTGCTACAGCCTGACAACCTGTGTGCACAATAGGAAGTGGATGGTGCAGAGCTTTACTTAAGTAGAGGTGGTAAATCATCAAGGAAGTAGAGGTTAAAGTAAACTATGGAGCTCACATTTATGAAAGCTTTTTTTTTTTAAATAAGGGCAACATCACCAAGGAATGAATTGTTAGTCAGAGTAGCTGTGTATGGAGTTTATTAATGCCTAGCAGTACAATCTCTGAAATTAACTCATCTATCTAGAAAGTAGCTGCTTACACAGTATTAGTTTGTACCTTTCCTTATGGTCTTACCGGGCGAAAAGGAAAAACGAAAAACCCGTGACAGCTGAGTAATACATAAGTGCATTAGCTCAGATGTTATAGCACATGAGGATGGGCTCTGGCTTCTAGTTTGGAACACGTTGATGCTTGGCCAGTCTGGTATAGGCTGAAGAGTGTTGTCTGCACTAATCTATGCAGCCTGTATTTCACTGAATTAATCTTTAAACTTAATAGTTGAAAATAAGACTTGAAAGCAAGTCTTGCTCAGCTTTTATTACTTGGGCATTTGTCGGTAGACACTCACAAAGTTCTCTTTTTCTGTTGAGGGAACTATAGCTGTGTCTAGTAAAATAGTGTAATCTGATCACAGTTTTTAAACCAGTAAACATTTCTGGCTTTACCACACCACCACAAATACAGTTAAGAATGTTGGCTATATACGTTTTATATATATAGTTATATGTGTGCATATATATATATGCGCATTATCGGTGGACTGTGCAGAGCTTCTCAACTCCGAGTTCTTGTGCTAAAACAGGTGAGGTTGTTCTGAACTGAAAATGGCTGTTGTTGTCTGGCTTGTTTCTGATGCTGTTAAGTGAAGTACCCTTGAGGCTGTTTTCTTGAGGATGTGTGTTGGTTAAGTAGTAATTGACAGAATGCTTTAATTGGCATTTGAATTATATGGGATAAAACTTCTCTAGTCTTTGAGTGAATACTTTGATTTCTGAGTTAAGGCCTGTTAATGTTTAGAGTTTGTGAAGCAGAACATTCCTTTTCCTAGAGCTGTCCTGTGGATAGATTGGGAACTGACGGTTTGAGTCCTATCTGGGACCTTGAAGGTAGATAAGAGTGTGTTGTTGATATTATATTTAAAGTACCCGATTGCTACTAAATTGTGTCTCTTTTTTTCTTTTTTTTTTCCTTTTCTTTCTGTTCTTTCTTTCTTTTTTGCAGGCTGGAGCTCTTGATTTATTGAAGGAGCTTAAGAATATTCCCATGACCCTTGAGTTGTTACAGGTATGATTTTCTTACTGTTGTTATCTTGCAACTATTAACTCCATAATGATGAAGGTGAAGCCAGCAAATCTGGAAGAAGGTTGCACTATTAAAGTAGATTCCTGTGTAGAAACTCCTTGGAAGAATCATGTTACTACAGGGTAACTAGTCTTATTTCACCCTGATTTAGGGAACTTACCTTAAGTGTTTTCTTCCAGTAGCAAGTTCTTAAAGCTTATCTTTCTGTTTAAGTTGAAAATAGCAAATTTTGTCATGGGCAAAGGGGAAGAGCTGCTTATAAACTTACCCTACATATAATTTTGGGTTCTTACTAACACAAATGTGATGTGTTTCCTTCCTTCTGAAGGAGAATGCACCCAGTTACATCCGATACCTTCTTTTCTTATGTTGTTAGTTCTGATTTTGGATTGTAAGTGAGGAGAAGGGTAGTTCATACCTTCAGCAAGCTGTATTTGACCATTCCACCTCCACCCACCCCCTCATATAACTCTGAATAGTGTATTTCTTAAGTTAATTATATTACTCCTCCTCCTCCCCTTTTACTCCCCTGGGCAGGAGTGATGGTGTGGTACAATCTCTCTCACTTGCATGCATATGCTCTCTAATTTTGCTTATCTCTACATCTCTAATGTAGTATTTTATGTATTATTTAGAAATTATTTCAAAAAGTAACTCAGTGAACTTTATTTGCATGTCAAGGTTCAGAGTTTGTCATGTAATTCATCGATGAACAACTTTTGTTCCAAAGTAACTAGATATTTCCTGTCTCTCTGAAAATTTTCAAATGGCAGAGGTAAGACCTGATTTGCTGAGGTAGCCACTTAAATTGGAAAAGACTGAGAAGTAACTTTTTTCTACATGACAATTAATAGTCACAGATACAGAATTAGCTATAAAGTTCAAATCTTAAGTGTCAGTAGCGATATTGTTCTTGATGTATGCATCCTGTATGTTTGCAGAATGTACTTAGTCCGTTACTGCTAATACAGCTTGTGACAGAAAACAGGAATTTGAAAGTGTCACCTTCATGCATGAATGAGCATGGCTGATAGGACACTGCGACCTTCTCTCCTATGTCCAACCTCCTTCCTTAAGAAAAACCCAAAACAAAACCCGACCAAAAAAAACCCCCTGAAGCCCCACACAAAACAACAAAATCCAGAAAAACCCTCTGTTAACCTGATTATTTTGAGTTTCTTTTTGTGCATGTCTTAATACAAAGTATTTGTGTAATGCTTTTTGCCTTTGAAATGAAAAATCTCTGCAAGTGCTCTGGAAATTCTGTAAATGCTGCTGTGCAAACCTGTTTTGCTTAGTGTGAAGAATGAGACTAGAAGGAGAAGCTTTACACAGAACAGCAGAACAATTTTACCTTGAACCGTGAGGAACTGAAGAATGTACAAATAGATAACTTACTCTCTTTTTTTTTTAGTTGCAATGAAAACCTTAGTAATGTTTTCAACAGAGGAGGACTCTTAATCTTGCTAAGTACAAACTAACTCAACTGTCTACCTTTTGGGGCACTTGTGTGACCCTGACTTAATTTATATAGGGTTGCATATTAATTCTGTCCAGTTTTCTATCCTACTTGAAAGAAGCTTATTTATTCCTATCCATATGACAGGTACCTGTTTTTAGAGTGAAATAATATTTGCAGTAAAAGATTGTTTTTAATCTGTATTGGGGCGGGCACCATATGAGTTTGTAAAGAAGATTTCTCCGTGTTAGTAGGTCTAAAGGGATCAGGTATTTTAGCATACTCTTGTGTAGTAGACTGACTGTAGCTTAGTTAAGAAGTTTTTCTTAAGTGTCCACTTCTGTATTCAAAACAGTTCCACTGCATAAGATTGCATTTAGCAACATGTTTAGACTCAAATTTACATTATTTTTGTTGAGAGTTTTATAAATATATAAAGTCTGCCCTAAATTTTCTATGTTAGTCTCCCAAATTTGTTTAAGCAATGGAGGACCCAGAGCAACAGTTGAAATGCAAAGTAATCATCCGCATCGCTCTGGTAGCGGATCATTAGCGTGCTAACGTCAAGACGGGTGATGATCGTGAGAAAGTGGGAGCACTAACTTCCTCTATGTAGAGATATCTATTGATGTGTTTGAAGTGATGAAACGCAGGACACAAGTGAAAAGCATGCTTCCACACCCATTTTTAAGCAGTTTTGAAAGCTGGCTACATTGGGGTTGTTTAGCCTGGAGAAGAGGAGGCTGAGGGGAGACCTTATCACTCTCTACAACTCCCTGAAAGGAGGTTGTAGTGAGGTGGGTGTTGGTCTCTTCTCCCAAGTAGCTAGCGATAGGACGAGAGGAAATGGGCTCAAGCTGCGCCAGGGGAGGTTTAGGCTGGAAATTAGGAAAAATTTCTTTACGGAAAGGGTGGTCAAGCATTGGAACAGGCTGCCCAGAGAGGTGGTGGAGTCACCATCCCTGGAAGTGTTCAAAAAACGGGTAGATGTGGCACTTCGGGATATGGTTTAGTCTAGTCTACCCTTGATTGGTTTAGGTGGGCTTGGTAGTGTAGGTTAATGGTTGGACTGGATGATCTTAAAGGTCTTTTCCAACCTAGACGATTCTATGATTGAGAAAAGCAGTGCTAGCTGATACGATAGTTTCATTATTCCTGTGTAATAAGAGAAGTGACGATTGTTCCTGTAACATGACTGTTGCTTCAGTCTGAGCTGGCGAGGTCCTCTCAACAGTTTACAGGTGTGTGGAATGGGAAGGTGCATGACAGTAGTCTGGACTTGTGTCTTTCTCGCCTGATTTTTGTCACAGAAAGCTGAAGTCATTGCAATACTACGACTGTGTTAGATCTGACGAGTTTATGTAAGCAAGCTGATCCTTGCTCAGTTAGGCAGGGAGCCAGTAGCCTTCCTCACACGTGATTTATCTGGTGGTCAGAATTGCAAATCTGTTTAGCAGCTGTGCAGTATTAAAGGCGGCGTGTCCCTGGTGCTAATTGTGGGTAGTGCGCAGCTAAACAGTGAGTGAGACAGGCAGTCTTTATTTTAACAAACAGGTTTTACTGGAAATTACACGCATGTACGCAGAACTCGGCTGTGATGTACAGTCCTTGTTAATGACTTCTTGCCAGTTTACCGGCGAGCTGGGGAGACCCGGGAACCCGGACATGGTTATTCTTGAGGGGTTGATTTGGCTCTGCTTTGGTCCAGGTGCTCGCCAATTCTCTGCACTCATGCTCTCTTACAATTTGAAGTTGGTAACACCTCTGCTTGCTTCAGTGGTTGCTTTTCTTTCCCAACTATGTCCCTTATATTTTCTCACTTGGGCTGGTGTAGAGAAGAGTAGATGCCACCGTATGCTTTGTTTTGGGTTCAGTCATAGGTTACTTATGCTAACTGTAGCTCATACCAACTGAAGGCTCCTTGGCCTACAGCTTGAATGCTTCAGGGGTGAAAACAGCTGCCTTACGCTGGCTCTGAGCCTCTTTACTCTCAGAAAGCAACTTAAAACCACTCTAGAGTTTGAAGTGGGGAAGAGTGTTCCATTAAAAATGCATTTTGGACAGGGTGAGGAAGGTTTTCATATACCTGCACACTTACAAACTGGCACAGAGATAAAGCAGTTCCACAGGTTACACTGGGCTAGGCAAAAATACCGGAGTTTTCCGCTTAAAATGGTTCTCACAAGAACAGCTCTGTAGGCTGGAAGACTGAGGAAATTTCAAATGCTGACAGCTAGTTTGTCATTAAAGCACAGTCGTTTTGAGAATGTATCACTGATCCTTTGTGATTACCTGTGTCAGTTTGCAGGCAAATGAATTGGTAGATCATTCCTTCCCCTCTCTTCAGGAGAGGCCACATAAAGTGCTCTGTAAAAGGAAACAAATGAACTGTGGTTATGTGCTGCCTTAAGAAAGCTGGCAGTTTAGACAGTTGACATAATCTATTTCTATTTTGTGATCAGAGGAAGAAATTGATTTATCCAAGTAATTTTGAGTTTTACTTGAGTTTTTCCTTCCCTAAGTAAGTCTGTGAGGTGGTGTCTTTCCTTTTTGCTGATGAGAGTAGGCTGTAGTTGTGCCCAGTTATCAGTGGAGAGTTTGGGGTTTTTTTTGTGTAGATACATTTCACTTTTGTAGATCCATTCAGGTTTGATGAGTATTTTATGGAGTTCCAAACACGTGTTATTCTCTGTTGTCTGAACATAATGTCCAGAGTATGTGTTTAACATGTCAAGAGAGTTGGCCAGTACTGTTAGTCTGAGTGAGCGGAGTCCATCTTGAAACACTTCAGTTACAGGTAACCATCTGTTTTCTTTAATTCAAAATACATGTTTAGCGCTGATGCTCAGACCTGAGGTTATTTTATGTGGTTCCTTTGCTGAAATAGCTACTGAATATTTCAGTACATTTCCAGTCATTTAACACATGCATGGTGCCCCGAAAAGTGTTGTGTGGGTTGTAAGGAGTAATCTACAGGAACAAATCATTTCCATTTTTAGCGAGCTACAAAGATTTAAATTTTCCTTTAAAGGAGAAGGAAATTTGTGATGAACTGCTGCAAAAGTAAGTAGAATAATTTACATTTAGCGAGTCCTGTAAATAGTAAATGCAGCAAACCCAAGCATCTTAAGAACAATTTAAATAATTTAGTCATCAATCAAAATATGAAATGATAATAAAATACTTCTTTGTATTGTTAAACACTTTTCTATGAAACTGAAATTGTGGAAGTGTTCTACGTGTTAGATTAACGTGTCAGAAATCTTCTAAAATGAAACTTTTGTTGCTGTTGAGCTAAATTTATGTCCTCATCTTCCGAGTCTTAGGAGTGGATTGTAAATTAATCTCCTCTTCACTCTATAGGTGGCAGTAGTGCCAAAGGTTTGAAGCCTGTCACTGTCTTGGCCTTTTCAGAGCGGTAGGCTAGTTTTACTGCTTCTGTCTAAAAGCAGAGCTTTTTGAAATGGTTTGGGAGCAAAAATCTTCGATTGACTCCCCTTAACCCTCCTGCCCCACCGCCAAACTTCTGTGATGGAAACAAATGGTAATACTATTGTATTTCTTTTTAAAATGTCCGTGTTGTTAAAATAAGTTTTGTAAAGGCTTGCGGAATTTCATCCTGATATTCTTAAAAAAAAAAAAAAACAAACCCACACAAAACCAAAACCAAAGAAAAAAAGATACTTTCAAAAAACGATGTCAAAGTACAACTTTATATATGTTTACTTGTTAAATTATCTTCATGTCACCTTTTATAGTGTATATTTTTATTTCTCTTGTAGTCTACCAGAATTGGAATGTCAGTGAACGCGATACGCAAGCAAAGCACAGATGAAGAAGTTACATCTTTAGCAAAATCTCTTATCAAGTCTTGGAAGAAACTGTTAGGTATGGCAACACAAAGTTTTTTTTCCCTGCTCTTGCATGTTTTGACTGTGCAGTCTTGATGCAAATCCTTGACACTGCCTTGCTTTAGATATATTTGTGCTCCTTTGTAAGTACTGAAACTTTCTGCACTGATGTAGTTGTTTTTTACTCTTTGACTATCACCAGTGCATTACTGTGAAAGTGTATTCAGAGGAAAAAGTTAATATATTTTTATTGGGGCTGGCAAGCAGTAGGAAGTCAGCTTCTGTGACATGACTCATTTCTGAAGTCTGCTGTTGAGCTAGAGTGACTGTACTGCAGTACTAAGCACTGACAAACCTGTTCTTGACTATTTCCTTTGTCAAATATAACAGGTACTCTGAAGAACTTGTGCAAAATCTCATATGAGAGTGTGGAGGCTTTGAAGTTTGGTTATAAAGTGATTTGTGAAGAGAAAAAAACGGTAAAAAATTGACATTAAAAATCTGTTAGAACTTACAGGTAGTGAGAAATAGATCTGCACTTTCTAAAACCTTTATAGTTTTAAACAACTTACTAATTAGTGAGTTAATACTTCTTGTTTGATTTCCCTTAAAGCAACGAATGCCGTTAATGAAACCTTTCTGTTAGCAGGGTTTTATTCAAGGGCATTTTGTAGTACTTTATTTTAATGTATTTGAAAACACTCAAATTTCAAACTGTGTCCACATATTTTTGGTCATATGCTGTGCTGTACTCCATTTCACTGTATGCAATTTTGCATAAACTAAGATTTACGAAGCTTAACATTTTGAAATATAAAACGATTCATGTTATTTTCTACTGATTTAAGTATTTACCATTCTCTCTAGAAAAAACATGCTAAATACCAGGAGGTGTGAAAGTCCTCTGCCATTTGAAGTCAGCCTCATTTTTATGAATTATGAAGTATTTTATCAGATACTTTATTACTGTCTTGTAAGTAGCATAGAAATGACTTTGTATCCATCTGACAGTATATGTATGTAGGAATGGACAATTTGTGACAACTTTCAACTTCTATGTTCTAGTAAGAAGCAACAACCCCTACAGCAGACATTTTTTTAACCTACCTTTAGAAAGTTAGATAATACTAATTAGGTTAGTTTTAGTAATTAAATTTAGATAATACCAGATATGCTGATAAAATACTTTTAAAATCATGATAATTGCTTTTATTATAAATTAAGTGCATATTTTATAAAGGATTTGATCAGAGTTCACTGGCAAATAGTGGAAATCATGTACTTTTTATGTTTAAATTTCCACTTAGAACTTAAAGTCCAACTGTATTATAACCAGTGCATAAAAGTAGTGAGATACATAAGTGGAGAAATGGACTTGCATATTAACTTAAGTTGTTCTAACGACTTCTAAAAGCAGCAGCTGGATTGAGTGACCTAGCTCTCAAGTTACTAATTTAAGTTTAAAAAAAAGGTCCTATCAAAGTTTTGGGTTTTTTTTCCCCTAAAGTTCAAATTTTTTGATACTGCAACTTAGTTTAGGCAGCAAAGTAGGGGAGATACTCTTTTTTTCCCCCCAGAATTCTCAGCTTTTGGGAGTGCCCTTGGATACTGTTTTTCTTGGGGGGTAACCCTCCTGGGTATTGCTGTCCTTTGAGCAAAGGAATTGCTGTTTATTTGTTGAGAGAGTAAAAGTAGTTGTCTTTTTTTTTTTTTTTTTTTAAACACAATATCTTAAGTCAGTCAAACTTGTCTTAATATTTGTTACTTATAGCTGACTGATCTCAAGCGTTCAAACATTGTGAAACACGGGGAGTGTTATTCCTGCCTGAGGACCAGAGGGGGTTTGTGCTGTACAAGTCTGGAATAAGGCCGTGGTGCCTCATGGTCGCGGCAGGTCCATCTGGGCGTAGGCTGCTGCTGAAAGGGGTGGTCCTGGCTTCCCTTCTGCACAGGTGCCTCCGTGCTCCCTCCTACCAGTAGTGCTCCAGTGGCTATCCAGGAGGCCAGGGCTGGGAACTGACCAGTTGGAAACCAATCGTTTTGTTCATTTCTTCTGGCTTAGATTTCAACTGTATCAGTTTCTTGATCCAGCAGCTTTGCAGTTACTGTTTCCTGCACAGGGATTGCAGCAGTAACATACAGCTGGGGAAAGGTGGACCTTCCCCTTTTGATGGCTTGCCACGTTCAGATTGTTTTAAGACAGGTGAGAGACTACCGAAGGCTGCTTACACCAGGTGAAGTCAAACACGTGAGGAATTGGAAAGTAAATAGCAAATATCTGACATTAATCAGAACTGAATACTTGAGGCAGTGGTATGTGACCTTTGTTCATGCTCTAATTTTTGTTACAGGGCGGATTTATTGCGTGTACATTGTTGTGCCAGGTCTAGTACAGTTGTGCTTGTGCACTTATTATATAAAATCAAATTATTCCTGAATATACAGCACTCCTTGCATTCAAAACTTACATAGTTAAATTTTCCATGATCATAATGTAGACCCTATAATAAAGGGTAGTAGGGCAAATGTTTCACCTCTTGTTTCACTGCTCAGTAATTCATTAGAACTTAAAAAGTTCATAACTGTGGAAGACACGGTATCTGGGCTGTGTGAAGTATGGGTGGGAATCTTACAAAGTACTCTCATTCTGTTTTATCATTAGTTTTGACTTTCTCAGAAGAATACGAAATACCATATGTTGAGCTGCTTGAGAAATCAGTTGCGATTATGCTGTTTATAGTGCATGTAAAATGGTATGGATCAAAGATGGCAACAGAAGCGGACAGCTGTTAATCGTACCAAGCATTGTACTCAGAGATCTGAAGTCTTTGTGAGTTATTTTTATAAATGACATTTTGAATTTAGGCAAGAATCGTTGACTGTTCAGGCTGCATGTACTGTCTAAGTTGAATGCCATTGGAACTTACCATTTAAGAATGCATGGGAGACATGAAGAGAAATCAAAGTAAGGTTGCGAATCGCCAGATGTTTATAGCTTGACCAGAGCCATGCCAGGTTACCCGTGGTTTTTCGGGGGGGTTGGAAGCTGCCCAGTAGGGGGCTTGCAAGCATTGTCTGAAGTGACTCAGAGTGAGCTACAGTGGAAGATTGCTGTCAGATGTTGCTGTAAGAACGTTAAACCACACAGCCGAGTTGGTCACAATTTACATTAGGAAGCAAATTCTGCTCTCAGAGTAAAATACTGTTCAGTTACAACACAGGATATGCAAAGAACGATTGTTTTGCCAAGTAGCTGAGTATATAGAGTATGATATGCAGATAATGAACCTGTGCCTACCCGTTTAGGTTATGAGGAGTGTTCCTTTGTATTAAAAAACAACAACAAAAAATTCTGTAAGGAATTTTAGCATTCTCTATCACAAATAATTACTTACTGAACTCTACGAGTATACAGTGAAAAAGAATGTCCAGACCTCTAAGTAAGTAAACTTAACTCCAGTAAGTTTATGTACTGAACTGGAAATGCAGAATGATTGGACAGTAATCTTAACATGAAGTGCAAATGTGATCATCTGTTGCCAGTAATAAAAACTAAAAATGGGGCCATGAACATTTTGAAATGCCTGTTTCAAAGTGCATGCCTGAGTAGTTTTATTTTAGAAGAATGTTTAAGTGCTTAATGTTGTCAGGAGATGATAACACCAGTCAGACTTCACAGAAGTGTTTTACTCAGATCACTTTGTTCTTACGATCCTGTCTTATTTTGAACCTGATTTTGATTCTACTGGAGCAGGCTGGTACAGTCTAGGACTATCTAACGTGTATGTTAATGCTGTCATTAGATAAAGAGGTTCAGGGACATCTAGTAACCTACTGGCTTTGCTCCAAAAAAATGTTAATGACAAAAGAAGTTCCTAAATTACAGTCTAATAGTGTTTAAGAGTATTGTTTACTATTGATAAGAAGAGTACATGTCTTTATAAGATATCAAGTAGAATCAAGTGCAAAAATAACTTCAGTAGTTTCATTTCCATATCAAGTATGAGCTGTGGAAATTGCCTCATGTCAAATGTATATTTGGAACTGTTCCATGTACAATTAGTAGATCTATAATTTGTTAGGATTATCAATAGAGTGGTAATAATAACACATGATGCAAATTACATCATACTGTATAGGAGAAAAAAACGTATAGCAAAGAAGTTAATGTGTCATGCTCTTTTGTCACTTGTGATTAAAAAAATCTAAAAATGGCAAACAGTTCATGATTATGTTGTTGATTTATAGATTTTTAGATATCATTCCTCCCTATGGTACTACTGGGAAGAAGCTTTTCTGATCTTACCTTCATGTCTTACTACATCTTACAGAGGAGTTGCTGACAAGTGTAGCTGCTTGTGCATCTCAGGATTATTTTGGTCAGGGTCTGGAAAATGGGGCCCAAAGAATTATTAAATATGAGGGTCATTGCTAAATTAATGACTATGCCATCTGTTACCTGTTCTTATATCTCTTTCCTTTAACTTATTTAAACTGAATACTCAGAAAACTTTCCAAGTTTTGGTGGTGATATCTGAATCAGTAACGTAAGATAACCCACTAAATTAAATTCTCATGTGCTTCCAGGGAATAACACCTTTCATTAACATTTCTGGAAAATTCTTACTTTGAAAATTTTGTAATTTAAAGTTAAATTTACATATTAATAACATTATATCTTTTTTCTGATTTTTTTTTTCTTGGTACTAGCAAATGTCTTGAGTTCACTTATAACAAGAAGTATCTATGATGAAGCTATTAATGGCTTCTAACATTCAGATTAATTATGTTATCTCTGGCCATATATTATTACATTAAAAATTTTGTTCTAGTAACAAAGAACACTGTTATGTCATGTTTTACCCTGGAGAGATTATTTCACTGGAAAAGGTAGAAGTATCTTTCGAATTAATTGCAAGTCCCAGATAGAAACTGCAATGCAGTAGTCAGAATTTGATAGTCTTATTGCAATGGCTAATAGTCAATTCATGTTACTATCTTGTTCTTTGTATTTTAAAGAAGCATTAATGTAAGGTAGCTTGTCTTACTTTAAAAAAAAAAATGCTTAAAGAGTTTTTTTTATGGCCTTCTGCAGCTGCAGTAGCTAAAACTGTGAAGTTACAGTTTTCAATCCTAAAATTGATGACAATTTCAGTTTGTTTCTGAAAAAAAGTTTTGGCAAGTTTTAATAGCTGTACGAAGTTTAAAAAGTAATTGTGCCTCTTTAGAGTAACTTGTAATTTATATTATATAAATATTTATGATCTACAGACTTCCTAACGTGAATCACTTGCTCATTGGAATTTTTAAATCCCTTCAACAGAAGGGCCATTTTTTCCATCTTACTTTGTTAGAATTTCTGTGGTTGGTTGTAGTTCCCATTAGCTGTCGTTTTTCCTTTGTGTTAAGAGTCTGGCCGTAGAATGTAAAATAAGTTCATTAGTAGGGATTTTTAGTTGCCTAAGGATAATTTTTATTTCCTTTCCCGACAGGATAGTTGAAATGCTGTCTAGCAGACTGTTAATTGCATTCTGTTCTTTTGTCAATACAGTATTTAAATAAAATAATAAAACCTTGTTAATGTGTGAGTTTAAGAATAAATACTGCTTGACACTGGATCTCCTCTCCTCGGTGCTTTCCAATTTATGATCCATAAGAGTGAATGACTTAAGCACTTAGGAGAATATTTTGAGCAAACAGACAATATTGTTAACTTTATTTTCAGATTTCTGAAACTGGATTAAACAAAAGTGTCTATAAACTCTTCTCTAAGTGATTAAAGAAATTGTAGTTTTGAAGGTGTATTTGCTGAAGATGGTCCAGTTGTCTCAGCTGCTGAAGTTTGACCTTGGTATGAGAAATGCCTGCATAGACTGGTCTGCAGGTGTAGGAAGAGCTGCGCTTTTACCTCCTGCTTTATCCCCGTGCCTCATGTAGACCCTGCCCTCCATAAGTGAAAGAAGCAATTGGGGTATTGGCAGATGTTCTCAGGTGCCTGCCTTCTCTGATGAAACGGTGTGGGGCTAAATGGAAGTGTTTGATAAACTAGGTGCCAGCTAGACCATAGTGGTATATTTGATGCAAAATAAGCAGGAGATACCTAAGTTGTCAGCTCTGAATTTGACAACTTGTGTGCCAGAAAAAAATACGGAGGTAAAGGGGCTGAAGCAGAGCTCAGCTCTAAGGCAGCTGTGCTGCTTTGCAAAACCTGAGCTGTACCCCAAGGTACCCGTTTGATCTATCTGTTTGTCTTAAAGCCTCTAACAAAAATGATCATGTACTGAAAAAATTATGAGGGTAAATGAGATTACATGCATATTTAGAATATTTTTTTAAAATTACATGTAAGTATTTGTTGCCATAGAGAGTAGTCACGTTGATTATGCATGTTAAAGATGGGATTTGTTTTCTTTCTCTGAGTGTTTTGCACTTTAGCTGTCATAGCAAAGAACTTCTGTGATCCATTCAGTTTTATAGCCTTGTTTGCTTTCTTAATGAAATTACTTTTTTATCAGTAATGCTTGATTGAATTGATACCTTTATTAGGATTTTTTGAATAACACCTTTAGCTTATTAAAGACAATCAGTTCAAGTGCATCATCTACTGTATTTAATTTTCCTTTTTTTCTTTAATGGAGAAATTTAGCAAAGATTGAATACAAAGTTACAAACAGTGGGCAGCGCAGTGCTTGAATAAGAGACCTGAATTTGTGTGTTCCGTACCACCAAGTTCCCCTGAGAAATGTGGGGATGGGGCTTTTCTGGACATGAGGATACTTTTAGATGCTTAAACAAGGATTTAGATACCTAGTTCAGGATATCTTTGTGGGAAAGACTGAGCCATATTGGATTTCCCTCCTTTTCTTGATCTGTTTTTAGTTCTTTTTTAAGTTTGCCATATATGTTTATCCCAATAATATAGTCTACAGATTTAGAAGAGTAATGGCAGCTTTATGAGGGCTTAGAGAGAGGAATTCACAAAATGTAACTCTCGGTGAGTGATGCCAGTCTTGCTAGGCGTTCTCTGTAGGCAGGGGAGAGAGTCAGCCTTTCTAGAGAACAAATCAAAGCAGGAGCTTGATTTAGCCACTGAATTCCTCCTTATAATGGAAGGGTGTATGCTTTCTCGCTAAGCTAAAGTTAAATGTTGTGATTACCCTTCTTAATAAAGGCTTTCATCTTTATTCTTTATAAAATCATCATTAAACATAGCCTGTATGGGAAAGTCAAATATTTTTTAAACACTAAGGCAAATTAATTTAAGAGCTATCACAGAAAATACTGTGTGCGTGTTTGGAAAACTCCTTCAAAAGTAGGTGAAAATTATCTTTATTAATTTTGGCAACCATGGTAGCTTTCACACCACAGTTTTGTTTGGTTCAGTCCTTTGGTAGAAATCCTGTGGATATAATTAAAAAGAGTGACATGTATTTAGCAGGAGCTTATATTTAAAACATGGAAGACAAACTCTGGAGACCTGATGCAGTAGCTTAAGAAGTTATTGTCTACCTTATGCGGCAGAGTTGGCAAAAATAAATCATAAAAGTCTACATTTTCATCATGTCTTCACTGCCAGTTTAAGCAGATGCTGGACTTGACTCGAAGGATCTGAAGTGTTGTCATATTTTCCATTTGCTGGGTTGGGGAGGGTGTTGGGGAGTGGAAGGCTGTACTGCAAGAGAAGGTCAAAGCAGAGAGTGGGAGCTGATAGCATTTCCAACTGGTTCAGGAAAAATCATGAAAGATATTTTACCACTGCTTTAAATTGGTTACTATTTCTGGGTAAAAGGGAGTTTCTCATGTTTTGTACTTCCAGATGGACCTTCAACTGATAAAGATTCTGAAGAAAAGAAAAAGGAGCCTGCATCTTCCTCACAAAACAGCCCTGAAGCAAGAGAAGAAAGGTGTGTAGTTCTTAATGACTATACAAATAATCTCACTCAGTATAAGTGAACATTAAACTATTGGTCCAAATTTGTCATATTAGAGACAGCTTCCACATTCTTTCTGAAATACTTAAGAGTTGTACAAGAAATGGTGTGTTGTTAGGGAAGTAAATCCTGCTGCTGCTGACAGTAAAAAAAGATGAAAGCCACAGGTCAAGGTATGGCCAGACTAGTTATTGTTGACTCTGTCTGTCTCTCATCTGTCAAATACTCCTTCCTCTCTCAATACTAGCAGTGAGCTTTGAGAACTGTAAAACAACTTCCAGTCACAGCTTTGTGGTAATTGTGTTAGAGGTCTAGAATACTACTTTTGTCTGTTACCTTTTATGTTTGATAAACAATCTCATTCTGCACTTTTTTTGGTAAACACAAAATACGTGTTACCAGAAAAATGAGCAAATGTTAATGACACTATAGGAGCCGAAGAACATTTGCAAAATAGTATCTGCAAGCCCATTTCTTCTATGCATTTCTGGTTTTAGTGAATCTGTTTCTAGCAGCCATTTCAAATTGAAATCTCTAGCCATTTGTCCTGATGCAAGCTGAAAACTTTTTGGTTTACAGTTTGCAAAGCTACATTAATTGTTTGTTTGTGACCATGGTACCACGCCAGTACAGTAAGCAGACTGAATGCAATGCATTCACTGCAGACTGAATGTTACTGTGATGTATCTTCACTTTTTTTTTTTTTAAAGTAAAGTTCCATGGGGGAGAAAAGAGATTTCATGTTAATGTAGAAAACTGAGAATTAAAACTTACACGCTACATAATGGAATGAAATGCCTGCTGTGTCTCTATTGTGTGGAATACCCTGGTGAATATTCTAAAGACACTTTTAAAATTGTATTGACTCTAGAGCTGTAAGTAGCTTTAAAAATGTGGTCTGTGTTCTTTTTTGGAATACCATCAAATGGATATAGCAAAAGACCTGTGTTTTGCTCTGGAACAAAGTTATTTGAAGAGGGAGGAGAAAACATTAATATTAGCTTTCTTTTTGCCTTTTTTTTAGCAGTTCAAGTAGCAATTCCAGCAGCAGGAAGGAGGAGGGTAGTGCTCCCTCAAACTCTTTCATCCCTTCTTTTCCCCGGGCTCCAAGCACTTCGGATTCTGTACGAGTGAAATGTAGAGAAATGCTCTCTGCAGCTCTCAGAACAGGAGGTGAGCTTTGTAGACTGTATTTTCAGGTTTAACTATTTCCCTCTTCTCTATTTCAGTCCTTCACACTGTATTTTCCTCCTGCCCTGTAGGGTAGAATAAACCCTGTTTATGTCCATTTGTGTGTATATACCCATAGGCCAGTTCACCCACATTGCAAGTAATGAGTAACCTTGACAGCATGGACATGTATTGAAGTACATTTTTGTTGCTGATGATATGGGACATTTTGTGGCTTCTGTTCATCTGATATCTTGCCTACAGTGGAACTTCTTTGCAGGAAGGTTACTGCCTCCTTAATGCCTCATTTAAATCTTTTTGTAGAAGCTTCTGGTTGTTTCTTACCTCTGACTGCGGGTGCCACTATATAAATGTCTGCTTGTCTTACACCGGAGATCCTGTGGGCCTTCAGATTTTGGCTTTTGAAAGCTGCCTTTCTGTTTTGATTTAATCTTGCAGTTTCATTGAGATACTCGCAATAAGAGAGTCTTGCATTGCTCTGTCTTCATGCCTTTTGGGCATCTGTAAATTCCTTGACTGTTTTGGGTTTTTTTCTTTTTCCCCCCTCATGTACACTTGGGTGTCTTTTAACTGACAAATTGAATGATATGCTAGATAAGGAGCAAACTAAAAGTTGGGCTCCTCAGAATGACCTGAATTTTTTCTTGTGGGTCCTTCTCTTTTACCAGAACTTACGACCCAGCTCCTGTTCCTCTGTTCTTAGCTTCGTGTGACCTGACCCAGTGTAAGCAGATTTCAGTCATCCATTTTTACCCTCTTCACTCTTTTATTCTTTTTTTTAATTCACATAAATTTAGATACAGACAGTAATCAAAGCTGACTAAAGACCATGAATTTGTGGATATGTAGTTCATAGACTTCTGAAATAATTTGTGACCAGAAAGTTGCATATAGCATCTTAGTATTCATAATTCTATGTAGTCTTAATTTTAGCTAGTTTTCCAAGAACTCTTTTTGCTATGTTACTTTCTACAGAACGTATAAGCTGATCATCGATTGGTTGAATGCCAATCTCAGAAAATAGGGTTATTTTCTGTTTTTATGGCCTTCTGCATGAGATCGAAGGAGCAGTTGTGTTTGGATTGCACATTGAAGCCTACCCATGTTAAAATGAGAAGGAGGAAAACACATATGGTCTAATTTGTTCTAAGCTGTGTTGGAAAGGCAGCTGTCTTTATGAGTAAGGGTTTTGGTCAGAAACAGTAAATAATTATCTTGAGACATTTTAGGTCAAGTGTTGCATTGTTTTCAAGATTGCTGTGGTTTATTTCTTCTAATTTACATGTTTTATGACACATCTCTGCTTTGCATTTTTTAAAAAAATCTAATAATATTGTTTGTTATTTAATTACTATGTTTCTAATGAAATCTTTCTCTTGCATGCATGCAAAACATTAATTGCTTGTATTGTGTGGACTGACAGAATGGATGAAACACAATACAAAACGTTTTCTTTTTATAATAGTCTATTCAAAGCACAGATATGCTGTGGAGATGGGTATTTGCCAAGCCTATTAGAATATTTAAAATTTTTCTGTACAGCGAAGTTTTTTGTTACTACTTGTGTTTGTAACTAGATGTCAGAATTTCTGTTTTTGTGGAAGATTTAGGGTTGTTCTACTTTTTTAAACTTCTGTTGCTCTTCATTTCACTTATTTTTGTTCTTCCAAGCAATATATTAACAAAATTTTGAAAGGGTAAGTATACAGTAAATTAAACTTTCCTATACAAAAGGAAAATTCACTCCAGCTGTTTCATAATTTGCTGAGTTTCAGAGTTTTGAATGGGCTTTCTGGGATATAGAACACTGATGAGATTGTCAGGTTGCTAATATTTTAATATTTGTTTTCCTCAGATGATTACATTGCTATTGGTGCTGATGAGGAAGAGCTGGGTTCTCAGATTGAAGAAGATATCCTTTGTTGTACATCTATATGCTCTGGAACAAGAGTATTTTTTAAAAGCATTGATAATGTTAAAATTAATTAACTGGGTCTATATATTGAATATTTTCTAATTTCATTTAAAACAAAAATAGCGAACTATGTTCAACACATCAGTGCAGAAATTTAGCGTTTAAAAAACGAGCACAACCTAAATGATTTGCCTTAAAACATGTAGGAATGTGTGTAGGTGAGAGTGTGTGGGTTTTTTTTAGTTCGGTATGTTTTCCTTGCAGCAGCAATATTATATCTTACTGAAACATTTTGACATAAAATACTGGGCTCTTCTATGTTATTTTTAAATTTTTTCTTGTTAACACTTTTAATCTCTTTCTAATATCTTTATTTTATTTTCTACAAGTTTATTTCTAAATGAATTTGGAATTTTCAAAAGGGTGGTTCTGGCAGCAGTGTTTGAATAGTTACAGAGCAGAAGTCTGGACTTCTGTTTGGGGTTTTTTTTTTGTTTTGGTTTGGGGTTTTTTTTGGTGCGGGGGGTATTAAGCATAGAAATAGTCTAAGCTTCCTGATTCTAGCTTGCTAATGTCCTTTGGTAATTACAGTCAGCTACCATTCCTGTTAAGGAATTTCCTGTTTCTGTTGCAAGCCTGTTTTAAATTCTATTAGTGAGCTGCCAGTGTTTGAGTATTTGATTTAGAAATCAATTAATCCTCAGCATGAGGTCAAGGAACTGGACATAAATTTATGGGTGACTTTTCACAATTTCAGTTGAGAACCTATGACCCAAAAATTTGCGTTTCACTGACCATGTGCTAAACTGTGATTAGGCTTCAGAAGGGTGTGAAGTCTGTTGTGTTGAACAGGAAAGTAAATGTTGGGTGGGGTCAGGGGGAGGACTTGATCAGCACTGGAGAAGTACATTGCTTTAGAAAAGTTGCCCCCAAAAATGAATCCTTTGCTTTGTTTTGCTTGTTAATGTTTTGTTCCTTAAATCCAAAGCACCTATTTTTCAAGAATTAAAAAACACTGATATGAAATACAAAAATAGGGTACGAAGTAGAATAGCAAATCTCAAGGATGCAAAGAATCCTAACCTAAGAAAAAATGTGTTATGTGGGAACATTCCTCCTGACAAGTTTGCCAAAATGACAGCAGAGGTAAGTAAAGCATAAGTCTTGAACTATTTCCCTACTGGACTTAGGTCCTGGCCTGTATTTATTAGCCATAAAAATAATTTATGTAAGCTGCCCACATTTTTGAAAGACTGTGGCTTGTTCGTGGCTTGCACATCCTGAATTACAGGGCTGTGCTGGGGCAGAGGGAATGAAAGTGGTGTCTGATTTTGTCTCTAAGTCAGAAGGCAGCTAAGCTGACATGTGAAAACCTGGTATGTTGTGCTGATTTTTAAAAGGCCACGTGATACATCAGTGATAGTTTTTTAAGCGTAGGAAGATGTAAATATGTCTGGCTAGTGATTGTAAGCTGCTTACACATTCACCTTTTTGGATATGTGTTAGCCTGTCTTGCCGTTTGTTTTTCAAATGCTAACCTTTGCTGTTACACTCCTATGCAAGGTCAGTCCCTCTCCTGTTGGCGTTTTCAGTGTTTGTTTGAAGCTTGTCTAAAATTTGACAGAATACTTCAAGTGATTTTTGAAGGAGATTCTTCACAATAAATAGAAAAAGCCATAAATGATATGGGAAAGAAGCTAGGAGAATTGCCCTTTAAATCAAATTAAATTTATGTTATTGAAAGAATGTTTTGGACACTTGAATAGAAATTCCTGCTCAAATGCTCATTGTCATTACAAATCAAAATAAATCTAGGAAGTCAAATGAAAAATCAGATTTTATGGGAGAGAAAACCAGAAGCACTGTTAACATCTGATTTCAGTTTTGTAGTTCTGCTTCTATGTGTTGGATTCTACCCACCCCAAATCAGGTATAAAGGAGTATCTTGGAGACTGAAAGAGATTAAATTTATGATCAAGTAATGAAAATCATGATTAGCTTTATTCTAAAGGAAAGTTTTTTGCGTCGTGTCCTGCCCCCCAGCTTTACGTAAAGGTTAGGGCAAACAGGCTGATAAAGGAATGCGTAAAGAAAAGTAGATTGTATCTTTAGTGTGTATTTTGAGTTTTTTCATTCTACATGTGTGTATGTACATATGCACAAACATACATTTTGTATTGTCCAGTGCCCATTCTTTGTTTTAGTTAATGTCTTGGATTAAAATTTTAACAGCTAAAAAACACCTTAGTGTTAAGATTACTTTTGAAGTGAAACAGCATTAATACAAGATTTGCATTCCACATCTACATGGAATGTGGAGGAAAACGTTATTGAAGAAAAGTGGAACGACTTGTTTTTGCTGTGCATGCTTGATTGCTATACATTGTGGAGATCTGCCCACTAGAACTGTTTTAAAGGAAAAAGAAAATTGGTGAATCTCAGCTTTTCAGTTAGTGTTTTGAAACTAAGTGTATATGACTTCTGGTAACATATGCTAAATTATGGCTATACTGTCTTTCTCAGTACAAATGCGGAAATAGTCAAAATAGCATAAATTTTTCCTGTAATCATCTTCTTTAGGTCAATGAGATAAGGATCTAACCTAGGGAGAGGATCTTTTTCTTCCTCTCTAGAGAACTTTTAAGTCCTCTTCTACGTTGTCTCTCTAGTATGTTTCTGAACTTCAGAAATGCATTTGCATAGAAGTGTTTCTAGGTGTTTGATATTGAAACTTTTACTAATTTTTTTCCAGCTGTGTAGAAGAGAAAAAAAAAAAGAACATTTTAAACTATTTGTGGCTTCTGTGCTGTGAAATATTCCAATTTAAGTCTTGTAAAATTAAAAATGTGTAGAATTACTTTGCCCTTCAATAAAGCTGTTGTTCATGGATTCTAAATCAAAAATGGTAGGTACTTGCACAGTGGTAACAACTTGTTTAAAACAAAAACTCTCCAGTAAACTCTCTGCTCTTTGTCCATAACAGGAAATGGCAAGTGATGAGCTGAAAGAAATGCGCAAAAATCTGACCAAAGAAGCTATCAGAGAGCACCAGATGGCTAAAACAGGAGGTACCCAAACTGATCTGTTTACATGTGGCAAGTGCAAAAAGAAGAACTGTACATACACCCAGGTATATGGTTATTCAGACTCTTCATTTTCCTTTTTCAAAGCTTAAGTCCTATATAAAGATGGTCAGAGAAAAAAAGTTTTAATTAAAAAATGAACTTTAAAAAAAAAATGCTAACAAGTTACAAAATATGTGAAGATAGTTGGATCTGCTTAGGTGTGGTTACGTAAAGAATGTTTGTTGTATTAATTTACCAAAGATTTTATGTAAATCCAAGCTGAGTATCTATATAGCCTGAAACATCAGTTTCTTTGCAATTCTGAGTTTTTGCTAATTCTTCTTATTATGTCTTAGTAATATGGTTTTATGTGGAGGAGAGCTAATTTACCGTTTTTAATGTGTGTAAACTTTTCTTTACAGAGGGAATAAATAGCAGAAAATAATGATACATACATATAAAATACATACACATACATATATTTTTATATGTATAATAACCTACCATTTCACTAACATTAGACCCTGATTTATAATCATTCCTACAACCTTTTCCTATTTTAATTAGGAAATATGTGCAAGAAGGGCTTTAATTTGTTTAGCAGTGCTTCGTGGCGTGTAATTTTGATCATAGGATCAGCTGTGTTTATCATGTAATATTGTATATCAGATGCTTTAAGTAGAAAGCTGTGTTTTCAATCATGAGACGTAAGACTTTGCATCAGTAATTATATGTAAATCTGTGTTGAACATGTATTTTTACTGCAGAATCTTTTCCTAGAAGTCTGTGTGCAGTTTCTATGCCGAAATTGATATTTTAGTGCTACTAAATTTGTCAAAACATAAGTTTATGATCGCTTGTAGTCTAGACAAAAGAACAGTTTCAATTGCTATGGAAAGTTAACTTGTATTTTTATTCACATGTGTTTCCTTAATGTTAAACTTTGATTTTAAACCTTCACATTGAACACATAGTAACAAAAGTTGAAGATAACTCATTTTCCTTTTCCACTCTGGCTCTTGCCTTTGCCAAAGGTTCAAACCCGCAGTGCTGATGAACCCATGACAACGTTTGTTGTCTGTAATGAATGTGGAAACAGATGGAAGGTAAGACTGTTAGACTGCTCTGCATATTTGAAAGCAGACAGCCAGGCTCTGTGCTTTATTTTTGGTTTACAATAAATGACAAATAAGTTTCTGTTGCCTTTTGGTTATTTCTTAGCCCGTTAATGATATTACATGTTGATATTGCAAAATAGCTTTAGGTTAGGTATTTTTGATTGAAGGTGTGAGATCACAGAAGCAGGGTGATGGCAAAGGGGGAGAGAAGTCAGGACATCGACTTAGTCCTTGTGACATTTAGTTATGATACTGCTTTGCCATACTGAACCGTGGCAAGTTAGTCACTGTGTTTTCTCTTTCTTCACCCAAAGATTTCTATTTTAAATCCCTGCTTCGATGGGTGGAATAGGCCTTTTTAGACCTTTTGTTGTTGGGGTTTTTGGTTTTTTTGCTACTCTGAAAAGAAGGGGGGATAAAAAAAAAGGGACTGCTGCCATATTCCTGTGTCCGGATAAGTATAGGGCAGTGATAACTTGACTTAAAATTTTTTTTCAAGTTCAGGAAATGGGAATTCTAAAAGCTTCTGAGGAACACTGGTAGTCCAATAAAGTGGAAAAACAATGGAATGAAGGCCTGTAAAATTCACAGCTCAAGATGCGATAGCATGCTCTATGAAGCATGATAACTTCATTCTGTTATTTTTCTGTGTTAAGAATGCTGCTGCTCTGCAGAACCATGTTGCACAGCATACATTAAGATTACTGCATAAAAAAAAAATTCTTTTATGCATCTTGGTTTACATATCTTATTACTAAATATTGTTCAAAACTATACTCCAAGATATCTAAATAATTTACAAAGCTTAGAAATTGTTTGATGCAGTACCTGGAAAAGTTCATCTGTCCTTAAAACCTTCTGTAAGGTGGCGGTTACAAAAGTGCTCATATAAAGATGCTTAAGTGAAGGAATGGTTATGATACAAGCAAATGCTTTAACTGGTAATTTCCATACCCTAAGTATGGTGTCATATTTCTGTTTCTTCTTGCAAAGATTTAGAAATAAGTTGTATGAACATCTCATAAAAATTCTTTTCTTTTGACAGTTCTGTTAGAAGAAGAAATTGTCAAGACATCTGGACCAGTATGAAAGAGGATTTTGTAATTAGCTTTAAAAACTAGGCTAAGCATCTAGCTTCCTGCAAATGAGAGGTTTTTGGGTTGTTTTTTTTTTTTTTTCCTTAAAGCAGCATACATGCCTGAAATTAGCCTTTGTTTTGACACAACCATCATTTCCTTAAATGCCTTCCTATAGCTGATAGTTAGTAGGGCCAGGTTGCTCAATTGTATGGTGAATGTTAAAATATTTTTTCATTTTTATAAGTAAGTTGACATTAAACTTTTACCAATTAAACATTTTGGCAATTGGCTTGATTTTTTTCTACCTATGTGAATAATGTACTGTATTTTTTGTGGTCTGAAACATACACTCTCCACCCCTCTGTATTTTACCTCTCCACATTTGTTCAGTTGTAACAACGGAATTTGTTGCTTGCTGCTGTGTTCACTAGTCTTGCAAAGAGAAAAGGTACTTAACTTCATCTAATCCCATTAAACTCAGTTGTTAACTAAATCACAATTTAGTTAACTCTCTAGTTTTTATGTACTGCTTCTGAATTAGGACTAAATTTGTGGTCATGGGGTTAGAAAATTTGTTAGTGGATATGATGACCTCTTTTGCAATGCTTGGTTAAGTTTGTTTATGTAACCAGCTTTGATCAGTGCAATATATTTTATTGCCCAAAGCATGTATTTTACATTCTATCAGTAGGTATTATTTCTAGGAATGTCTTAAAATAGTCAGTTAAATCTGATTTGAGTGTTCAGCTTTGCTTAATGTGCTTGACAACCAAGTTTGGTTTAGACTTTGTAAATAAGCAATGGCATTGTGTTGCAGGCTGTCCTAATAATACCAGCTAAACAATTCATCACAATATAAACTGGCTGAGGAGGTGATACTAAATTCACTTCATATAAATGACATGAATTTTGTTCATGAACTGAATTTTGAGATGTAGAATATCCGATGTCAATCATAGACCTGCAGGTGAGAATAAATTATTAAAGTTACGGTCTATTCCATATGTGGAATGATATAAATACTGCTTTGTTAGAGCCTGCTTTTTAACAGTGCACATGTTTAGAAGTATTTTCAAATGTGCTTTCAAGGAAAAATATGTCAACATCTTTAGAAGAGATTAAATTCTTTCATTATACCTAAGTTTATATTATTTAATTTATCGAAGCCTGAGGCTGAGGAGGTCTATCCTGGCAATGCATAAAGGATTCTTGGGGGGATGGGAAGAGTATGTGCGGTTCCTGGACAATATATTCCTTGACTGTAAAGGAAAACCAAGATTTTCTATGTTGAATATTTTTTTGTGTGATGGTGGCAATTGTAACAAATGAGTTGGAAATAGTATGATAACACTGAGCTTTGCAAGACAAGAAGTGTTTGGTAAATACTTTATACAGCAAGCTTTTCCAGTCAGCTTGTGCAAGGAAGGAAAAGTGGGTTTTCTGCTAAAGGAAAAATGATTAAATAGAAAAAGTTTATTTTCAAACATATATTAGGCAGAAAATTATTCAGCGTTTAATGCTTTTTGCATAACTTTATATATACATTTTTAACTCGATTTATTTGATATTAATGCCCTAATACAGAAAACATTCTTTTTTTCCTACTAACAGAATGGGTTTATTTTTAGCCTGCGTTTAGGTTCTTTGGCAGGATTGTTTCTTAAGAGTTACTTAAAGATACATAATTGTTTCTTTTTTTTTTTTTTTTTCAAGTTAAGACAGCAACAAACTAATGACAGACGTTTAATGTCAATTGCCATGCTTTTTGTAGAGAAACCTTTGTAAAGAAACAAGTCCAAAAAATTATGGTAAAAACGGTTGTAAATTGGATGCCAGGTAGACCTAAATGTCCACTGCTGTTCACAGCATATATACAGGGCAGGCACAGGTTGGTTTGCATGACCTTCCTCATGCTACGTGTCCTTAAATCATTATGCCCGATTGTGACACTTAAAGAATTACCTTTTGAGAAAATACAGTAATTGTCTTTCTGTACTTACCGAATTATACCTTGACTTTATTAAAAGAACTAGAACTGTGATAGTGCTTTCTGTGATGTAGGTGTATCCAAGTAGGAGTTAAAATAAAATGTTGTTTCATCTAATGTTACCTTATGGCTGGGCAACAGCCTTCACGCTTTCTCTCTTCTGTCCCCGAAGTAGAAAGAACAGTTTCTTTCTCACAGTGAAAGGTGAAGTCCAAGAACTAGATCCAAAAAGGATCACAGTTGCCTAAATTCTATTCATGCTTCATTTTGGTTACCCAGATTCAAAAATAAAACTGCCCAGCAGTGAGCTTTGGATGCACCTCTGTTCAACAGGTGCCTCAGTTTTCCCAGTTGTCTGAAATTGCTCTGCTCTATCAGAGAGGATGCAAAGGCTGAAGGATGTATAGGAGAAGAATGTAGAGGTGGGGCTGGGACTGTATCTCACTTCCCCAGCTGGCTGGCTTATCGACCGAGCTGCAGTCGCGCTATGACTGACCCAGTACACTCAGATATTTTATGCAGTGACACGTGCTGGCAGAACTGGTGAGGAATCTCTCCCATCCAAGAATAGCAGGTTTGTTTATTACCTTTATGGGCATTTGAATCCTCTCAGACGAGAGAGAGACTGGAAGACAGTTGCCCTACAACTTAAGCTAGTTTTTACACAGATCTAGCAGAGGAGGGGGCCGTGTTCCTTTTAAAGTGTGTGTGTGTGTAGATCTTTAAGGATTCCAACTTTCTTCTTTAAGGAAAGCTAGAGGTTTCGGCTGCTCAGAAAACAGCTTCTGAATCCTTTGTTAGAAGGCATTTCCTCATATACAGTTCTGTCAGCTTGCTCAGGAGAAAGTGTGGGGTTTACAAGATCTTGTACTGGGTGATTCTTTTTGACTAGCACTAAGTAGAAGGTAAATATCTGCTCAGTGATCTTGGCTTTTGTGAATCCCACTTCGAAGCCCTCTTGCACTTTCCAAGCATTGCGAAGGAAGTGCCTTGTTTTTATCCAGAGTTCAGGATTCCACTTGTGGTCACGTAGGCGAATTTTAAATTGAAACTTACAATGCTTACCAGCTTAGGTAGAACTTAAATTCATCAACATGAAGTCTTCATTCTGCAAAAAGGGGTTGTATTACTTTTCAAACACATGCCTTTTGAAATAGATCATTAGTAGTCATTCATATCAGTAAACCTGAGGAGTTTCACCTCTTTAAGTACAATTTCATACAGCTGTATATTAGCTTCTGTTTCACTACATCATCACTCATCTTGAATTGTTTTACCATTTTAAAAGGTTTGGGATTAATTTAGTTACATTAGTATAGAAAATCTTTCATTAATGTCATTGAAATGATACTGATACCTTTGATGGCAGAAGACACGTTCTTAAGTACTGTTTAGAGCAAACTTGTTTAAAAATTACTTCACATTGCGATAGTCTTTCTCATCACTTTTTCATATATCACTTATAATCGGGAAGTGCATAAGAACACGATGTTTCTGTGATAGATTTTAATCTATCTTTATATAGTAGAGCTCTTCAGGATACATACTTCTTTTTTTCTTTTGTGTTGTGCTAATGGCTTTGGAATTTAAAGGTCAGTGTGTAAAGCACAACATGTTGGCTGAAGGAGCCCATGCAATTTTAATACTGTGTAGCAGGCTGGTGAAAAGAGCAGTCTTTAACAGTATGCATGTTCTGTGGGAGTTTGGTTTGAGAAGTGCAGACATTGAAGAAAGAATACCAGTGGACTGGAAAGTTGTTAGAGCTTAATGATATCCTGCAGTTAGATAAATGCCAAGATAAACCAGCCATGCTTATTTTCAAGCTAGGATAAATTGATTTTGTGGTAATTTCTTACTTGATGAATTATAAATAATATCGTGTCAATATGATTATTTTCTCCTGCTGCTCATGTAACAGTTTGTCTATAGTAACTTGTCCTTTTCAGTGCAACTCACTTTTGCCCTGAGAAAAGTTTGTGCATAATGAGCAAGTATATAATAATGAAATTTAGTTTAAAAATCTGTCTTCTGTGCAGCTAGGTTTTTGTTTTCCGCCTCAAAATAACAAGATATTAGAGGAGTGGATTGTTTGTTTGGGTTTTTTAAGAGCTACTCTCGCGGTATCTAGGGACCAGCATTGTGCCGTTGGTGTTGGGTGTAAGGTTAAACCTAAAACACAGCATTACAATTTGTTAAGATTTTTCAGGAAAGATGTGCATTGCAAATGTCAGCATATTGTAACACACAAGTAAAATGAAAACTACCTAGAGAATTTTAATTGCTTAGAAGTTGTGGCACATGGAAAATAAGCTTAGAAATTATTATTTTCTTCTTCTAATAATCTGATGTTAACCATAGAACTGCCCAAACCAATATGGTTTTCTCTCCCCTCTAATTTCATTGCATCTTTTTCTTTCTTTTTCTTGCAGAATAATAGAATATATTGTTTGATATAAAGTGCGAGTGTTTGGTCTGTCTTCCAGCTCTTAATGAGGTATCTTTGCAGGGAAGAGAGATAACATAAACGAAATGAAATCCTCCATTTCATGAAATGACACACTTTGAACTTTTTTTGATGTGTGTGGCTGATCTTTCCAGCAAGCTGAATTTGACCTAGTTAAACTTACTTTGCCAACTTAGAGTTTTAGAACACTCTTACCCGCCCTGATTAAAACAAGTACAGCATCGTCAGTTTGACTGCAGGCTCCCCATGAATGCTGCTTTACTGATACATGTAGTTTGCTTTGCTGAAGTTACTACCTGTCATGTAATACTTTATGTAAACTGAGATTGTATCGATAGTACTTTGGATATTCTTACTACAAATTCAGCTGAGATAATCAGTGTTGACACGTTCAGCAGTGGCAACCACTAGCTGGACTGTGTCTTCAACAGTGGTATATAGAAGGGCTTCCTCTTAACTTAGTCATCCAGTGTTGTGCTGTGGAAGGCAAAAACACTTCGTTTTGCTGTCTCTCAAGTGTTTTGGTTTCCTTTTTTGTGCTGACAGGTTGAATAGTGCTTTGTTTATGGAAGGAGATGATGGAAACTGGTACATAGCTATTGTTAACTTACCATGTATCAGGTCTTTTCCTGTGGTGCTGTGTAATGAAAAATCTCATCATTATTTGTTTAATAATGCGAATGCAGTAAGGGGAGAACATGTCTCCTGCCGAGTGCATTGAGGAAACAATAAAATTGATTTCCTAAATTCTGCCTTGTTATTCCCATTTACTTTTTTCAGAGAAAGTCCCCATTTTATGCTTTTCATAGTGCATTAGGCAAAGAGTAGGTTTTAGAAAGGCTACAGTAAATGTCACTGAACTATGCCTCTCTGGTTCTTCCCTTCTAGGGATATTTTTTTTTTTCTGTTCCCCATATGTACTTTTCCTACCTATGTGTGTCATTGGTTCATTTAAATAAATGTGCATAAAAAAAATACAATTCAGTGGAAGTCCACTGCAAACTCCAAAGTTTAATACAGTGGAATTGTAGTGAATCTTGTAATTTAAAAAAAAAAAGAAGTCATTCTCATAACAGATCTACAAATAGATTATGCAGATTCAACTTACTTTCTTCCTAGTAATTCCACAGGTGTTTTGAGATATGACCAGAAATAAGAGCGATGCTTTGGGGGTACTGTAAATGAACATGGTTTATTAGGGGATAGAGCTGTTGCTTTTCTTTTGGACAGTCTAAAATAGTGCTGTATCAGAACAGAATAGTTCCAGCTACCTCCTTTTGTCAATGAAATGTGTGCGTATCTAACAGAAACCTTACAAGATCTGTCAGTTAACGGGAGAATTTAATATGTACAAAACCAAGATGGTCGATACTGCCATCCTCTCAGGAGCCAACAGTGAAAGGGTTTTTACATCTACCTACTGAGGGAAGAGAAGAATATGTGAGAATCCTTGTGCTTTATTTCAGAATTTAAATGCCCAGATTCTTCTTCCTATTAAGTAAATAATTTAACTTTATAAACATCAACAATATGAACTTAAAAATGCTTTCAGCAGACTCTAGTAGTAAAATAACAATTCTTCAGCAAAAGATTTTTATAGGCAGCATTATTTCAACCATTAGCTTTCATCAACTTGAGATTGCCATACTGATTTCCATTAGCACTTCGTATACACATTAAATATACATGTGGAGTGTACCTGTGCCAGGTACGATTTGTACAATATGGGAAACTTAGTCTAGTGTAACCCAGATATTGACAGTACTGTTTTTACTTTGGTCACAGTGTGAATGGGACAACTGGTTTGGCTTTCAAGAAAATTCTAACACTCCACTTAAGAATAAAATTTACTTTTCATGCTCAGTTGGCATTTGTACCTCAGATGTACATTGTAACAGGCTTGTATCTGATTTGTGTGCTGCGTTTGGAAAAAAATATCGCATTTTTTGAACACCCAACATTTTCTCTTTGTTCTCTTTTGCAAAGTGTCACTGAATTTGATCAGAAACTGTAGTTAGCTGATTGTGTCAGAGCCTTGTGCAGGTTTAAAACATTCAGTCTGTAGTAAAACTTGCCTGAGTTATTTCCAGGTAAATATCTGATTAATTCTAAATTCCCTGTGGATTGGTGTAGCCCAGAGTTCCGTTTGTTTTAAAATAAATACATTTAAGAAAAAATCCTATGCTTCAATGGATTTTTCAGATAAGGACCGAAGCAAGTCCTTATATATAGCAGAGTTCATAAACCGTGGGTAGGAGTCTCTGTGCATTAATGTATAAATTTGAAGCTGTGCATCATCGAAGGTGTGTTGTGAGGGTTCCAGCATATTTCGGTTAATAACTTCTCTTACTCTGGAGTCCAGACTGACCTGCATATTAAAACAAAGTAGCATAATTAATAGTGGTGAATAGTACACATGGGGGTTTTAGCTTTGTTTTATTGGTTGAAAAAGCAGTCTTTTTTAACCATTTCAGCTGGTGTCCTTCAAGAGTGTAAAAACTGCTAAACAGGCAAAAAATGACTGTGTTGAAATTCAGAAGTAGTAATGTCTTTGAGTATGGATAGAAGGATTTTCTCGCTGAGGCAACCTTACTTTGAACAAGGCTGCCTGCAATCCCTTTACTACTGAAACCTGAGAGACTGGCAGACTATTTCCAGACCAACTTTCTGCTGTGTAGTAGAAAGGATTTGTAATTTTTTGTGACAGTTCGTTTCCTTGGGAGTTTGTGCTGTTGTAAAGAGACTGAATTTGGAGTAAGCAGTATGACGCAGACGGAAACTGTAACCTGGGAAGCTGTTGCTTAATCAAATTCCTGTTAAAAAGCAGAGTGAATTGATGTGAACCACAGGTATGGCTATATAATGATTCCATACAACACACAAATAACGTCATTTTTTTCTGCAGGGCTCTAGTGTCTGTAAGAAGATACCGGTATTACTGGAATGGACTGACTAGATTTAAACAGCATTTTTATAAGTACGTAAGTTATAGCTTGCACCGTAAACAATTAAGTTTGAGTTTTGCAAGGATACTGGAAGGTTTAAAATTCCAGCCTCCTTGGCAGGACTATATTCAAACTGTACTGAGGTGTCTTCGAAATTTGACATATTTGCTAAAGGCAAAGTGACAAGCAGTTTTGAAAAATGTTCAGGAAGTCAGCATGTTTGTTCTATGCCATATTTCGTCAGCTGCTCTTTGAGCAATTTGTGCTTTGCAAATGACACTTTATTTGTGGTTCCTGTGCTTTTGGAGGGATGCACACACCCCCTTCCTAGTGCAAAGAAGAAACAGACTCATTTGTCCAACAAATAAAATTTAAGTTGAGCAAGGATGAAGTGATCATCTGTGTATTTGTGCCTCAGACTAAAGACTTCACATCAGCGTGCCAGGGTAGCATAGGAAGAGCTTTCGTACAGCCACTGAAAGTAGTTTTGACCATCTCACCTCAACAATAGGTTCTGCCTTTTCCCCCTAAATCACTACTTGATGGCAGTGGAATGTGTGTGGGGGAAGTTCTCCCTGAGTATTGTAGCTTTAAACACACGTTGGAACTAACTGTGCAAAGCAACATCAAAGAACGTATCAGGGAAAGTAATATACCTCTTTTGGAGAAAGGATAGAAATATAATCTTCATAAATTAGTCTTGCTTTTTCTTCAATGACACTTTTGTTAGATTCTTGTTTTAGTTCCTCACAGGCCATCCAGAAAAGCATGTTTTCCTCACTGAATTCTGTTCGTAGAAATTCACGAAAAGCATTTCTGCCAGCTGGAGTAAGCATCAACTTGTCAAATGACTGAGCCCAGGCATTTACTTCTTCAAGAGTAGGAGCAGGGCTTGAGGAGGAAGGAGAGGACAAGAAAAAGAGAAATAAATGATTGTTACTCAAGCTGTTTTGAGTAGCTGGCAGGGGGCATCTGCCATTACGACAGAACAAAATCACAAGGTTCAAGGGGCTCTCATTCCTCACTGGAACTACCCAAGTGCGAACTCTAGTAAACATATTCATAAGATGCTTTTTTGAAATTGTGCTTATCAAAAGCTCAGATGCAGATGATTGCCAGCGCTTTGATGCAGAAATTGCAGTTTACCGCTCAAAGTAATTGCAACAAAGAAGTCCCTCTGCAACAGCTAAGCATTTTTTCTATACCTAATATTCTGTGTTGAATCATTGTTAAAAATTGAATGAAAATACCTAGAAAGAAGCAATGATTCAAACCCCATAAAAGGTACCCTCCTGTCTATTACAGTTTTACAGGTGCCTCTACCTGTTTGAGCAATTCTGAAGAGACAGTTACCTGACTCTTGGGAGGATCTGAGCTCCTCTTTATTATTTTTGTAATGCTGAGCACTGCCAGTTAGCTTCACAATGTAGTTGCTGGGTGGGAACAGGATGTGTTTAAAAATCATTTCAGAAAAAAGGGAGACTGTGTTTACAATGCTGGTTTTGATCTGCCATGTTATGAAAGTGGGGATGTGGTTACATGCTGCGTATAAACAAGGTAAAAGATTATAGATCAGACCTGGGGTTCCTTAGGAGGTGAAAGACATATGACTGCAAATTCAGCATAAATGACAAATATAGTTATTTGCATATTTCAGGTAATTCACTTTAATTATTTAGTATGGTTTGTTGGGTTTGTTTCATTTTAGCTTGACAGAACACCTAGTAAAGACCATACCTTTCCTCGCAGTTTGGTATACCCTCTGCTTGGAGTTCATGAGATGTTCTCCTTGTTCTCTCTTCATCTTGGTTTCTAACAGTAAGACTGCAAGGTAGCAAACGAAATTTTAGTCAACTTTATAAAGGAAAACGCTGAATGTACACCAGATGCTTTTCCTCCAATATTTAAAAAAAAAAAAATCAGCTAAAAGGACGGAACCTAACAGTAGCTACATTACCCATAGTCATACTCTGACATTAGTTTTACAGTTGTAGAAACCTGGCAAACTTTTAATGTAGCTGAACACTGTTCAATACTGTATCATGTAGACTTTCTGTACAGGGATCATAGATTCATAGAATATCTCGAGTTGGATGGCACCATACGGATCATCGAGTCCAACTCCCTATATATATGTATACAGAAGAATATATATATGGGATATATATGTAAACATATATGTACACATGAATACCCTTTATCACATACCAAATCTGTTCTCCATTGACACTTATTATACTGTGTATGCTTGATAGAATGTTTTCACTTAAGTTAGAGTTGATGCACTGGTTTTATGCGAGTTGGTTGTTTTGGGGTTTTGTTTTTTGTTTTCAGTTTTTGTTTTTTCTCCTTGGCTATTTTTTACATCCATTAAAGCATGATGAGGGCCAAGACTCTGGTTTAGAATGGTGATACCATGTTACAAGAAAGCGAGAGTTCAGAGAATGGAGCACAACTTTTAAGCAAGCTAGATACTTCTGTGTGTGATGTTGGAAGTGTAAGCATCTTTCAGAGTTCAGATATAGGTACAATTCAGATTGTGTGGTAATTGTTTGCAACTTTAAGAAAGTGCTAGTATATGCTTCAAAATGTGAGGCCTGGAGCAAAATGAGCAGATACACCATTGCTGAATATCATTTTGAGTATGTCTGACTGGAAAAGTGTATTAGCTTGTTTATAGATTAAAGAAAAAATAAATGTTTGCTGCCATCACTAGTGATGAGAGAGAGTTTTTCATGTCCCCTGGAAGGGTAGCTGTCAGCTCCTTCTGCTTTTATCAAATGTTAATTTGAATAACTGTCGTCTTTAAACTAGTTTTTAAAAATTCCTTTTGTACTTGCAGACGGTTCTTTTTCTTTTGAGACTGAATTTGAGAATATCCATATTTTCTATTAGGGAATGGGGACTACGTTCCAATTCATAGGCTATCATAGTTTAGTGAGAAATGCATGTGCATACACATGCGTACATTCATATAATCTGTGAAGCTGCTTAAAATTTGTCAAGAGGAAAAGGTCCTGGTGAATTATAACCTGTAACTTACGTGAAACGGGTCCTCCAGCTGAAGTAAAGCAATACAGTTGTTATAACTTCTAAGAAAATATCAAACTCAATTTCTTCATTTGTATCTTACCTTTCTTTCATGCTAATGTTGTAATAGTTTTGTTGCCTTAATTCTTAACGCTCATTTATCACTAGCAAGGCTTTTTGTTAAACCCGTTGATTTTTCTTTCCTTCCTTCCTTCTAAACTCATGGCTTTGTCTTATTTGCAGCCTTACTATTTACTGGTTATCTCCCTCTCTTGCTCTTTCCAGTGTTAGTCCATAATCTGCATAGACCTTCTTGGAGGATGGAGAATTGAAACATTTTAAGGCTTGAGGAGTGGCTGGACGTTGGCAATAGAGAATAGAGATGCTTTTCTCTTTGCTAAGGCAGTCCATGCATTGAAGAGGTAGGGAAGCTTTCCCGTTGCTAAGCTGGAGAGTAGTTATTGCAAACACATTTTTTTTCCTGCAACATCTGAACCATACATTCAAATGAATGAACTATTTCAATTCGCCTTTTCAGGAAAAAATGAGTAGCAAATGTTAGTTCTCTGTTCTTTTGGGGTGTATAGGTCTCAGTCCTTTACTACCCTCTTTACCAGCGATTCTGGCCTTTTTTTAATATGAACAGCGATATATTATGTATTCCTCACACACAGACAAGAAGTGATACGCTTGTCAGAGTTATTTTTGGATTGAGGGGGAACCAACAGATCCAACAGAAAGGATTACAGTCTTCATAGGATAATGCACGAAAGGGGAAAAAGACAAAAGAAATAACAAAAGCTGCCTTAAGAGAACATGACATGCCTCAGAAAATGACTTGGAGGCAGGCTCTTTCCCTAGAAATGTACAGGTAAACAAAAAAAAAAAAAAAAAAAAAAAAAAGAGAGACTAGTGCAATACTGCATCTTCTCAGAATCTGGAAGAGTAGCAGGCTGGAGGCTTGAGGCTTGGCTGTAGGAATGAATACAGGCTCTGAGCATCCAGCTGAGAGAGACATTTCACCATTTCTTCATTCTAAATCTACTATTAGGAGTATGCTGAATATTGGATGTTCAGCAGCTCAGCTGCAGGACTCCTGTAGACTGTTATTTTTTATTCCTATTCATAATTTTTTCTGTTCAAAGTACTTGAGCTACTTTGAGGGAAGGCTCTATGAATAGGGAATATAAATAGCTTAATTATGGTTTGTTTTGCATTTCTTGCTACTAGAAAACAATTGTTCTCAAAAAATTCAGAAATTATTTTAAAGCTAAAACAAGCTGCTCTGTTCTGGAGCCTGTACTGGTTTCCCAGATGATTCTGAAATGCAAATAGGAATTTTAAGCATCATGATATTTGGGTACTTCCACACACCCTATTGAGTAAATTGCTTTCATTGAATTGTTTGAATAGTGAGGTGCACAGAAAATGAGCATCCTGGAAAATTATCAGGTAAAATGGCAAAAAAGCACTTTATCGACAATTTAAAAGATAAAATGCAAATTTTATGTACCCTGACTTAGTAGATAAATGTGCCTTATTTTTTCCTTTCATGGAAAGACATGTGTGTTTGTGTAATATGCAGCTCTAGACTGAGCCACTTGTGATTGCGCTGGACAACTGTTCAGATGACATTGGACTTTGCATGGAATGCTTTAGCATAGATGCCATTCTGCAAGGTAGCAAACTCTGATCCTGTACAGGCACAGTACTTACTGTCTCTTTAAACTTTACCTTAGTTAACCTCTAAGCACCTGCTGAAAAGCTTGGTGGGATCAGACCCAGAGTACTTGACATCTTGCAAAAAATCCAAGCAGGCTTTTGTCCTTGAAAAATACTCACTATTTGCATTAGAGAGGACAGAATTGAGCTGAGTACCAGTAGCAAAACAATGATCAGCCTGCTCTTCCCTTGTTTTCTAATGGTGTTCTCCAAAGTTGCTGTTGGAAAAAAATAGCAGTGGAATAGATTCCTAGCCTGGGCTGTAAGGTTATTTATGACTTCTTCCCTTCACCTCAGTGCCAGGTTTGCTTGCTCGGAAGTGTTTATGTGGTGGATAGTGCATTTATAAGAAACGCTCGGCTTGCTGTCAGTGTTTCGGTTGAACTCCTATGGTTGTTTAAGACTTCTTTTTTCCTTACTTCAGTGCAAGTTCTGGTCTCGCCCATTAACTAACACTTGGCCCCAAACAGACACAGGACTTTTGAGTATGGAAAGCTTTACTTCAGTTTTGAATAAAATCACTTGGATCTGGAGGAGCTGGTGAGTGAGAGAAGGTGAACACATGATTAATTTAAGGAATCAAGTGATTCCTTTTCCTCTTTTGGTTTGCTTCCCTGATAAATTTTCCTCCTGAACACCTTGTAATGGCAGTTCTTCTGAATTATGTTCTGCTTAACTCTTTATCTTCAGCAAATACCCACAATGTTTAAAGTCTCTGATCCCAGGGATTAACTTCATGTGAATTGCGGATGCCATGAGTTGGCAACACTGATTAATGACAACAGATCCAGTTGCCTTTGAAACAGAAGAACAGTGCTGGGCACCTGGTTATTCATTTTCTGTCCACCTTCTCCTAACTCCGTTTAACACAGTCTGTGCTGCTTGTTAAGTCCCAGTCCTAAATCTAAAGCTGCTACATATTCTGGTATTGCTTTCGGTTTTTACTGGAAGCCCTGGTGAGGCTCAAGGTCTGAACGAAACAGACCTTCCATTACACAGTGCTGACAACAAACATACAAGAGAGATACTGTACAGAGATTTTTTTTTTTTTAAAATTGTTATTTCAATGGCAGGGAAAAAAAGAATAAACTGGAGTAGAAGGTTGTGTCTAGTACTAGAGCACAGTCACCTCTTTTAGTCCCAGACTTGCAGAATTGGCCAGGTGGTTTGTTTGGCTTCTGTTGTCCTATGTACTGGCTATTGTCCCCTCCCCTCTCCCTCCCCTGCTCTTCTGTTCCCCAGAGGCTTGCATGAGAGGGGGTTACCAGGAGCAGCTGCAGCAACAGCACCAACAAAAGCAGCAGGCATTGGACCCTCGGTTTCCTGTGCTGTGCTGAGCCTGTGCAGCGCCTGGCGTCTCCTGGGTTGTAGACATCTGCCGTTTGCGCATCTCCATCCGCTCTGATCCCATGGGCTGCAAGACAACAAGAAGCAGGAAATAAGAAACATTTACCTTTTTTTTTTTTTCCCTTTTATTTGCTATGAAAGTCTTACCAAGAACTGCTGAAGGCCGCAGCTCCAAAGGAACTAAGAAGCTCAATGCTTGGGTTTGCCCCACAGAAACTCTTATGCATTGACTGCTTTGGAAAATTCACTCATTTTATTTAAGTGCTGTGATGGAAGGCAAGTGGCTACTGAATTCTGCACATGGGTGGGAATACAAAGAGAGCAGTGATGGAGAGAGGTGAAAGTGAGGGGTCTCAGAGAGCTGCAGCTCATAGGACAGTGGTGTATAAGTCTAGGAGTTGAATACGGTTTCCTGAGGTTTTGACTTCAAGGTCAGTCCTAAAGAAAAGGTTACAGAAATGAAGTAGTTGGAGCCTCTTTTTTGTTTGTTTTTTTTCTTTCTTTTCTTTCTCTTGATTAGCCAACGCACTGGCTTAGTGATGCTTGAGTGAGACACCTGAGCTCTCTTGAAAATCTGGCTTTTGGTGAGTATTGAGGATGTCTCAAACCTGCTGGCTGCCCTGTAGGAAAGGGACAATGCTTACCTGTCTGCTGTAGGTCTGACTGCCACAGTTTTTAAAGATCTTTTTCTCTCAAGAAGGAATCTTCTTTGAAGATGAAGAATTACTTATGGAGAAAACACATGACTGTACAGCATTAAGATTTAACATGCAGGGTTTTGGTCACCTCCCCTAACTGAAGACAGCATGAAACAATTTTTGGTGGAAGCATTGGTCGTGGTTTTTGCACTGGTCTAGGAAACCTTTTTGGAGCCTGAATTCTTCAGATTGTGCAGAGAAGTGGGGTTAATGAAATGACAAGTCCCCTTGAAGTCCCTGTCCCTTTCTGACTTGTGTCCCTATGATGCTGAGGGTTGTGCCATACCTAAGTGACAGATGTCTCTTATGGATGAAATGCCAGCTTGTACAAACATGAGCACGTCTTTCTTAATTTTGATTGTATTAGATTTTTGGGTACATAACTAGTCATCTTCCTGTGTCACGAGATCCCTTTGTGTGTAGGTTTTTTCAGGTTGCTAAACCTTCTTTTGAGGCCATGACAATTGTAGGGGAACTAAAATTAGCTGCTACAGATCTTGAGTTCTTTGTTTCAAGTCTGAGAGTAAACTATCAATAAAAAAATCTGATGAGCTGAATAGTGGAGGGTTAAAAGTTGCCTTCCTTTCTAAAATGTTTAGCCAGGTTTAGGAAATACTATTGTTGTAACCTGGGGGAGAATGCACAGATGTTGTCACGGACCCAACAGAAGTGTCAGGAGAAGACAGATTATTTTAGCAGAGTGCAGCATTAAATTGTGCTGGATTTTTTTCTGCTGAATTTATTTCTCTCTTACAGAGCTTAATAGTTTTTGTTTTTCTGAGAACCACCCACTCTCCCAAGAGAAAAATGCATGACATGCTGAGCAGAAGATGCCCCTGTTTTGCAGGAGGAATAAAATATAAGAACAACGGTACAGATAGAAATGATAACCCATTTTGTAACTCTGTAGGCCTAATCTGACAAGCAATACCTAAATGCCCAGAAATAGAAAATCTGAAAAAGAACATAGCTTCCAAAAACCCACAACCTTTTTCATTTCAAAATGTGGAAGAATAAATGTGAAATGTAGAATACATTTGTAGGTACAGATTTCTTTCCTTCAGAGTTTCAAATTCCTAAGAATAGAACGAACCCCTCAGTACTAATTTCCTTCCAGATATCTATACTTTTTAAAATAAAGCATCTTCATATGTTGATTAGAAAGTCAGAGCAAAGAAAGCATTATTGGAATGATAATATATCTAACAATATTTCAGGCTTCTTTGGACAGTAAAAATTACTCATTAGAAAAGTGTAACTGGGATTCAGATATGCGCAGTTTATATAGCCTAATCCATCCAGTCTTACTTTTGAGATGTTTTACATGACTAGTTCACGCATTCATACCTCTAATCCATATTACAATTGAATTGACGGTGGTCTGAGTGGAAAAGCTGGTTCCTGCTTGTTTTTTTCCAAGCAGAAAGGTAAAGGATGGTAGAAATAGGAAGAATACTTTCATCCTCCCCATCTCATCCCACTGTGGCTTGATTAAAAACATCTTTCTGGATCCACTGTTAATATTTCAGGTTCTTCTTCAGAATTGTTCTTTGACATCTTTAATGAAAGGGAAAAGTATGTAAGTAGCTGTATGGCAAAATCTGCCCAGCAGCTTTATGTTCTTTGTTTCACTTATGAGTTGTACACCTTAGAAGTTTTCTGTTACTATAGGTTTTTATGAATGTTCATCATTGCATGATTTCTCACACAGTTCATGGAAAATGAAGGATTGAGCAATACAAAAATTCAAGACACATTTTTTTCAGACTAAATGATGCATTTTCATTTTTATTGGGCAGATGTGTACAAACTTTCTCATTGAATAAGCAAATAGTTTTTGGTCATCTATGTGATGAAGATTTGTTTTTGAAAGATATTTTTAGCAGATAAAGCATGCTTTCATGATAGCAGAGCTGTATTACAGTAATGGGAAATGAGAGAAAGAGGACTGGAATATATCTGTTGGCTTAAAGACACCACAAGCTTTTGAATTATAGACTTGTGTAGTGATTTTTGTGCATGTATTTCCTGTGGCAGTTGACAGTCATACTGTATGTTCAACAGAGGTTTGGAGAGGATCACAAACTTACTAGGATGTGACTTTTAGCAGTGTATTAGCAGGAGTACTGTGGTAAGATACAGGAAGTAATGTACTCCTCTGTGCAAGTACTATGGGTATCACATTCCAAGAAAGATAGAGCATCTATCTGAACAGCTAACAAGATGTTTACGCGGAAAAGTTGTAGGAGTTTGGGTTGTTAATCTAGAAAGGGGAACTGAGAAACATTTGATCATCTGGTTAGTAAAAACTTACAATGTTCTATTGTTCTCTCTTTCAGAGATAAATGATGAGTTAGCTTGGGCTAAATAAAATCTAGGCTTGCTTTTATAGGATAGCAAGGTAGAGAGCTGAGCAGTGGTGCAGGTTATTACAAAGTTGTAGAAACTCCTTTGGCACAGATAAAATTAAGACCCATAAGACAAAAAATTATCAGGCTGGTCCAGGTTCACAGAACAAGCAATGAGTAAGTGATCCATCCCAGCACTGGTTTGCTTGGAGTTTTTTTAACTTCATTCTTTCCTGCCTTTTTTTTTTTTTTTTTTTTTTTTTTTAATTAATGCAGCTCTGGCTCTAAGCCAAACTGTCATGAAACACATCGTTCTATATACCTTTCTACCTGGACCAACTCCCTTTGGCCACATAAGAATGATTAATCTGGAGGAGAAGTGGATGCCTTACATTAAAAGTCTAGGGTTTTGGGGTTCATCCTCTAACCAGAATTACAAAATAAAGTTAAAATGTTCATGTTTGCAGCACAATTTGTTGCAAATGTATATCCTAATCATGTTTGTACTGAGACCGTGTAATACCAGACATGAGGCCTGAACGCACAGTAAGACATAGGCTCTGCCTAAATGTCATCATTTCATACGTATATTCATGGATATACACTGGCTTTCTAGATTTCTTTGCTTTTTAAAAAAAGATGTAATTTTTTTTTTTTTTTTTAAAAAAAAGGTAAACCAGGGAAACACAAACCCTGCAATTTTGCAGCTGTGCATGGTGATATATAAAGTTTACCACACGCTCCCTATCTTCTGCTTTTGCTCTCCCGCAAACTGCTGCTTGGCTGGAATAGAGGCAAAGGCACAGACACTGAGTTTGTGCAAGTCATCTAAGGATTCATTTCCAAAGAAAAGTACCTTGAAAAGCATTGAGACTATCCGAGTATAACTGTACACAGGGAAGTATAATGATCTTGGAAGGTGTACGGGGAAAAAAGTCAGAGATGAAGCAAGTTGTCTGAGGTCATGCAGTGAGCTAATGACAGAGCCACTAATGGGACACAAACAGAAAAGCCTTATTTTATGTCTGTAGTTGTTTTTCTGCTACTTCTAGTATATCCAGAATTTCACTATGGGTTATCAAAGTTCTCCATCACACTTTGCTGCTTCTTACTGCAGCCACCGTAGCTGTGTAATGAGCCTTTCTAGACAACTGGTCGAATTACTGTTTTGAGTTGTGCTGTGCACAGGAATGACAGTAGATTTATCACCAACTCCAGTGAATATTATTTGTAGGAATTTACAAAATTCCTTGCTTCCTTACAGTACAACCCACATTAGCAACAATTTAAACAATTGCTTGACTGACTTGTGGATCTGTGGGAATGGAGGCAGCTATTTTTTTGCCTTCAGTAGACTTTAGGTGCTCAGGACAAAAAGGAGAGGGTTTTTTTTAGACCTCCCAATAAAAAGGTCTTCTGTTCATATAATGTTATGGTCGGTAATTTGGGACATCAGATGGTCTGACTGGGTCATGCAGTAGGTGTAAAGCCAATTAGAAAATCTAGTGCCTGTGTTCTTTGCAACGATGACGAGACTAACAGTAAATATTAGTTGAAGAATTATGCCCCTGTGGGATCCTACTGCTATAGTACATGGTACCAGTGATTGGTGACCTCTTCAAGTTTATTATCCCACAGTATGAGGCCGAAGAGCCTCAACTAACTGTAATCAAAACCAGTGGAAGTGAGACTGCTAATTTGGCAAGAGGGCTTTCCTTATTTGCTAGATTCATATTGTGGGTGATCAGGTTGTTTTAATAATGAAAAATCTGAATCAACAGCATTTTGAGCTAATAGCTTACCTTAAAGTTGTTAAAGGGAATGACATATATTGATACTTATGTTTAGCTAAATATTTTTCTTTCCCTGTCCTAGTTGAGAATACATTTGGCAGACCCACAGGTGGTGGAGTGGGCAAGTAGGAAAGAGGCACATGGGTATCGCTCCCCTGCCAGCTGCTGCATTTCATAAGTAGTGTAAGAGGTGGCCCAAACTTGTCCCCACAACCTGACCGTGATGCTTAAATAATGATCTGCGGTTTCTTAAACCAGTAGCATGATGTTGCAGAGAAATGCATGTACAGAGCTGGGCAGGGAAAACATTAGTTGTAGCAATCTGCTGGAGACTTTGGAGTTCAAGGAGCCCTGAGAGCTGTAGTGTCTATAAAAGTAAGTGCATTCAAGGGTGAGGGATAGTTCAGAGCTGTTATTTGTCTGTAGAACAAAAGGGTGCATTCCTGAGGAAAACAAGGGATGCAGCCATCCTCCTACACCTGGTGTTGTCAGGTAGATCACTCAAATCTGACAGGAGCCTGGGTTTTAGTCAATATGGCATTGAAGTGGGAAAGAACCTCTGATTGAACTGGGCAGACTTCTCCTCATAGACAAATTTTATAATGCAGTTAGAAAAAAAAAATATGAATAGACTAGGTGCATTTTCTGTAAACGTCAGTGCAAATGTTCTTTTATCAGCCAAAATATTGTGTTCCTTATTACCAGGTGTGCACTTTGAAAATGGCAATCAGTAAACACAGCTTCTTGTCACACCACCCTCCTAGGACAGTCACTTATTTGGTCAGCTGACACTCTGAAATAAAAACAAGATGGAGGTGTTCTTTCTAAGGTTTTCAGTTTGCATGGCATGCAGTTAATGTCTGGTTTTAAATGGTTTTTTACTGGCCAGTGTCAAGTATTTTGTTTTATTTCCCTGGACAATCAAATATAAATATGCTCATCAACAAAGAGGATGTTTTCTTTGGAACATCAACATCTCGTGATGACAGAAAACTCCATCCTAGTTTTTATACATTCAATTCTGAAGTATTAATGCTGATTACATGTAGTGTGCATCAGATTTTCAACTGCTGAAAAACTACATTGCTTCAGTGAAGACAAGGGGATTTATACCAGCTGAGGATCTGATCTGGTACTTGTATTTATGTTGCAGAGAAAAATGACTTCATATCTTGGGTTGGACTTAATACCAGGTGGTGCTAAGCAGAGGTGTTATGAATTGTCTGAAATGCCTTTCTTCAAAATTTGTATAAATGTTTTGTGTAAAAATCCTCCTCCTGCTTCCTGAATGCATTTACACAGATGGTTACAAACAGAGTTTTATCTTATCACTGAAAGTGACTTTTTCCATCTTACTAAGAGAATGCAGAGGGTGAATGCCTATCGGTATGATAAACTCTTGTTCTCTATTTCCACTCTTATTGAATAGTTTTGTATTTATTCTTTGAGAGAACTCTTACTGTTTTGACTATAAAGTAAATTTAGAGATGGATGTTTTTATTTTTTCCACGGTAGTTTAAGTACGTTTAGATTTTTAGATATATTGTTTTAAATAGTTAAAGATTAAGACCTATGGGATGCTGTTCACCTATTCTCACTGAGGTCCTTGCAAGTTCAGGAAGACCAACATCTCACAGGTTCAAGCTCAAATTACTGCTCTGTTTTGGGGTTTTTTTAAGTCACTTGGGTAGTCACACTGAGCTCTAGTGCTTTCCCTCTTTAAGATTCAGGTAAGGTTATATTGTGTCTTGAAGGTAAGAGAGGAAGGTCCAGGAGGAGAACTTACGAGCCCCAATGGAGGGATTCATCAACCTAGTGACTTTCTGGCTCATATAGATAGGGGAGGACTAAAAGGTGCTATTCTGCTGGTTCATGGGTAGTCAGCTGGATCTGATTTTGCTAGTATCAAGTCACTGTGGGGAATCACATCCTTGAACAGCACAGTCAGTCAGTGTCCAGACAGAACAGGCGTTTCTGTTGCAAAGATCCTTGTAGCGGTGGTGTTGGCTGGACCAGATGAGACACTGAATCGTACTTTACTGCGCAGTTCTTACATCCAGCTGGCCCATGCTCCTTGGGACCACTCCAGCGCGTGCATGATCCACCCCTAGCGATTATCATACAAAACTACCTAAATTGTGCACAAAAGACTGTCCTATGTGATCATTTCTGCATCTGCAGGAAGTTTTTTCTGACTACTTGCAAGTGACTGGCTACTTACAAGTCTTCTCTGACTACCTGCAGTCTACGTAGAGTTGGATCAATTTTGCAGCCTCGGAGTCTCTGGAAGGGCCATATTCTCCACTCCGGATGTTAATCGGCACATTGAAATATAAAGAAACTTGTCTAGGCACAGCGGGTCCTGCCTGGAGGAATCCACAGAACTGTCCAAATCTTGCATGGACAGCACCAATTAGTCAAATACTTAATTGAGAAAGGGGAGTAGGAGTTGAGTTAATCAGCTTGTCTCTGGTTGGTTCACTTTTTCAAGTCAATCTAATGTAGCATATATGCAGGTGCCTAGGTGCAGAGCTTCTGCATCTCCAGGGAGAGAGAGGTCCTTCTCTATATAATGATAACAACAAATTTAGTCCATTATGAAAATGTCCCTAAAAAGCAATGAACCAAAAATAGAGGAAAAATAATGGCACATGTTCTTGCTTCTTATCCAGCAAGATAGCATCTATGATTCATATAAAAAGGACACGCTCATATTACTGACTGCTAATAAGCAATTTTAAAAAAAAGTCTATGGATTTAAGCAAGCATCTGAAAAGCTACTTTTGACAATAGTGGAAAAACTACTTGTATGCCTTCAGTAATGCTGAGGTACTGGAATAAGTATGTCTGTCGTACCTTTTCCACTCCAAGGCATGCCTATCTGACATTCAGATTATGAGGCATTTTTGTATGTAACCTTATGAACGCAAAGGAGCGAGAAGGTCAGGAATGAAAATTATTTCCCTGGTTAAAAGCACCTCAGATGATATTTGGCTTGATTGTAACATTTATAGTATTTGCTAATCTCTCAGTAGAAAGGTGGGCTACCAAGAAAATAGCTTTTCCAAAGGAGGAACGTTTAAAATCTAAGCCACAAATGTCAAATTTAAAAACAAAACAAACCCCCAACCAAATAAAAAAAAACCCAAACAAAACCAAACACACACAAGAATCCATAGAAAAGAAGATTATAGACAAAGCTTTTATACTTTTATCCTTATTTCAGGCCAAAGCACAGTGGCATTTTCTCAGCTCAAAGTGCAAAGATTCTATTACTTCCAGGTTATTACTTAAACATAAACATTACTCCTTGTACGTGTTACACTCAGGCAGGTGTGCAAGCCTTAACTTGTGCTTGGGTCCGACTCGCATGGCCGCGGCATGAAGCTTTCACAGCAGCCATACAGCCTGCGAAGCCCCGTGCTGTAACGCTAGCTGACAGCCAGCTGGAGTGAGCGCACAGATGTGCATCATCATAGTCCAGTTATTTTTCAGCAAATACTTCCTATCCAAACTCCGTTAAAACAATGAAAAGCATCTATTTGTTTCAGCGAGCTTTAGGCGCGGTTATGTAACTCCCCAGAAAACAATTGCTGCTCTCCCTTTGGATCCCCCCAGTAATGATAACCAGTGAGTTGGAAGAAAGCGATTCTGTCCTTGTCTAGCAATGTCCTAAGAGGCTTTGCAGCCAGGGTCAGGCTCAAAGGCAGTCTCTGAATTTTTACTTTTATTAATTGAGAAATACTTGGGGCTGCAACGTACTCCCACGGAAGCCCGTGGCAGTTTATTGTCAACTGAAATATGAACAGGAAGCTTGATGCTCGTGCTTCTTCCCCTTCATTGACAAATTTGACACGCAGGCTTTCTGCATCAAGCAGTGTACTATTTTAGAGAAGAATTATAATATATGTTAATGAACTCACCCACACATCTGCGCATGCTTTAGGCATAGTTACCGGATTGCCCACTTAGTGAGTTAAGAGCAAGAGCTCTTGGAAGTTTTTTCGTATAACTGGAGATTTGGCGTCTTGTAACGGGGTGACTGAAATGGTTGGGAGTTTACCAATGCAAGACAGAGGTTAGCAGAGAGGAGACCGGCAGCCACACAGAAGAAAGCAGTTTCTTCTGTCCCTGCTGCACCCGAGTCTGCCAAAGGCTTAAGTGGATAAAACTGCAAGAGAAAGAGGTATCCTTCTATGAGTTTAAATAACAATTCTGGGATGCTTTTATGTAAAATGTCTGGAAATTTGCGTGCCTTTACCTGTTTTATTTATTTTTCCAGAGGAGCAGCAGCTCAGAGGAGCTGGGTTCGTCTATTCAGATTAAAGCATTGCTTTACATTTCAAAAGGAATGGCTGAAAATGTATCACACCCGCATAGTAGCAGGTAATGGTGCCTTGATCATGTCACCTGTAACTGAGGTCTTTTTCTGCCAAGGGCTTAGATGTCTTCTTTTTCTTTGCTATTCAGTGCTGCACATTTGGCTGCCAGATCAGCCCGCTGTCTGCAAAAAAATTCCTGTACTGAAGTATTTTTCTGAGTAAAATCTGACTTTCTTGTTAAGAAACGCAGTTAATTGGGGTTTCAGTAAGACTTTTGTGTATTTTTTTTTTTTTAGAGGGATGCCCTACATCTCCTCTGGTCGTATTGTAAAGTATTTCTTTACTTTGGAATTTATCACAGGAGACTTCACTGAAAATGTGACTCTAACATGCAATTAGCAGGGTCACTGTCTGTCATTATTTCTCCTATAATACGGGAAAGACATGAGGGAATTTTTTACCACCTGCATAGAAAAAGCAACAAATGCACCCTGTCACTCTGGTGCAGCTGTTTATGTGGGTACTATGGCAGTGGAGCAGTACGAATGCAAGTACGGGTGTAACTTCATCCCAGGCCGAGTCCCTTCACAAACCAGGTCATTGCAAACTGCCATTAAGTGAAATCAGTGTCAAGACCACCTCCTCTGCACAGCAGACTGTCGGCACCCCTTGTCTTGTCTTCTGGGGCAGCTGGAGTCAGCCTCAGTGGATGTACGTCACTTCACACTGGCTGATCAGCTCTCTCAGAAGCAAAACCAAACAAAATAAACCCTAGGCTTTGCCAGTGTTGAGAGTTCTACCACTGCTTCAGCCCTGCTTTGGCTGGCTTTAATGTCAGAGGAAGTATTTGCTTCTAGTTATTTTTATGCAGCTCGCTTTAAAAAAAATTTAAAAAAAAATTCATTCAGCCTAATATTTTACAAACCTCTTTACTATGCAAACAGTGAAACCGGTGCACGTAGCAGACTGATCTGCTCACTCCCATCATCTCCTACCGAGCGCTTGGTTGCATCGTGCTTAATTATGAATGGTCTCCAAAAAGCCCATTTTACTGTACTATGAAGTGACTCATATCACACAGAAGCTCCGATAACTCGCACTGGGTATTGGAGTCACATGGCGCTGTATTAGTGGGTGACTCATTTCACATTGTACTCGGTGCTGAGATCTGACTCATATCGAACTGTGCGAGGAGCTGACTGACATTGTACTGGTCTGAAAGCTGGTTTGAATCGGGATGACTCACCCTGGAGTGCATTAAATAGTGATTCACATACCGTTTCCTATTGATTCCGATTGTCGCGATTCACTTCGGATTGTACTACGCTGGCATCTGGCTGCTCTGGCAGGGTGGGCACTGCGGTAGCTGCCCTCTTGCCTTGCCAGCTCGCTCGGCTGTAGTGCCGAATGGAGCAGCGTCAGCCAAGAGGAGGATTACCAAAATCAATTTAAAAACTGAAATAAGGTCAGAATTTGACTTAGCGCACTGTCATTTCGGTCATGATGCTCTCTGGACTTCTTTGCTTCACCTGGCTATGACAAATACTGAAACGTGCCTATAAACAGAAAGTTAAAGAGTCGTGAAGCTCTAGCCAAGACCACTCTGTTGCTTCTGAGTGCTAGGAGATCTCCGTGGTATTCCCAAGACCTGCTGCCTCCTTGGGATAACTTTTAGTGAAGGAAAGAGGGGATGAATTTTTATAAGTGAGCACTGGTAGTTGCCTGTGCCTCAAGTTCATCACCTTGTGACCTGACAAACCTTATACTCTGACAGCTCTGTTCTGGTACTTTAAGCTGAGCCCTCAAAAATCACTACTCTGAAAAACGGGTACTGCTCTTTCCAAGGGATAAAGAGGTGTGAAACTGCTGAGGTGATGCTTCTGTGATGAACAATTTGCGACCCAGAGAAAAGATATCAAAATAAATATTGATTGGGGAGGGGGGACAGACAAGAAATTAAAGGGGAAATAAAACAACTGTTCTCTCATCTTAGAGCACTTTATAAAAGTGCTAGTTTTACGTTCAGTTGGCTTGAGCATGCTCTTAGTTTAGAAAGATGCTCCTAGTTTTAACACGACGCTCCTAATTTTAACCTGACCGCAACTAGGACTCCCCTAGCTGATAGCAATTTCGGTGCTTCTTTTAGTTGAGCTAGTAGTTACTGTTTTTTGGTCCTGTAGTACAGCAATAGCGTAACCGGCACCACAGTACCTAGCTCCCCGGAGCGCCGGAGCTGATGTTCTGTGTGTGCCATGGGCACAGAGGTACAAGGAGACTCCTCACCGATACGTCATACCGACCGCACTACAGGAAAAGTTTTGATCTTAGGTTTTTCGATAGCAAAAATGAAATAATGGAACGGTTGCATCAGGTGAATTACATTGGTATTAAATGACTGTAATTCTCACTGGCGTGTTACAAGGATAGTCTTTCACTTTTGGCAGTTGCGTCCAATTTTTATTACCTGCTTTTTCTTACCTACTGACGTTAACTAATGACAGAGCTCGGGAAGAGCTCTTTCTCTCACCCCAGGAGGCACGCTGCGGCCGGCTGACGCTGGAACCCGCTCTATGGAAGCGCTCGCTTCTTGCTGCTCCCCTCTGACTTTGCAGGGGAGCCGAGGGCCCCGAGCGCGGCCGTGCCGCGGGACTCCCTTGGCCCAGGGGCGGGGGGTGATGGGTGCCACCTCATCTTCATCCTCACTCGCGAAAAGCGGAGGAAGGGCCCGTGGGAGCGCGGCGGGAGCCCAGCCCAGGCGCCACCCGCGCTGGGGCGAGGGAGGCGGCGCGGAGCGGGGCGCGATCGCGCCCCGGGGCCGGGCCCGCGGGGAGGGGAGGGGTCGTGCCCTCGCCCCCCGGGGCCGTCCCGGTGCAGGCCGGGCCCTGCGCGGGGGCCGCGGCGGGAGCGGCGCCGGGAGCCCGTGGGGAGGGACGGGGCGGTGCGAGCCCCCGCGCCGGGCGCTGCCGGCTGCCGCCTCCCGACCTTCCGGGAGACGCGGGGGAAGCGCCTGTGGCGCCGGGTCCCGCCGGGTCCTCCCGGGGAGGGCGGAGGCGGCTCCTCGCCCGCCGCGGGGGCCCCCGCTGGCACCGCCGCCCGTCCCGTCCCGTCCCGTCCCGTCCCGCTGCGCCCGGGGCGGCCCCGGCTGCGGCGCGGGGGTCGCGGCTGCCCGGGGCGCGGGGCCGCGGTGCCCGGGGGGCGCCAGGCGGGACCGAGCGGTACTTACGGTGTCGGCGGCGGGGCCCCGCCGGGAGTCCTCGCCCGCTCCCCCTCCGGTAGCGGCGGGCCGGGCGCCCGGGGACGGCGGCTCGGCAGCCCCGCGCATGCGCCCGGCCCCGGCGGGCTCGTCTCACGGTGCCGGCCGCGGACGCGGGTGGGCTTCGCTCGCCGTGGCCGCAGCCGGGGAGGGGGGGGGGGGGGGCGAGGCCGGCAACCCGCGCTCCCCGCCCCGGCCCCGGCACGACGGGGCGGGCTGCCCGCCGGGCCGCCCCCGGCGAGGCGAGCACCGGGGGAGGGGGGGGAGCCGCTGCGGCTCAGGGGCGGTTTGCAAGGGGAGCAGCCGCCGCAGCGGCGGCACGGCGGCGGGGGGCTGGGGAGGGCGCGGCGGGAGCCATGGGGCCGGCGCCGGGGGGAGAAACGCCGGAGGAAGCGGCGTGAGCGTGTGCGTGTGCGAGGGAGCGTGTGTGCGCGCAGGGGAGGGGGTGGGAAGGGCTTGAAGAGGCGGCGGGGCCGCCGCGGGGCTCGGCGCCGGTGCTTTCATGTTCATCGATGCCTTCAGTGAGAGCCGTGCTTGGAAACCCGGGATTGGAGCACGCTCGCATTTTAAGTAACTGCAGGGATGCATCTTCCCTCCCTCCCTCCCCCCCGGCCGCCTCCCGTCTTCCAGAGGCGCACAGCTCACCGCCGCCGGGCTCTCTCGGTCCCGTTCTCCCGATTCAGCGGGGCGCGGTGGCCCCGGGGAAGGCGTGTGCCCGGCCCCGGGCAGGACGGCGGGCACCCCGCTCCGCCGGGGCGGCCCTCTCAGCAGCGCCCGCACCGCCACCGCCACGTTTTGGGGACTATCTCAGCGATAACCTCCCGCCACCGCGGTCCCCCGAGCAATCCCAAACGCCGTCTGCCCGTCGGCGGGACAAGGGTTAAGGGGACGGCTGCGGCTGGCTTTGTGTCCCCGCCGTCCCCCGGCAGAGCGACACGGTCTCGCCGTGAAACCGAGACGGATCCGGTGCGTGAACGCCCTGCGCGTTCTTCGGTTCCCGCAGCCGGGCTGCTGGCTACCGGGAGACCCGGGGCGGGCAGCCCCGCCGTCGGGGCTGCTCCCTTCCCGCCCGCGCAGCGGCAGCGCCTGGCTGGAGCCCCGGGGAGCGGCGGGGAGCGGCGGGCTGTGCCTGCGGAGCCCGGGGCTCTCAGCCGGGGGAGCTCACCCCGAGCCCCCGAGGCTCCCCCGCCGGTGCCGGCCGGGGGCACGTGGGCGGACGGCGGCTTCCCCGCTGCGGGGAGGAGGAGGAGGAGGAGGAGGAGGAGGAGAAGGAGGAGGAAGGGGCGGCCGCGGCCCCACGAGCGGTACTCACAGCGCCGGGCGGCTCGGCTCCGTGGCACGCCGGGCATCTCCGGCGCTCCGGGGGGAGGCGGCTGGGCGGCGGCGGCGGCGGCGGTGGCGGGGCCGGGGCGGGGGCCGGCGGCGGCGGCTCGGCCCAGCGGCCCCGCAGCAAGGCGGCGAGCGGGCAGCGGGCGGCCGCCCCGCTCCCGGCCAGCAGCACCGCCGAGCCCGCGGGGCCGAAGCCGGGCCCCGGGGCGTCTCGACGGGGCGCCGAGACGAAGCGCGGGCAGGGCCGGCGGGCGGGGAGCTGCGGCCGCAGGAAGGGGCTGGCGAGCAGCGCTGACAGCGGGGCGAGGGGCCCGGCAGGCCTCGGAGGCTGCGGCGTGCGGGGGAGGTGTGGGAGCGGGGGGACGGGGCGGGGGGGGAGAGAGAGAGAAAAAAACACAAAATAAGCGTTGCCGGGTGGGCAGGCGGGCGCCCTGCACAGCCCACCCCGAGGGGAGCCCCTCCACCGCGGTGCTAATGCGGGGGTGGCAGATTTGAACCCGCACCGGTCTGTCCCTGGGTGCTCGGGGCTGCCCCCTCACACCCCCCCCACACACCTCCCCCGCAGGCACGCTCGGCGTTTTTAACTTTTCTAAGCCGGCCCTTTAGGTGCGGAGTGGAGGAGACTTCTACCGAGCCGGTGCCCCGTGGGGCTCAGGGCTGGACGTAGTGCCAGGGGAGCACGGGGACGAGGTTGGTTCCCCCACCCAAAGAAAAAAAACGCACCCAAAAAGCCAACCACAGCTGTCGGGGGGAGCTGCGGCGGCGGGCGGGCCCCCTCGGCGCGGAGCGGGGCGCAGCCCCCCCCGGGCCCGGCGCTGTCCAGGGTGCTGAAGCCGCTCGGCACAGCCCGCTCCGCTCCGCAAGCGGCAGGGCAGCAGCATAGAATCACAGAATCATAGAATGCTTTGGGTTGGAAGGGACCTTGAGAGATCATCGTCTTACCCTTCCCTGCTGAGTGTCATGGTCCTGGAGAGAGGAAGCCACCCTACTAGAGCAGGAGCCCGGAATAGGAATAGACAGAAATCACTGCCATTCGGGCTCTGCCTCTCTTTTCTCTAGCGGTGATTACTGCCTGTTCCTGTTCTGGGTTCCGTTTTTTTTTCATCAAGGCTCAGCCCTTCCCAAAACCCCATTTCTGGCCTACAACCAATCTCTTGACATCAAAGAGACAGAGAGGAACTGAAGTCTGCACAGTGTGAAGAAAGCCCTTCCCATGGTCGCGGCGCCGCCCTTGAAGGCCAAAGCCACTGCTATGGCAATGGGAGAACACGGCTTGTGGTGCCGGTGGTGCCGGGGGACGGTGCTCGTTAGAGCTGAGACCTGCAGGGAAAGCTGCCATTCCTGCACATAAGGAGAGCTTGCTGTTGCTTAGCAGCAGAGAGTTCCCCTAGGTCTGTTCAGAGAGGTGAACTAGCGTGGAAGCTGGACAATGTTCCCAGGAGAGTGTAAAAAATAGAAAGGTTGATTCCCCCCCTGGCCCTCCCCTTAGCATTTTTCCTGCCCGCTGGCAAGGAGCCCTTCTGCAAATCTCTGCCCTTTTGGTCGAGGCACAAAGCACACAACTGGGGTGTTAAATACACTTCTGTGCTGAATTACAATTGTCAAGGCCCAGACAGGACCGATGGAGGTATTACAGGCTTGACAATTAGGATTAAATGATACTGCCTCACTCCTTGGCAGAGAAGAGGGAAGAAAGACTCAGTAAGGGCACCAAGGTGGTTCTTCATGTGTCCTGAGACCAAGATCAAAACACCTGCTAACACCACGGGCTTTTGAATCCAGCTCCTAGTCACTGCCAGGAAGGGCAGTCATTTCTCAGGCCAGTGAGTGGATGTGACTCCCCTAAGCCCTCTCTAGACTACGGTCCCAGGTGGCTTTCTAAATCTTAGCAGGAATGCTTGAACAAGTGCAGGCTTAAAATGCTGGCACAGTGTAACCCCTTTGGAAGGTACGGTCTTGCTCTATCCTTTGTATTTCTCTCAGGAGAGTCATGATCAATTAACACCTTATTAAAATGGCTAGTTTTTTCAACATTAATGATGCATAGTGATAGTGCATAGTATCGTATGAAAAGATGGTACTCATGCTCCCTAGCATGAATGGTGTTAGATAAACAAAGCCACCTAAGCTGACCGTCTTCCAGCGCTTGGTGTTTGTAGACAACTCTACCTAGCTCTGTAGGCAGGTACATCTGCATCATTGCATATGTACACAACCACCTAAATCCTGAAACAGCTGAGTGTCTTGGAGGCCTAAAGTCCTCTCAAAATTGATGAAATAGGCATCTTCTTCTCCTTTCTCCTTGACTAATGGATGCAGGCTGATGTCCAGCTGCGTAAGACAGAACTGCATAAACAAGCGCTTGGATTTTGTTGAAATGGGGTTTGAAGTTGAGGGACTCTAAGAGCTGAGAGACAGAGACTGAACCCTTTCCTCTGCCTAAAAGGAATTTGAGCATGCATTTCTCATGTGTGAAAGAAAATTCCCCAGTCATCAGAGTAGCTTGCTCTGCACGTGCATGTCTATGACCGTACTCTTAGTCCCCACTGCTGCCTCACTTTGTACAGGTTAATTCAACTTCACTACGACAGAGAGAAAGCAAAATGTGAACATCTTGACAATCTAGTTAGGCTGTATTTAGGCTGCATTGGGCCTGAGTTTCAGTTCTGTTCCAAAAAATACATTATGGAAAATGGAGTGTTTACATATGAACTGTGTATTTAATAAAATTAGCTTTAATCCCATACAGTGGCACCTCTGTTTGTAACATACAAGCTAAATATTAAATCATGACTCAATTTCAATACTGATATTAGCTACTACTATATAAGGCATTGGGGGAAAAAAAAAAAAAATCTCTTTACTAGACTTTCCTGAACATTTTGCATTAAGTCTCCATAAGCTATTGATAAACTTTTAGGAGGGAAGTCTATCCAGCATGCAGTAGTTTTCTTTTATTCTACATCAGAAAGGAGTATCTTTACCTGAGGGTGCCCTTGATATTTAATGTTGTCCCTTTGTATATTTCTTAGACTCCAGCCTCTCTCTTTCTGCAGATCTGCCTAGTTAATATATTTTCCTCATTTTGTCTTTGTGGGAATGAAGGAACCTGATATTCTTCTTATTATTATTATTACAAACTTGTATGGTAATTTTTTTTATTTGTTCTCATTGAAAATGTTAAGAACAGGTTACAAGAAAGGCAATCTAGAACATGTATCTGTATTTTAATAACATTGTATTCCAACATTCTTGCAGTCACACTTCAGTGGGTAACATAATGCATATATCAGCTTTTTGGGGGCTTGCTTGGCTTTAAGGTGTCAGGACAGATTGCTGGGCCTCACACCTGAACTTTTGCTCCTTGCCCAAGGAGAGGTCATACACATTTGTACGGTGGCTTCTGAGTACTAGTCTATTTTAGTGTTTCCTGCTCACTTCAATTGTTAAATGGAGAGTTTCTAGAGCACTGAATGGCTCAGATTCATAGTGAATTAGGGAGCAATTCAAAGAGAAAGTAAGAAGCCATTTTTAACTGTTTTCATTGCCATGAAAGTGCCTTTGTTACAAATCACTTTGAAGACTGATAGGCTTTTCTGGGAGAGGAGATATTTTCAGAAGTCAAATGAGTTTCCAGGGACTTTAGCTGAACTTAGTTTTGGGGTTGGGTTTTTTTGTTTGTTTGTTTGTTTTTTAAAATATATCAGCAGTATTATAGTATTTGCTTTATCTTATTTCTTAATAAAAACTTAAAATGTAAAAAAAAATATGTATTTGAAAGAGGCATTTTAAGTTACCACATTTTGAAGTGAACATAATGCTGGTGATATTATGGGAAACAGCTTTCTTGAACTGTTAAATATTTGTATTCTTCCAACATTAGTTAAATACATGTGTAAGTAACTTTTCTTAATGGATCTATTATTAATTGATTTCAAATAGAAGATGTAGGTTCAATGTTGATCGGAGGCAGAATAAACCGGAATCTTCAAACATGTAAAACTAACCATAGAGCTGCACGGAGTAGTCCACAGAGCATTAACTTATCCCACTTGTGGAGAAGCCTGTTAGTTTTTCATTTTTCATAAACATTAATAGCAATGTGTTAATTCTCCAGTAGAATTTACTTTGTGTAAGCTCAAGTGTGAAAGTCTCATGGGAGGTTCCTCCCAATGCCATGTCATTCACACTGTCAAAATGTAACCGTTCCGTAGGACACATATAGTGCATAAGGTTTCTCTTAGTCTTTTGCTGGAGGACTAGGTTTCCTCAAGGTCCCATGCTAAAACCTGTAATTGCATTATGTTAGGACTAATGCTTGAAAAGTTACTGTAATGCTTAGGCTTGGCTTAGATCTCAGTGCAGCCAGAATTGTTTGCTATTGATGGCTCTGCTTAGTACTTTGCTAATTATTTCAGCACCGCAAGGTTATTTTCTAGGGTGAGGTACTTTCTCTGGGTTGGTCAATCCCAGATGTATGTTCTGCCAAAACTCTCAGCCTCACTATTTGTATCAGTCAGTCTCTACTCTGCTGTCTTCACTCACAACCCTGTTTCTTTTCCACGCCTACATATCCCATCTTTGTTACTTCTAAGGAAGAGGAAGCTTAAAGAGAAATAATCTTTGAGATGGAATTAATTATTGCAAATAAGGAGATGTCTTCCAGTAATAGGACTGAATGCCGGGTTTTAGAGTGTCGGAGTCAGCCCAGCGACGGCTCTGCTCCCCATTCTGGCCCCAGTCCAGCTGATGCATGCAGGCACTGTGGGGTTCATGAGCTCTCGGACGAAGTTCTGTGGAACAACTCGTGCTTAAAATCCTTGGTGACTCAGAGTCTCTGGCAGAGTGACAGACTGCCCAGGAAGCCGGCAGCTTGGGCAAAGAAGGTCTAATTAGAAATTGCAATATGACACATACAAAAAAATGAAATCTTTGCTGAAGTACAACTGCATTAAGAAACTATGTCATTCACTTCATTCTCCATGTTTGGCAAATTGAAGCCTCAGTATATTCTGTCTGACCTGGTGAGAGGGTCATAAGGTGAGATTATGTCTTTATAAATAGTTAAAACTATAATGCCAACTACATTTTTTTTTTTTTAAAATCACAAGGTTAACATACATCTCTAATTCTATCCTTTTTTTTTTTCCCCTAAACCTTTGAATTATTTGGAGTCTTTAAAAAACCCTACACGTTTGGGTTGATTTAAAAAAAAAAAACTTCTCCCATCATGACAATGTTCTGTTAGGGTATGTCCCGATAACATCAGAGAACCTGTCCCAAAGGTCTGGGCAAAATGTTGACCAGAAAAAGATTAGCTTCTATATACAAAAATTGTGAGTTTCCAGATGATGCAAGGAAGCTGCTCAGTAACTCTCATTACAAGCTTCCAGAAGGTGTCACTGTGCACCTACAGTTTGAATGGGAACCTCAACAGTTGAGGCTTAGTGCCAAAGCACTATTCGCCCTTGTGCTATTAGACGTCCTCTTCTCTACCCATAATGGAAATTAAATGAACTAAAACTGGAGGCACGAATATGTTCCTCTTTTCGTGATTAGCAAAGGAAAACCATCTTCATAGTAACGATGTCACTCAAGAAGTACCTATCCAACCATGACCTGCAGGAATATTCCCGATATTCTAGGTTACACATAATCTAATTATTACGCAGGATCCTTACCAGACAGGTGCTTGGTAATTAATAAATATAGTTAAATTAAAGAAGAATCCTAAACTGACAAAACTGCAGTTTTTAGGTATAGAAAGTAGTTTATAGTTATGTTCCAGAGCTGATTCAGAAAGGAAGATTAATGGGGCAATTTGGAACCAACGTTCCTGAACAGCTCGAGGTTTCAGAGTAGTTCAAAGTGTTTCTGAAAGCCTGTTTGCACAGTGTGGCTGCACAATAATATTCCAGCTTGACAGGATTCCCAAGGAAGCCACTGTGACCTCTGCCATTGACTTTTGATCAGATTTTGGCCCTTAGAAAATCTGGAGGAATTGGGGGGATTATGCAGCCATGTTAAAAGGTTGATGGGAGAAAATATAACTCACTCACAGGATGTGGCAGAGAACATGAAAAGACATCAGAGCTAAAATGCACTATAATTCCTTTGAACAATAAGAACAAAAGAATAAAGAGCAGGCAATGAGAGACTGCTAAAGAGTATGAGGTTAAAAAGAACAGTATCAGAAATGAGAATGTTCTAGGCTGATAGATGCTGGCATGAAGAGGAAACTGTATTTGACTGATTGCAGACTAGTTTGAGGTGGTGACCAGGAGTATTTCTCCAGCATCTTAAAAAGACCTTTGAATGATGATGGGAGGAAGAGGAGCTGATTTGATAAGAATGACGGCAGGGAGAAGGTATGAACATATTTGGGAAATGGGAAAACTTCAGGTGATACCTACCCCAGTGTACTAAGTTATCAATAGAACTGAACAAATACTGAATTAGAGAGGTCAGGTTATCCCTGTCATGGAGACACCCCTGCGGAAGTGAGCGGAAAGGCCTGGGGCTTCCTTGCAGAATCTCTTACTAATCTTTCTTTCAGAGATGCCTTATGTGACCATACCCATATAGGAGTGCATGCCTGGATTAGAGAGACTGTGATTGCAGACAGCACAAATTACTGGCTGAATGTCATGCTTGCTTTAGGGTTAGGAGCAGACTTACAAACAGTATCAGTTCCCAGGTCTCCTTTGACACCACAGATACTGAGTTACAGGTTAGAGATACAGAGGACCTCAAGAAAAAAAACCAGAAGGGGGGAAAAAAAAAAAGCTCAGAGCTACTGAGCTCTTGGGGTGTTTCTCCTGTCTGATGCTCAGAGAGACTGACACTCCTTTCTGCAGGCCTGGACCTTTTCCTCTGGCCACACTGGGGCTGTCTGTCACGTTTTCCTGCAATTGGAGATACACTGCACTTTGCTGCAGTTCTAGAAGTGTCCTGAGAGAGGGAGAACAGCAGTTCAACTGGGTAGAAGATTGGACAAACCTATTTTTATATCCCATCTTTATGCATCGTTGTTCAAAACAACTCATTAACAGACCACACTTGTGGCAGTTTCCCTCCGTTACACTACTGTTTTGAAAGACGATGTCCTCCTCCTGGGCGGATGAAACATCCCTCCTAATCTCCTTTCTGCACTTCATTTCAAACATACCTCCTGACTGAATGCAGAAGAGACAAAGTGGGACTGCAAATGTCCTGCCTGCAATAGCCTATACTTTCTCCTCTGATCTGTAACACCTTTAACTTACTTCTCTTGATAACTTGCAAAGGCTGGTAAGAAACCAGTAGAGTTTGGCTTTTCTTTCTGTTTAAAGTGTGTCTGCTTACAACCCAATATGATGCTTGAGTGAGCACAGCTTTTTTATGAGTCTGAAATAATTTTATAGTCTGACTATGCCACTGTTGGTCAGGTAAATCATTCAAGCAGATGCTATTCTTGTACTTAAATGAAGCGCATGCATTTATCTACACAGGGTCCGTATGAACAGAACAAACAGTGCAGGGAGGAAGGCTAGTCTGTCATAAAAATAGCAACCATCTTTCAGAATCAAAAATTTCAGTGAACTTAAAGAAATGCTAGTTTGGAGAAATGTCCCTGGCATTTAAGGCTGTGACTCACTTTATCAGTCTTCTGACTGGAGAACTATTCAACTATTCTATGCAAAACCATCCAGAAGATCTGGATGTAAACTGAGAAACACCCTTTAACCCTCTTATTTAGAACCCATATTAAATATAGACATTATAGGTGTCCCATTTGTTGACATGCAGAATTCTGGGTACTGTGGATAAGTAAATGGAGCAAGAATTTGTAAATGAAAAAACAGAACAAAGGGACAGAGAGGAGCAACTTGGCCACTTCCCTGGTGCAGTCTGAGCACCCGTGCAAATCTAAGCACAAGTTCCAAGTACCAGAAGGCACAAAGGATGTGAGTGCCAAAGCTTATTTGGGATACTACACTCCAGGATTGGCAAGGAATCTCTAAAAGGAGATTCCGTTCCCCAAAGACATCCCTCCCAGAAGAATGCTTGTGTTTAAACAAATCAGTTCGGTAATAACAAGAGAAGACCACAGATTTTATAAAATCAAGCACTGCAATGCAAGAAAATTAATACTTTAAAATATTGTAAACCTCCTACCCTCTCATAATAAATGCTAATAGTTATGCAGTTCAAGAACAAATACTTTATCCGATCTTGGTCTAAGTCTGATCTACTGTTTTTGCTCTTAATTTGATTACCCTGAAAGGAAACAGTGAAGTCAACAGAACAGTAAGAACTGTTTTTTTCTTTATTGAGTCCTAAAGTAAATCACACAGGATGTCACAGGAAAAATCACAGCTACTTCCTGAAATTAGGCTGTGTTCACAAACAGAAACAAATTAATAATGCAGCAAAGTTGTGCCCTTCCCCTTTTTCTGTATGAATTCCTCAGCCTACACCTGACATCTCTAGACTCCTGAGAATAATTTTCATCCTTCTTGTGAGCATAATTAAGCACTTGCAACAGTGAACCAGGAAAACTGAGGTGACATTTTGTAAGATCATCAGCTGCTGCTTGGATGGCATCACTGGGCAGCTCCTGGTTTGTTGCAACTGTTCTTGCCTCTAACAGTTGATACGGTATTTCTTATTAGCTGCATTTTGAGGATAATGCTAAAAGTGTAATATTGAGGACAATTATCCTCCTGAGCTGTTTCCAATCACATCTGGCAGTAGAATGAAGATCTGTTAAGTTAAAGATCTCAACATCTAAGTTCCTGAAAGTTTCATTGGAATTGGTGCCCAGCACATGGATGGGCTGTGGGAAAGGTCAAGCCTTCTCAGGCATCAAAATCAGTCAGTAAGTAGGCACAGACCCACTGCCGAGCCAGCCTTCACCGGTTCACCTGCACACAGATCCTTGCCATTTCCCAAGTGTTACCCTTCCGCAGACCTTTTGGATGTGGCTGATGGAAAAATAACATTCTGCCTGCCTCAGAGTTAAGTTTTAATGCTTGTGATGAAACATATGGTTACTTATGTTGTACATAAACAAGGTGCTTTCATTCCCCGTGTGGCCTCTGGGAGAAGAGTGATGGTCGCTCCCTTGCATTTCCTGGCTTGGTGGGGCTTTGACTTTGACCTGCTCTCAGGAGGATACACCTGGCTGTCACCTAGCAACCTGGAGCTGGGCTTTGAAATTAAGATATTTGTGGTACGATATTCTGATTTTTTTTTTTTTTTTTTTTGCATATTTCTTCTGACTGGATTATAAAAAGATGCAAATAAATGGGAGTAAAAAGCTGTCCTGTTATTGCACAGAAGGGGCCGCAAAATGTAGGACTGAGTAAGCTCTAAATGGCTTGAAAGAAACATGTATTTTCCCCTAGAGTCTTTGAATTTTTTGTGGAAAGAAATTGCTGTGAAAAAGCATGTATGTGATTCATGAGTTTTGTGTCTTTGCATCACTCATGGGAAATGCATATCAGGTACCATGCATTGTATACAAACAGGCAAGGGGAAGGAGTAAAATACTCTTCATGCTCACTACATATACAGCAAGGAGTAATGGATTTAAACTGCAGGCAGGGATATTTAGGTTAAATACAGGTTTTTTAAAGGTAGGATGGTGGAGCACTGGAGCAGGCTACTTAGACTGTGGAGTCTGTGGTAGTGAGGTTTTAAAGAGCAGGCGAGGTAAACCTGTGCCAGGAAGGGCTTGGGGATGGTTGATCCTAGCAGCAAAGGTCAGACACACTTTCAGGCTCCCACCCAGAACTGCCTTTGACGATACGGCACCCCACGTCATTCTCCTGGTCACTGGAAGGATTTGCTAATTAGAGTGGACCAGCTGATACCTGCAATCCGGGCATGACTTATTCTGGCACTTAGGGATTCCGCTGACACTCAGAAATCCCTGAGAAGTCTGAGGTCAAAAAAACCCCACACCACAATTCTTCTTTCAATTGGACATGAGGTGTATTGGGAATAAAACAGGGTGTGATGGCAACACTGTGTTCGGGTGATCTCTACCACATGATGGCCTCTAGGAGAGACCACAAATCAGAGCAACACTAACTGTATTATGTTTTATCACTCCGGGACTGGTGTTGTACTTCATTTTAGTTTTGTATTTTACTGGAAATCATTTACTTTCATCAGTCTGGGCGTGAGAGACATATCAAGGAGTAAAGATCAATTCCTCCTGACTCACAGACACCCAAACTAGCTGCCTTTTTAAGAGGGTCTCCCTGGTCTTCCAGGGAGAAAGAGTTGTTGTTTTTCCCCCAGTATCCTTCATCTAAACTGTTGATTCTTGCTGGTGGAAGGATATCCTAATTTAATATATTTGTAAATCTGAAGTTACCCAAATCTCAAATTAGTTGATTTAGATGTAGGCTGACTGGGTTATTTGTTAACCAGCACAACATTTTGTTCCACTTAAAGAGGGTCATCTTATATTAATGAAAACTGTCTCTGTAGTTCAGGTCAGTCTACTGAATTACTGAAAATTACTTCAGAATTACTGAAAAAATTCTGGAACTACTGTAAAAACAGTTTATCTTTTGGCTTTTGTATTCATTAAATTCTTTCTGACAGTAATATCCTCATCAGCCCAGGACTCTGCATTTTTCCATTTCAAAGGTGCACAGCTAAAAAGGAAGTTTTAGGGCTATTTCAAAGGTAAAATACGTAAATCGCTAAATTGGAAAAACACATGATTGCAAATTAGTATAAATTATCTCTGAGGACTAGAAAATTTGCACACCATTAATATGCAAGTAATCCACCCATTAATGTTTAGTACATTATTATTTTGGCAACTTTTTACAAAAGAATGCCCTCTGATTGCTGTCTGTGCAGCTATTATTGGCTCATAGACAACGCTGAGCAGTATAGCTAGCTATTCTCAGAACAGTGTTTCTGGATGCAACAGAAAAAATCTTCTATGAATTAAAAAAATATTATTATGCCATGTAATTACAGAACAGTTGAAGAAAGAAAGACACTGAGAAGAGCTCGTTGTTTCACAGAATAGTTGAGGTTGGAAGGGGCCTCTGCAGATTGCCTAGACCAACCTCCTGCTCTCAGGCTTCCCAGGCCTGTGGCAAGCAGGGTTTGAACACCTCTGAGGATGGAGACTTCACAGCCTCTCTGGGCAACCTGTCCCACTGTTCAACCACCCCCACAGTACAAAAAAAAAACACCCAAATTTTTCTGCGTGATAGAATAATTCCTGCATACGCCACATTCATCTGTTCTTACATTCATGTATTATGCTAAAGATTAAAGCATATTATTTTTTAAATGACTTATATTTAATGGTTTGAGCTGCCTGGAGCAGACTAGTATACTAAGGACATTCAGAGGAGACATGGGGAGAAGAAAACCCCAAACCAAACATGAAAGGCCTCTGCAAGGCTTCCCAGGGGTACCAAGTAAGTGGTGAAAATGAGTCCTACCCACTGATATTAGCTAAGCCAGTGGCTTGTTGCATGTCCTTCAGGGCTAGGCCTGCTAAAGGGTGCCCCATTCACAGCACATTGTGCTCCTCCGTGGCTCCCAGCAGGACCCACAGAGCTGAATTAAGCACCAGCGCCTGCTCCTTCATCCTGCGTGGACAGAGCTGGTATCTAAACATGCCATCCAAAAAATACCAACACACTGCATGGGGAGCTGCCTCACAGGGACAGAGAAAACTCCCAATTGCAGGAAATAGCATTTATACTGCATCTTTCAAAGGAGGTTATGGGACTGATTTGGCACTGTATGTGCATCACCCTTCATTTGGGAGCCACAGCCCCGGATACCACCCAGCCACCACCCACAGACCTACATGGAATGCCGCTGTTAGCATATTTGTTGGAGATACAGGCTCAGATCCTTCTTCCACTCCGAATTTGCACAGGTTGATCTCCCAGGCTGGTGGCCTGGCTGCTGGAGGCAGTCTGTCAGCCTCAGCTTTCAGAATTGCTCTCCTTGGCTTGGACCCAGCTAATCAGACGGAGGGGAAGGAGGATGACTTCCCAATCTAGCTGCAAGGGACCTCCCTGTGGATATTGGTCTGGGCCTCACTGAATACCTGTTAAAAAGGGAAATGGAAGTATTTCTCATTGAATCTCAGACCCTTGCGTGGTAAGTGCCTTAAACACAGTAAAGCATCACCACCCCCTCTATACAAAGAATATTAAATTATTACACAACGAAGAAGGCTTTCAACACAAGGGAAGGAAGAGACACCTGCTATCCTTCTCACAGACACATTGCAGTAAGTAGTTAGGTTATTATTCTGGTGTGTGTGGTTTCAGGTCACCTCAGGGGAAGGATTTGAACCTGGACTTCCCATAATCTGGGCAACAGCAGCAAGTGCTGGGCTGTCAAATGAGAAAGCACTCCTCCGTCCTGTGTCAGGACAGGGAGATGTAATTTCAGGAGCATGTCCTGGTCCATGATTCACAAATGAAAGGAGAGGCCTATCTCTAATGTCATTTGGTGTTTCTGCTGACGGCCACCTCTCCAGAATGGCGACTTTTTGAATCCTGTCCTCATGTACTCAGTTCTGCCCATACACATGCAGACAGCTAGTCCCCAGCTCAGAAACGTGGGCTCTAGGCCGCAGCAGCACACCTAAATGCAGCATGCAGTGATGCTGGTCACTGGGGTGACCATGGCCTGTTGTGGATTGTGCTGTTTTTAGCTATGAGAATAATTATTTAATAATTATTAATGGGTTTTTTTTGGATTCCGGTCCTGTACTTTTTACTTTCAACTTATTGGTTTGTTTTACTTCCCTCACCCAATACAGAAAACTGTAGGAGCTTTAACTGACCAGCAGATTCATACCCTGATGAACATAAATTGTTCAAAGACAAAATGTCTATACCATAGTTACAAGTACTACAGTTAAGCTAATAGATCCCCCACTTCAGATGAGCAGATGAAAGGGAGGTCTCTAACCCTGAAAAATGACTAGCACAGTCTTTTTCACAGCATGGATGACCTGACCCTAATAAGTGCTAAAAATCTGGGTATGGAGTAACTCTGAAATACTGCCTCCTGTGCCCCAGGAGTACTTTGTGACTTCAGACAGCAGCAATTAACAAAACAAATTTTTCCGTGGAAGAATTCTCTTGCAAACAAAACTTCCAGTTTCCACCTGACCCCTCTTGCAGGGCTGGGGGCTGACAGGCCTCAATCCTCCTAATAGGTCTGCTGACAAGACGCACCCCAGTATTTTGCTGGACGCTGCAGATCTCAAAAGGATTGATACTTTAGGATTGATACAGTCTGTACAAATATGCAGGAGTAGCCCTTTCTTAACTAGCAAAAACACTTCAGGGACAAGATAAACCCTTTTTATAAAGGATACATGTCAAGAAAACAAAATTAACCACCACAGAGAGATAACATTCTCCAGCTTGCCCTAGAAATAATTTTGCTTACCTTTAAAACCAACTGCATATGATTTTACCTCATTATCTTAATCTATAACTCTTCAGCAAAATACCCACTCTTTTCTCTACCTAAAAGTATACTGTATTATCAAAGAAGTTGTCAATAAGGCTAGATGCTCATAATTTGGTGGTCCTAAATACCCTGTAATACTCCTATTTCTCTCCCAGAATTCTGTCTCCCTTTTAAATGTTGCTCCTAAATAAAACAGAGCATCAAACATATCTCAAATTTTACATCTGCTGTATAAGAATAACTACTTTGGCAAAGACAAAGAATGTTAGCTGCCAAGTGATTCAATCCACAGCCATACAGTTTGCATCCTCTGCCCATCTCAAACATAAGAATTAGATAGAATGTGACTATTAAACTATGTTTCAGCCTATTTAATTAAGCACAACACCTGTTCAAAAGAACAGAAAGAATGTGTTCTTGGTATAAGTTACTGCTTGGTTTGTTCTTAACACCCTATGACACAATCACAAGCTTTAAGACATATAAATGCTACCGTGACTAAGTATGAAAAACAAACTTCACCAAATAAACACTCCTGACATGAAAATGTACTTGGGAGAGATTATATTGACTGAAGAAGGTGAGTATATTTACTAATATCAGGACTTTTCCTACTCTTCTAAAAGATAAAGACAATATCTGACTTCAGAGGGACTGTTAACAGTAATAGTAATTAGTGACTGACAGCACTCATCACCTGAAGACACCAGAGTACTTGGCAAAGCAATGCAATCATTCAGCTGGCATGTTGTCCTTTACAAATAACACCTTTTATAATTCTTGACCTTTCTGGAGTTGTTTGTGAATGGATCCTTATTTTATCAAACAAATCATGATTCATAGCAGTTGCTGAATAATTTAGATGAGCTATGTACAGTCACGAGTGACTTCCACATTATATGCCATTCATGGAATACTGTTTGATATCTCCAAACCCAAAGGATTTCTGTAGAGCTGAGATCAGCTAGATGAAGGAAAAAGGATGGCATACTTCCTTTGGGCTGTTCCCCCAGACAGCATGCTTGTGGCCATTTCGGTTTCTGCCTGGTCTCCCACACAGAACTCAAATGGGTAAGACTTGGCAAGGAGAGAGGCAACGCTGGTGTAACCGGGGTCTCCTTAGGCCTCAGCCTATAGGTTGATGTTAAAGGAGGCTTAATAGTTGCTCTCTTTTCTTCGCACACACCTTCTCATTTCACACTATGCTTTTCTCTCTGCTCCATGCCTTGGGGAACATAGGAAAGCAAACCCTTACAGGTAAGACAAATCTCAGTAGGATCTGGAAAGGATTGTGCTTGCCAGAGAGCAGCAAGAGCAGGGCTGTTCCCTCAGGGAATGTGCAGAAATCCAAGGGGATCCCACAGCCAGGAACCTCACCAGCCACAGCACATCCCACAGTACTTGAGCAAGGCAAACAGGACAGACACAGAGATAGAATCATAGAATTGTTTAGGTTGGAAAAGACCTTTAAGATCATCCAGTCCAACCATTAACCTACACTACCAAGTCCACACTAAACCAATCAAGGGTAGACTAGACTAAACCATGTCCCCAAGTACCACATCTACCCATTTTTTGAACACCTCCAGGGATGGTGACTCCACCACCTCTCTGGGCAGCCTGTTCCAATGCTTGACCACCCTTTCCGTAAAGAAATTTTTCCTAATTTCCAACCTAAACCTCCCCTGGTGCAGCTTGAGCCCATTTCCTCTCATCCTATTGCTAACTACATGGGAGAAGAGCCCAACACCCACCTCACCACAACCTCCTTTCAGGTAATTGTAGAGAGCGATAAGGTCTCCCCTCAGCCCCCTTTTCTCCAGACTAAACAATCCCAGTTCCCTCAACTGCCCCTCAATAAGACTTGTGCTCTAGACCCTTCACCAGCTTCATTGCCCTTCTCTGGACATGCTCCAGCACCTCAATGTCTTTCTTGTATTGAGGGGCCCAAAACTGGACACAGTATTCCAGGTGCGGCTTCACGAGCGCTGAGTACAGGGGAACAATCACAAGGTACGGTCCAAGGCAATATCACTGTAGGCTGGAAGTCAACCCCCCAGATCAAGTCCCACAGTCACCAGGCAAGCCCACACTAACAAGGAACAGCCAAGATCAAGCCAGGAAGTCAGCCCAGGGTGTGGGTCAAGGTCTCAACCAGGTGGCTCCATCACCAAATGGAGCACAGCTGTCACTCAGCTGGAGGCCAGCAATCCTTTAACACAGACCAGGCAGAGAGTAGGCCCCCAGGACAGAGCTTAAATAGAGCTGTTGGACCCATGGGTGTGGTGTGAGGCCCCAGGTGAAGCTAGTCAGGACCATTAAGGCTCATTAGTGCCCTCAGAGCCCTGGCACTGTTGTTGTATCCTTGCCCAGTCTGTTGTCTGTAGGTGTATTCTTCATATAAACCCAACCAAATCTGGAGCCTTTATGTTTAGAAATCATAATTATGTTATGGAATTGAAATGGGTCATATCCATATGTAACCTGGACATGAATTAAAATGTGGCATCTTTGTGGAAAACTTTCTCATCCTCTTCTGAGGAAGTGTTGGCAATGAGTTCTGTGTAATGGGACTTTGGCCAAATTTTGTTGTTAGTAAAATACTGTGATCTATTTGCAACCTCTTACTATCTCCCTGTGCAGTGTAATGTTTCTGGCAAAGTGTTTTTGTTAACTGGCAAAAAGTACATTGGGAGGACATGAGAATGTATCTGTGTTAGCTCTGGGTTAAGTAAGTTCTTGCATCTTTGTGTTGAGACTCGTAAAAAGTTTATTCACTTTTGCTTTTTAACACTTTCATAAATCAAGATGCAAACATGTCAGAGGGAAGGGCTTTTTAAGCAATGCAAATGGAGATTAGAAATAAACAACTCACTGAGTTAATTTAAATGTCATGAAGAGAATTTAAAAGGCCTTTAAACTCTGCCTACCACTTTTCAAAAATATTTCTCTTATAATTCAGTTTCTCTTTGAAAGCATGTTCAAGAATAAATAAACCTAATTCAAGTGTTCTGTTAGAAGACTTGGTATTTGGGTTTTTTTAATCACAATTTCTTTAATATTTCAACTTTTTTACTATTTAGCATGTTGAATTAGATGGCAACTTGTTCTCAAAGGAGCCACTGCTTATATTCAGAAGCATCAGATTCAAAACCTCACCTAAGGCAGAAGGCAACATGGGAATTAATGAGGACTGGGGAATCAGTCTGATCAAATCTCTGTCAGTCAAATTCATGGGTCTAAGGACATAGTTTGTCTATAGCAATCAGTGTCACATATGGACAGAAAAGAATGTGAACTTTCTGCAGGCTTCAATGCACCAGAAGAAAAAGTTTTGGTGTGGTCTTGTCTATTCTGGGAGTGTAAGTGACAAACTGGTTTTGTACCTTACAAATGTCAAGTTAATTTCCTAAGTCCTGGGAAATCATATAAATCCTCTGTGCCTTTGTTCTCTACCAGTTGAAAAGAAAAGCATTTCTTTCCTATGTGAAGTAGTTTATTTTAATTCCCCAGCCTTAGGGCACTAACACAGTCCTTGTAGACTCATTAACTACCAGTAACATTGCTTACATTACATATGTGAAAGGATCATTTGCTGATATGGTTTATGAAGTTCTGGAGACATGTTCCCCCAGAGCATGTAGCCTCATCCAAGAGCTTCCACATGACAGCAATTTCACCTCAGCTGAGCTCCTGAACTGGTTACAGAGGCACCGCCTGGGCCACCCCTGCTACCATAGATGAGAGCCACACTGGCGGAGCCGCAGCATTTAGAAACATAAGCACAGAACAAAGTAAATGGGACAGATAGCCAGCGGGAGAAGGGAAGCTGGCAGCACTGGTGTTTAAGGAAGTGTGGACAGTAAGCGGCCCTGAACCTTGCAGTGTCATTTACGTCCCTCTGCAGATAAATCCTTTCACAGAGCAGAGAAACAATATATTGTCCTCTGTGAGGTCCCTGACTCAGTCCTGTACACCATATTCTCAGGGCCTCGGCAACACACTACGATTTCAGGTGGGAGCCATAAAAGCGATCACCAAGCTGAAACGAACAATTCACCCAGGCTGAATAATAGGATGGCTAAATGAGAAATGACTAGGGCCATGAGCTGTGAAGAACTCAGTATATGGATTTCAGAAGGTATGACTACCAAGGGTTAAATTCAGGAGCCATTGTGCCTGTGACAAAACCCCCTCTGCCTTCAAGAGGTCCAAGAAGTCCCCAAGCTCATGTGCTAAATGGACAGATAATGAGACAGAATGACATGAAATTCTGAAATGAGTGTACTTGGTTCATTATCAGAAACAGTTTCCTGATAGTGACAAAGCAGGCTGAGTATTTCCTCTCAGCAAAAGCAGTGAAAGTAATTTAGGATTCCTGTAATTCAAACGAAATGGCCTCCTGGAAATGGACGTGCATTGGCTAAGGAGATGGGATGGAGAAGCCAATTCTTGCTTTAACCTGAATGTCTGTAGGGAAGATATGGAATGGGGAATGGCTTCTTCCCCCCGTCTTGCCTTTCACCAACCTGGCCAACAACCTCAACTGGCTGCCTTAGTCCCTCTCCACTCTGGTGCCAAGTTAGTCTGAAAAAACCCTGAAGTTTGTGATTCCAAGAGTGCGTTGCTTTGCTATTACATTCTCTTCCCTGCCATGCACCAGGGTGCACCACTTCTGCATCAAAGTTTTTATAAGATGTAGTTTCTTCCACCTGTCTCTCTTGCTCTGCTGAGCTGCGCAGGAGCATGCTGCTCACCATAAATAACGTTGGTTCACCAAGGCAACTTTCAGGCTTTTGACAAAATCTAGAGGATGCATGACTGTTGCTTTTAATTAAGGAAAATGGTTCAGCTCTACAGGTTCACTAAAGGGGATTTACTATAACACCGTAATGGATTTTAGTATTCTGCTGTGTTTGATTTCTTTGGGATATCTTCTTTTGTTAGCCACCAATAAAAATCATGAGGTAGCATCAATAAAAAATGCAGACCTCTTCAGTGTCTAAACACCACGAAGCAACATGTTTTCCCTCACCCTTTTAATCACAGATTAGCTCCACAAAGTATGAGTCATTTTTATGAGTTAGATGGATGTGTTTAATATGTTGTTTGAAAGCAGACACTTAACAGGGAGGTGGATCACCACCTCCTTTGTCACTGTGGTTGCAACACACTGGGGAATGGAAGGCAGAGGATGAGGCTCAGGAATAAAGGAAAACTACATGAATACCGATGTCTTGGTGACAAATAGTCTACGGATGTTATATATGACATTAACACTTTCTCTCTGCTTCTTTCCAGGTACACCATTTCCCCCCTCCTTCAGGACATTTGGATAACCCTGGGTTTTGTCTTACCTTGAAAATCCACTGTTCTGCTTTAATATCCTCTTCATCTTCATTTTGGAGGGTCTCCTTTGCTTGACAGTTGTCTGCATGGTAGCTGTGAGTCCTGAAGTAGAGCAAAACTTGCCTCCACATTGAGAAATAAAAAGTCTGTTCCTGAATCCAATTTTACAATGACCTTTCTTGGAAAAGCACCACTTTTATTTAACGATGAAACAAAACCAAATCCCAGACATTGGACTGAATGACAACAGCATAGAGACGGCTCGTCCTTACAGCGATGGGCAAATGTCAGGACCTCTTGCAGCTTGCCAGTCCTTCCTGCAGCCTCCACAGTTCTGGAGACAGACAGGATTATCTGCCCTCAGATATCTGCGGTGCCTCATCCCCTCAGCATCGTGCCAGCTTAGAGATTAGATTTATGACTTTGTCAGTTCCAGTAAGTTGAAAAGGAGGAAGACAGGCACATAGTGGTTGAATACATGTCAGAGAAACAGGCTGTAACAATCATGAAACACATTTTATCACCTCAGAGTGAATGTATTTCATTTACAACTTGAAGGAAAAGCAACTCAGCACGTAGCTATACTCTGCAGGCAGCACCAAATGGAGATGTCTGTCTTAGGTCAGTGGCACCTGTCAATCATGGTTTTTCTCACCGACTGAACAGATGGTCTACTGGTAATCCTTCCAGCCCCAACGAAAACACCACACAAGCAGCAGTCATGTCTGTGGATAGACAAACTAAATATAAAGACTAAGACTCCAGGTAGATTATTAATAGATTATTTCACTTAGCTTTATAGAGAGCTGCCAGGATTTTGCCTTCTGTTTGTCAACATTCACTCGCTATTTATTTTTTGTGCTTTTTGAAATACAGATGGGAGAAACACAGAGAAATTAGGAGGAACATTAAATTATTATGAAATTTTCATTCAGATAATTATGTAAACATTGCTTATAGTTCTAGTCATTAGCAATGCTGTTGTAATGAGAGCTAAGCAAATAATAGCATTCCTTGTGTGGGAAAGCATTTGGGAGCCTTTTAAAACATCTTATCCTGGAGATGGCAGAAAGTCAAACTCATACATATGTTAGTGTGCACTGAAAAGAATCAATCTGTTAATTTATTCAGCATTTCAAAATACTTCCAGTTTTAATAATTTTATATTTTAAGTTAGTATTTTTATTAGAGTTAGCTGAAACTTCCAAATGAGAAGTTTCTATAAATTGGGAGCCAAGAGAGCTTCCATTTTAAAAGTGTCTGATGGGATATTCTATCTATTTTGAGAGTTTACAACATCTTTTTCCAAGCTGAAAAATATGTCTAAACCAACATTTTTTTCTGCCAAGAGTCAAAAGTTTTGAAAATTCATCATTGTAGATATAAATTAGATATAACGTCATCTGCCCCCATAGCATCTCTTGTGAGATGAGATGCCTTGGTCACATCTCTGTCTTTTTTCAGAGAAATCCAGTAAGTGCTGAGGAGAAAAATGAAGAACAATGAGAGAACGCTTTTTCCAGCATTTGGCTTGACAAGCTGAATTGCACTAGAAGTCATCACATAGTAAGAAAGCTGTTGCATAAGCTCTGGTAATAAGTCTGACTTTGGCAGAGTTACTGCTGAGGTTTAGGTAACCAACTTCTTTTCTGTCCTCTAGCCAGGCTTACTGTCAGCAGCTCAGTGTCGTGGTTTAGCCCTAGCCAGCAACTAAGCACCATGCAGCTGCTCGCTCACTCCCCCTGCCCCAGTGGGATGGGGGAGAGAATCAGAGGAGTGAGAGTGAGAAACACTCCTGGGTTGAGATAAGAACAGTTTAATAATTCAAATAAAATAAACTAAAATAGTAGTAGTAATAATAATAATATAATAATAATAATAATAATATACAAAGCAAGTGATGCACAGTGCAATCGCTCACCACCCACCGACCGATACCCAGACAGTTCCTGAGCAGCGATCACCGCTCCCCGGCCAACCCCCCCCAGTTTATATACTGAGCATGATGTCATATAGTATGGAATAGCCCTTTGGGCAGTTTGGATCAACTATTCCGGCTGTGCCCCCTCCCAGCTTCTTGTGCGCCTGGCAGAGCATGGGAAGCTGCAAAGTCCTTGACTAGCATAAGCAGTACTCAGCAACAACTAAAAACATCAGTGTGTTATCAACATTCTTCTCCTACTAAATCCAGAACACAGCACTATGCCAGCTACCAGGAAGAAAATTAACTCTATCCCAGCCGAAACCAGGACACTCAGCATTTCCTTCTTCCTCCAAGAAGCTACTGCTCTGACCTAGCCTCTTCTTGTGAGAGAGGATGAAGTTAGAGGATCTATTGCTTTTTTGGTTTTTTTTTTTTTTTTATTTTAACCTAGAGGTGGGCTTTATTTCACCTCATACTGCAGCAACTTCCTAGAGAAGAGTGCTCCTCCTACACATTCCGGTGTGGACCCCCTTGTCCAGACAAGAGCTGTTGGCACAAAGCAGCAGAGACTGACGGTGAGAGGAGGAGAGATGCTGTAGGCTGCAAAGAGGGGCTGGAGACTCTGAGACCCTCCAGCTTTCAATACAGAAGTGCATGTTCGTGAGACAGAGATGCTTGTCCCTACTCCCTAAAATAATGCACTCATATTAACTGCAGCTGCATTTGTTTCTCAAGGCTATAAATAGTTAGTTTTGAGCTGGCCTTTCTGTGACTGTTTCTGCACAGTACTTCACTTCCAATTTTCTGACAATATAGCATTGTTCCAGGGAACTATAACATTGTACCAGGGAAAAAAATTGAAGATGTATTTATTACAATAAAATGTTAGTTTATTTTTCTTTCTAAAACACGGCTCCTATTGAGGATAAGATATGTGTGGTTCCTTAACTGAGCATTCAAAACTTAATTTCAAAGAGGTGGTGGAGCCATCAGAAGATTGCCTGGTACGACATTTGCAAAATTGCGGTGTATTAGCTTTACCAGAACCTTTAGGCCAGGATCTGATTAACTTAAAAGAAAAACAATCCAAGTTCTATGACCTAGAAGTCAGATAAGTCCATACTGGTTGCAGGAAGCAGGACTTACTTGTTTAAAAAAATACTCACAGAATAATGTTCTCCCACCATGACGCAGACACTAAAATGAAGATAAAATAAGAGGAGAAAACAAAGACAGACAAAGCAGTAAAAATCCTGTTCACAGTGGGCCAATCTTGCTATAATTACTCAGGAAACATGTTCAGTGAAGCACTCCATATCTCCTCACATTGAAAAGTCACTTCTGTTTCCATGAAAGGAAGCCTCTTCTGTGACAACCCTCCACCCTTAGACAGGAGAGAAAAGAATCTCAAGTACCCCATTCCCCTGTCCCACAGATCCTCCTGATGCCTGTGAGGCAAACATGAAATCTGGTGGGAGAGATGGATTAAATGCGAAACCCAGGAGATGAAAATAAGGAGAAACCAGAACTGTAAAATATGTCAAGTCCATTCAAAAGTTACAAATGTCACAGCATTTTCTCTCCAGGATAAGAAGTTAGTTGTGTGTCAGTGGGTCATCAGAAATCACTGGGATCTCCTCCAGTATGTGAGTAATTTTTAGACTTCCTTGCAATATCAAATCATGCTAGATTTTTTTCAGATAATTTGGGCACCTAAAGACATATCTATATGTCCTATGAGATTTTTCAAAAGCCATTGTGCTCTTTTGTGCCATACCACTAAAATACCCAAAGGAGCACCTCGGATGTGAAGTTTTTTAGCAAAAATGTGTCAAAAGGACAAAGAAAGTCAGTGACAGTCTTTTTCTTGTCTGTAGTTGAAATATATAGTTAAAATTATAAATAAACATATAAAATACAAAATATTAAAGTATTTTAAATAATTAGCTCTATTTATTTTATTCTGAAATTTAGAGATAACACACACAATTTCCACCAGCAGAAAAGAAGAACAAATCATATCTTCTGGGAGACAACTAGCAGTCTTCCTCTTTAGGCCTTAAGACATAATGTATGAGATAAGCTGCTTGAAGATGCAAAGATGGACACATTCTGATATATTTCTTCTCACCTTGCATTAGACACAGATTATTGTAGGTTCATTTCTTTTTTGCACTGTCATCGTCTTCTACACTGTGGAGCGGTGCTTTGGGGAAAGGAGAATTTTAGATTTACAGCAACATATTCTTTGGTTTTCCCCATTTGCGTGACATTGAGCTAGTTTCTTCATATTTCTCTGCCTCAGTTTACCTAGAAAACAAAGACCCTCCTACTTTACATTAGTGTTGTATGGACTTAGCCACTGATGCTCAAAAAGGCTTCAAGTTTCATACATTACAAAACCAGCCAGATTCTCTCTAATGCTTCTCTCTTGCAACCCACAAGCAGACCTGAAATGCAGTTATTTCTTCTTCTCTGCTGTTGCCTCTCTCCTACTATAGAATCCCCTTTGCCAAAAAATAACAAGTTTAATTTAGGGTCCGCTGACCAAGTGCACCTGGCGCTTAGTTCTGTGATAGAAGAAACGTGTCCTTCTCTTGCAATACACCCACAGGGTCTTCATGCTGAAAGAAGTCATGCTAAGAAGCTCATGCCTATGGCTCTCATCTATCCCTTGCCATGCAATGTACATGCTGCTCCTTTCCATGTTGCCCTGGGAGGATGTGCTTGAGGCCTTGGAAAAGTAGAAGCTTGAGCAGTCAGAAGATGTGATCTGGATCCTTGGATGAATAACCTTAGGGTAAACTGAAGTGCTTGTTTTAGGACTGGTAGCTCTTAAAGGTGAGGCTAGTCTCTGTGCTTTTCTAGTGTATAGGTACCACTTTGAAAATGTCCTCCTTCACAAATTTTGCCATTTTTGATTTTTTATTTGTCAATAATATTTTGTGAATTAAAGAAGCGTGTTCACTTTTCCTGGCCTTCTATGTATGTTTTGCTTGGATAAACTTTCCAAGCCATTTCTTCTATACATGTAAAAAACTTGTACAGACACGCAGGAGACAGCCAGGTGACGTACAGAACACTGAAAGGTTAAATGGCAGGTGTGCAAAACACTTCTGTAATTTGCAGAATACATGAGAGACAATGGTACATTGTTCTTATTATAAGAGGAAAGGAGAACAGAAAAATACGCTCACAATCCAGCGGTCTGTAGTCTTACTGTGAGGATGACTCATCTGCATTCATTTTTCTAGTATTAAACTAGAAACATTTTTATTCTTTGTGATCCAGGCAATTGATGACTTTTATTCCTGCATGCTGACATGCTTTTCAATTTTCTCTCTGTGTTTCACACATTGTCCTGGTTTCGGCTGGGATAGAGTTAATTTTCTTCCTAGCAGCAGGCATAGTGCTGTGTTTTGGATTTAGTAGGAAAAGAATGTTGATAACACACTGATGTTTTTAGTTGTTGCTGAGTACTGCTTACGCTAGTCAAGGACTTTTTCAGCTTCCCATGCTCTGCCAGGCGCACAAGAAACTGGGAGGGGGCACAGCCAGAAAAGTTGATCCAAACTGCCCAAAGGGCTATTCCATACCATATGACGTCATGCTCAGTATATAAACTGGGGGGGGGGTGGCCGGGGAGCAGCGATCGCTGCTTGGGAACTGTCTGGGTATCGGTCGGTGGGTGGTGAGCAATTGCATTGTGCATCACTTGCTTCGTGTATCATTATTATTATTATCATTATTATACTGTTACTATTAGCATTACTATTTTACTTTATTTCAATTATTAAACTGTTCTTATCTGAACCCAGGAGTGTTTCTCACTCTTACTCCTCTGATTCTCTCCCCCATCCCATTGGGGTAGGGGGAGTGAGCGAGCGGCTGCGTGGTGCTGAGTTGCTGGCTGGGGCTAAACCACGACAGTCCTTTTTGGTGCCCGAACAGGGACTCGAAGGGTTTGAGATAGCAACAGATTAACCAGAGTGTATTAAGGAGTCTGTTAACAGTTGCCGGTCACGATATTAGTTCTTCTGATCTGCACCATGTTCTTTTTTTTGCAGCACGCGTTAAAGCTTGCTGTCAGTTTGTGTAGTGTGCTATGCTCTGCAGTGATTCATGATCTTTTGCTTGGGAGGCTCCTTATCAAAACCCTGACCTTGAGCATTCTTTGGTATTTGGGTTTCATACAGAAGTCACTACTGTACTTCGGGTACTACCTCATAGAGAGAGTTAGCAATTATACTTCTTACTCTGAGAGGCTTGTTGTGGAGGAAATACAGAATGGCACCTTTGCTGCTTTCTTCTATGATGTTTCCTCCTTCATTACAACAACTTTCCTGTATCTTGAACACCCCTGGGCAGTTAAGATACTTCTATTGATAATTCTTGGGAATGTTGTTTCCATTTTGATAAAGGTCAGTAAACAGTTTAAAAATACCATCCAGAGATCTACCCCAAGGCTGGATAGTTATGAGTGGCAGGGTGTGTGGGAACGTATGCGCAAGTACCTAGGGCAGTGGGGACCTCCAGTGTTTTGGAACTTCACCCCTGAACAAGTGCAGAATCCTGAAGAATTAGTAAAGTATTTGGAAGAAGTATGTTGTCACCCTGGTAGCTCTAGAGAGACACAAATCATTGCAACATGCTGGGGACTGGCCCATGCCTATCAAGCCGTGGTCAACGCTAATCAGTACCCTCAAAAGAAAGAGAAGGTCTCTGGATCTGATGACAAAACAACAAGCACTGTGGCTACTCAAACCCCCACTACAGGCCCTGCGGCTACTCCAACCCCCACTACAGGCCTTGCAGCTACTCAAACCCCTGACCCAGGCACTGTGGTTACTCCAGCCACAGCCATGAGCACTGCGGCTACTCAAACCCCAGTGACAGACACTGCGGCTAAACCAGAGAACCAACCTGCACCGGTATCAGTTGCTCCTATACAGAAGAAAAAATACACGAGGAAATCAGTTCGTTTAGTAAGGGATGAAGATGAACCAGGGCCATCACGAGAACCAGAGGAGGAAGAACCCATAAATGAGATGGTGACCACCCGATCCCTATCCCTGAGTGAGCTGCGAGATATGCGAAAAGATTTCGGTCGTCATCCAGGCGAGCACATCATCACCTGCCTGCTCCGATGCTGGGATAACGGGGCCAGTAGCCTGGATTTAGAGGGTAGGGAAGCCAAGCAGCTGGGATCCCTTTCCAGGGAAGGGGGCATTGACAAAGCAATTGGAAAAGGGGCAAAACCGCTCAGCCTCTGGAGGCGACTTCTGTCAAGCGTGAAGGAAAGGTATCCCTTCAAGGAGGATGTTTTATACCGCCCAAGCAAATGGACCACCGTAGAGAAAGGTATCCAGTACCTGAGGGAATTAGGTGTGCTGGAGGTGATTTACAGTGACCTGAATGATGAGCGGTTAACCAAAGACCCAGATGAAGTCAGGTGCACACAATCCATGTGGCGGAAGGTGGTACGGAGCGCACCAGCATCGTATTCCAACTCGTTGGCAATACTAGCCTGGAAAGACGACGAGGCACCAACAGTGGATGAAGTGGCTAGACAACTCCGGGACTACGAAGAAAAGCTCTCTTCCTCCCTACAGGCCTGTGTCTCAGCTGTGGAAAAACTGTGCCAAGAGTTCCAACAACTCAGAGAGGATCTGTCCTACTCCCCACCTGCACGGACCAGTGTCTCAGCCATTAGGAGTCAACGTCCCTATGCTCAAGAGAGAGGATATAGAGGATACACACCACGGGGCACCCTGTGGTTTTACCTGCGTGATTATGGAGAGGACATGAGGAAGTGGGATGGAAAACCCACCTCAACCTTAGAGGCACGGGTGCGTGGGTTGCAAGGAAAAACTATTAGAAAAGGCGGTTCTCCCAGGAAAATTGCAGCTCCAGTTTCCAGTGAGCAGTTCCCGAGACAGAGTAAGAGGGCTAATTTTACTTCCGACCTTGATCAGGGGACTTTTGATTCACATTTACAGGAAGTGAACAGCGAATACTGTGACCAGTGTTAGAGGGGCCCTGCCTCCAGCCAGGTGGAGGAAAGGGACAACCGGGTTTACTGGACTGTGTGGATTCGATGGCCTGGAACGTCAGACCCACAGGAGTATGAGGCTCTAGTGGACACTGGTGCACAGTGCACGCTAATGCCATCAAACTATAGAGGGGCAGAACCCATTTGTATTTCTGGAGTGACAGGGGGATCCCAACAGCTAACTGTACTGGAAGCTGAAGTGAGCCTAACTGGGAATGAGTGGCAAAAGCACCCCATTGTGACTGGCCCAGACGCTCCGTGCATCCTTGGCATAGACTACCTCAGGAGAGGGTATTTCAAGGACCCAAAAGGGTACCGGTGGGCTTTTGGTATAGCTGCTTTGGAGACAGAGGAAATTAAACAGTTGTCCACCTTGCCCGGTCTCTCAGAGGACCCTTCGATTGTAGGGTTGCTGAAGGTTGAGGAACAACAGGTGCCGATTGCTACCACAACTGTGCACAGGCGGCAATATCGCACCAACCGAGACTCCCTGATTCCCATCCATAACCTGATTCGTCGACTGGAGAGCCAGGGAGTGATCAGCAAGACTCGCTCACCCTTTAACAGTCCCATATGGCCAGTGCGAAAGTCTAATGGGGAGTGGAGACTAACAGTGGACTATCGTGGCCTGAATGAAGTTACACCGCCGCTGAGTGCTGCTGTGCCAGACATGCTAGAACTTCAATATGAACTGGAGTCAAAGGCAGCTAAGTGGTATGCCACAATTGATATTGCTAATGCATTTTTCTCCATCCCTTTGGCAGCAGAGTGCAGACCCCAGTTTGCTTTTACCTGGAGGGGTGTTCAGTACACCTGGAACCGACTGCCCCAGGGGTGGAAGCACAGCCCCACCATTTGCCATGGGCTGATCCAGACAGCACTGGAACAGGGTGAAGCTCCGGAACATCTGCAGTACATTGATGACATCATTGTGTGGGGCAACACAGCAGAAGACGTTTTTGAGAAGGGAAAGAAAATAGTCCAAATCCTTCTGAAGGCTGGTTTTGCCATAAAACAGGGTAAGGTCAAGGGACCTGCACAGGAGATCCAGTTTTTAGGAATAAAATGGCAAGATGGACGTCGTCAGATCCCAATGGATGTGATCAACAAAATAACAGCTACGTCCCCACCAACTAGCAAAAAGGAAACACAAGCTTTCTTAGGCGTTGTGGGGTTTTGGAGAATGCATATTCCAAATTACAGCCAGATCGTAAGCCCTCTCTATGAAGTGACCCGGAAGAAGAACGAATTCAAATGGGGCCCTGAGCAACAACAAGCCTTTGAACAAATTAAACGTGAGATAGTTCATGCAGTAGCCCTTGGGCCAGTCCGGGCAGGGCAGGATATTAAAAATGTGCTCTACACTGCAGCCGGGGAGAATGGCCCTACCTGGAGCCTCTGGCAGAAAGCACCAGGGGAGACTCGAGGTCGACCCCTAGGGTTTTGGAGTCGGGGATACAGAGGATCCGAAGCCCGCTATACACCAACTGAGAAGGAGATACTGGCAGCATATGAAGGGGTTCGAGCTGCTTCAGAAGTGGTTGGTACTGAAGCACAGCTCCTGCTGGCACCCCGACTGCCGGTGTTGGGCTGGATGTTCAAAGGGAGGGTCCCCTCTACACATCATGCAACTGATGCTACATGGAGTAAGTGGGTTGCATTGATCACACAACGGGCTCGAATAGGAAACCCCAGTCGCCCAGGAATCTTGGAAGTGATCATGGACTGGCCAGAAGGAAAAAACCTTAGAATATCACCAGAGGAGGAGGTGACACGTGCTGAAGAGGCCCCACTGTATAATAAATTGCCAGAAAATGAAAAGCAATATGCCCTGTTCACTGATGGGTCCTGTCGTCTCGTGGGAAAGCATCGGAGGTGGAAAGCTGCTGTATGGAGTCCTATACGACAAGTCGCAGAAACTGCTGAAGGAGAAGGGGAGTCGAGTCAGTTTGCAGAGGTGAAAGCCATTCAGCTGGCTTTAGATATTGCTGAAAGAGAAAAGTGGCCAGTCCTTTATCTCTATACTGACTCATGGATGGTGGCAAATGCCCTGTGGGGGCGGCTGCAGCAATGGAAGCAGAGCAACTGGCAGCGCAGAGGCAAACCAATCTGGGCTGCCGCATTGTGGCAAGATATTGCTGCCCGGGTAGAGAACCTGGTTGTAAAAGTTCGTCATGTAGATGCTCATGTACCTAAGAGTCGGGCCACTGAAGAACATCAAAACAACCAGCAAGTAGATCAGGCTGCTAAGATTGAAGTGGCTCAGGTGGATTTGGACTGGCAACATAAGGGTGAATTATTTATAGCTCGGTGGGCCCATGATGCCTCAGGCCATCAAGGAAGGGATGCAACGTATAAATGGGCTCGTGATCGAGGGGTGGACTTAACTATGGACAGTATTGCACAGGTTATTCATGAGTGTGAAACATGCGCTGCAATCAAGCAAGCCAAGCAGTTCAAGCCCCTTGGGTATAGTGAACGATGGCTGAAATATAAATATGGGGAGGCCTGGCAGATTGATTACATCACGCTCCCACAGACCCGCCAAGGCAAGCGCTATGTGCTCACCATGGTGGAAGCAACCACTGGGTGGTTGGAAACATATCCCGTGCCCCATGCCACCGCCCGGAACACCATCCTGGGCCTTGAAAAGCAAGTCCTGTGGCGACATGGCACCCCAGAAAGAATTGAGTCAGACAACGGGACTCATTTCCGAAACAACCTCATAGACACCTGGGCCAAAGAGCACGGCATTGAGTGGGTGTATCACATCCCTTACCATGCACCAGCCTCCGGGAAAATTGAGCGATACAATGGATTGTTAAAGACTACCCTGAGAGCAATGGGTGGTGGGACGTTTAAACATTGGGATACACATTTAGCAAAAGCCATCTGGTTAGTCAACACCAGGGGATCTGCCAATCGAGCTGGCCCTGCCCAATCAAAACTTTTACGTACTGTAGAAGGAGATAAAGTTCCTGTAGTGCACATGAAAAATATGCTGGGGAAGACAGTCTGGGTTACTTCCCCCTCTGGCAAAGGCAAACCCATTCGTGGGATTGCTTTTGCTCAAGGACCTGGGTGCACTTGGTGGGTGATGCGAAAGGATGGGGAAGCCCAATGTGTACCTCAAGGGAATTTGATTTTGGGTGAAAATAGCCAATGAACTGAATTGTATAATATTAATTGCTTTATAATACTGTATGTTATCTCTTAACTATATGTTATCTCTTAACTGCATGTTAATATAATAATATAGTAGGTTAATATTAAGTATATAATACTATATATTATGATTGCTATATGCCGCATCAATGGTATTGCAGTAAGAATTGCCCAGCTTAATGAAAATGAACTTTGATGAAACCATGTTGGAATGAGAACTGACTTCAGCATGCAACAGTCCAACACTGCACACCACCTCTCCTGCTCTGAGAGACTGTGATGACAGATGGAACCCAAAGTCATGGGCTAAATGAACTCAATGGACATTTTAGAGGGATGGGCCATAGACGAAGGGAATGATATCTGTGTGTATATCAAGATAGGGAAAGCGGTGGTGATTAATTGGAACATTGGAAAGGGGAGGGCCTGTGCATGACGTAGATGGTATAGAATAAGGGGTGGATACTGTCCTGGTTTCGGCTGGGATAGAGTTAATTTTCTTCCTAGCAGCAGGCATAGTGCTGTGTTTTGGATTTAGTAGGAAAAGAATGTTGATAACACACTGATGTTTTTAGTTGTTGCTGAGTACTGCTTATGCTGGTCAAGGACTTTTTCAGCTTCCCATGCTCTGCCAGGCGCACAAGAAACTGGGAGGGGGCACAGCCAGAAAAGTTGATCCAAACTGCCCAAAGGGCTGTTCCATACCATATGACGTCATGCTCAGTATATAAACTGGGGAGGGGGTGGCCGGGGAGCAGCGATCGCTGCTTGGGAACTGTCTGGGTATCGGTCGGCGGGTGGTGAGCAATTGCATTGTGCATCACTTGCTTCGTGTATCATTATTATTATTATCATTATTATACTGTTACTATTAGCATTACTATTTTACTTTATTTCAATTATTAAACTGTTCTTATCTCAACCCAGGAGTGTTTCTCACTCTTACTCCTCCGATTCTCTCCCCCATCCCATTGGGGTAGGGGGAGTGAGCGAGCGGCTGCGTGGTGCTGAGTTGCTGGCTGGGGCTAAACCATGACACACATCAATAAAGTCATCTAAATATAGCAACTTCAAGGGAAGCTGCACTGCCAGGAGTTAATGGACAAGCACTGACACGACCAAAATTAGCTAAATGAGAATCATTTTCCAGCACCTGAATCCTAAAGGATAGATGCTTACCAAAAAATAGGAGCATAGCACTTTTTCAGTCATAACCTTTAGCAAGATCCAATTCAGAGAATCAACCAGCATGAATAAGGCACCATGAGATGCTGTCTGAAGCTGATGACACGGGGTGGGTTTGTACTGGTTGCTGAGCATCGCCTCTTGCTGTGACAGTGATGACAGGCACATGAGACAGGTTCCTGTAATGACTATATAATGTTTTCCTTTCTCAAAGTCTACCCTTGCCATGCAATGAAGTTCCTTAACACAGAGAGTGCCTTGTGGGACTCAACACTGAGTGAAAATTTTAGATGTGCCCAAGTGTTTGACAGACAGGGGATCAGAGCGTATGTAAATCTGTAGCATACCCACCATCCTCTGGCAAGGTGGGTCACAGTTTAGCTGTATGCTTGTCCAAAGGAGCAGCACTGTCATGGGCAAAGTTTTTACTACACTATGTGCCTTCTCTCTCAAACCTTTCTGAGTGTGCTGAACAGCACAGGCTCCAGCCAGATGCTTTTTGCACTCTGTTGAAGACCCTTCTGCACTGTGAAAGCTGACCATTTCTTCCTACCCTCTGTTGTATATATCTCTTTCAAGGGTTATGAATCAATGCACAGACCTTTCCTTTTAACCCAGGAGAGCTGGGTGTTTTTTTAAGAGCACCTGCAGATGCATCTCACTGACTGCCTCTTGGAAATAAATCCAAGTGGATATAGTCTACCTGTACCAACCTTGTTCACACACACAAAGAACTCCTGCAGAGGCGTGAGACACGACTGTCCCTTAGAGAGCTGTGGGACTTTGTGTTAATATTTTGCATTTATTCCCTTACACGGTGTAGCAGAATATGTAAATTAAGTATATTATTATACAGGTATATTCAGGAACAATCTATTGTTTGCATTCTCTAGTATGGTACATTGTGTTCACTAATTTGGTTCCTCTGCCTGGCATAGACGTCATGTTTACTCTTTGGCAGTTCCTTAAATGCCCCCTGGAACGCCTGTTAAAAAAAAAAAATGTAATTACTATTACAATTATTTCTCCTCTCTTTGCCTTTCTCTTTCTGCTAATTTGGTAGATGCATACTTTCAGTCATTATGTCTCACTCCAAGGTTACAGAAAAGTTACAGGAAAAAAATTTTTACTGTAGTCCCTCAACTGTGTGTGAAATGAATAGTAAAGCCACAGTCTCCCCCTCATGATGAAGTCAACATGCCAAATCACAGCTTTTCAAAGTTCTTTTCTATAGGAAAATGACCATGTTGCCGTAGTATCAAAATTTCAACTGCAAATAGCAATCTGTCTTCTTTTAGCCAGACTGAATGGGTGGTGCTGGACTCTTGCAGGTGGTGCAGTTAGGCAAAAAATAGTCTGCTCTGAAAAAAAAGGACCACTGATGACCTAATGCATGCTCCAAATAAGAGATCACATGGGGCATCAAATTGAAACCATGTATTTATTTTTCTCTGCTTACTATAAAGTACTGAAACAATATCAGAAGCAGGGACTAGAAGGGAGAGAACCACAATCCTGTGTGTACTTGTACTTGGGTTCAGCCGGTACTCGGGTACTGGTACCTGGGTTAAGCCAGAAGTGTGCTGAAGGGGTGGGAGAAATATGCTGTGCAAAGTAGACTACAATCCCGTGTTTTGGAAGATTTCCTTGAAATAGGTGATCCCCAGCAGAAGAAATGGCTTTGCATGACTAACCAAGTATTCGGGACGTTACCCTGCTAGACATAGGGGCACATGACGGGGAGCAACACTATTTGTGTCTTAAAACTGGCAGCTGGAGCTGCACGTTCAGAGGTGCTGAACCAGTTTCCATGGGTTTACTTAAACTCTGAGAGCAGCTACTGGACTGAGCTTGGAAGAGTGAAGGAATATCACACCTGGCTTAGGCAAGAGAAGGCACTAAGTCATCAGTGTCTTCAGTGCTGGGACAGTTTGGGGTTTGGGCAGAAGTATCATTGTGGACAACTGAGGAAGTTTCATGGAAGGAAAGCCTGACATGCCTCCAGCTTAGATAAGGGCTGAAAGGTAGCTTGTAGGATCACTGTACAGGCCTTTGATGCCTTCATTCTGCAAATCCCATTTAGAAAGCATCAACCCTTGTTCAGATTATCTTGTAAGCCTGTTGTGTTTTGGTTTCTTTATAAAATGGGTAGAGTCATATGTATCATCATTAGTAACATGGTTTGCAATGACTGTGGAAAAGGTGAACATTTATTCCAGGTGCCTGGAAACAAAAAAAATTGAAACAAGAGCGGCAGATAAGACATGCCAATAAAAAGGCAGAGCAGAAGCAGGAAATGCAGAACGCCACGGGACAGAAGTTAGAAACACTCATAAAAGAGGAACTGGTTAAAATAAGGCCGAATTCTGTCTCTCAGCCCTGAAATAAAAATCAGATTCAAATAAACTTTCAAAGTAACAGGTTTTTATTCAAGAATGTGTGGAGATGTCTATGTTACAGATCAGGAATTGTGCAAGCATTTCTCATCACTGCATGTAAAGCAACCTACAAGAACACAAATGTATTAGATTAAACCTTAAAGCCCCATGGGCTGAGTAATCCACAGAATCACGTTAATGGATGTGTTTCTTACAGACTAGATGACACAGAGCGTGCACATGGCTTAGAGAGGTTTCTTCTGCTAAAGCACAGAGAAGTGCAAATGCTGTTACTTGGACTGTGCCTGGGATTTAAGCCGAATGGTCATGTTATCAAGAAATCAACGGTTTTATTGTGGTATGAAGAAAGAGCTGTTATAAAGGAAAAATTCTTAGGGAGGAAGTATAATTAATCAGTGGCACAGTAACGAAAACCCTCCCTGAGTTAAAAAAAAACCCAATAGAGGTACTGGCCAGGTATAATTTAAAGAACAGTGTCTCCTCTAAATGGAAAATACAGAGAGTCTAGCAAAATGAAAAGTGACCTGTAGGCATCTCTAGGCCAGCTCTACATTGGCTGTCTCCATCTGCTCACACACAAAACTCTCTGCCCTATTTCTTTTCTCTCTGCCCTTTCTCCTTATACACTAGCAGAACCACCCTTCAGGATCATTTCTGACTAGGAGCGGTGTGTCTATGCACTTCACCACAGTATGACTGGAAAACTTCACTCAGCAGCTGAAGACGGAAGTCTTTTCTTGGAAACATGGAAGTTTAAGCCTGTGGCTTCCAAAACACTTGGGCTTTTAGTGCGAAAAGTTTCCCGCTCCTTTCGCTTATAGAGACAAATCCCAACATATACAGGCCGTTTTTTAAAAAAGGAAGTAGTCGTGCAGGGTGTCTCTCCCGCTGAGATGCGACTTGGGAAGAAGGAAATGGCGTGCCCCCGGCGCAGGTGGCGAGGGGAGGGAGCGGTGTGACCCAGCGGGCTGAGGCCCGGCCCGGCGCAGCGCGGCACGGACGTCTCTGCCAGAAGCGAGCACCTGCCCGCTTCCCAGCTGCAGGGAAGAGCAAGCTCGCCCCATTGCAGCATGAGAGGCAGAAAGCAAGAAAATGCTGGGTCCCGGGAAAAAAACATGGAGGGTCTGTCGTGGTTTAGCCCCAGCCAGCAACTCAGCACCACGCAGCCGCTCGCTCGCTGCCCCTGCCCCGATGGGATGGGGGAGAGAATCGGAGGAGTAAGAGTGAGAAACACTCCTGGGTTGAGATAAGAACAGTTTAATAATTGAAATAAAGTAAAATAGTAATGCTAATAGTAACAGTATAATAATGATAATAATGATAATAATAATAATAATGATATACAAAGCAAGTGATGCACAATGCAATTGCTCACCACCCGCCGACCGATACCCAGACAGTTTCCCAAGCAGCGATTGCTGCTCCCCGGCCAACCCCCCCCAGTTTATATACTGAGCATGATGTCATATGGTATGGAATAGCCCTTTGGTCAGTTTGGATCAACTCTTCTGCCTGTGCCCCCTCCCAGTTTCTTGTGCGCCTGGCAGAGCATGGGAAGCTGAAAAAGTCCTTGACCAGCATAAGCAGTACTCAGCAACAACTAAACCATCAGTGTGTTATCAACATTCTTCTCCTCCTAAATCCAAAACACAGCACTATGCCTGCTACTAGGAAGAAAATTAACTCTATCCCAGCCGAAACCAGGACAAGAGCCCAAGGAGACATTTCAGCGCCAGGGGCATTGCTCGCCATCTCCCCGGCCCTTTCCCTCCTGGGGCTCCCTCCCGGGCTTGGCGGCCCCTCACCCTGGCAGGGCACAAGGGGGGACAGCAGGGGCCTCCCTGGGGGGCCCAGAGGGGCTTGCCCTGGGGGGCAGCTCTGAGGGGAGCCCCTCAGCCCTTCCCAGCCTGCCTCGTGTTCTCTCTGCAGAAACACTGAGCCATTTCTTGTCAGCAAAGAGCACGGGTGGGCACCGACAGGCTGTGTCCTGCTGTCGGTCTTCTCAGTACGGGATTAGATCCCCAGATAAAATTATACAGGTATCTATAATCTATATCATGTAGAATCATAGAATCATGGAATGGTTTGGGTTGGAAGGGACCTTTAGAGGTCATCTAGCCCAACCCCCCTGCAGTGAGCAGGGACAGCTTTAACCAGATCAGGTTGCTCACAGCCCCGTCCAACCTGACCTTGAATGTTGCCAGGGATGGGGCCTCCACTACCTCTCTGGGCAACCTGTGCCAGTGCTTCACCACCCGCATTGTAAAAAACTTCTTTCTAACGTCTAGTCTAAATCTATTCTTCTTTAGTTTAAATCCATTATTATGGATATGTCTATCATATATCATGTATCATATATCATCTATCATATATCATGTATCTATATAGAATCATAGAATGGTTTAGGTTGGAAAAGACCTTTAAGATCACGCAGTCCAACCATTAGCCTAACACTACCAAGTCCACCACTAAACCAATTAAGGGTAGAGTAACAACTAATTTCATGTTTCCTGGCTTGGTGGCTGGATTATTTTTTAATGCAAGTAAAACTAGAAGAGAATCATTAAGGTTGGAAAGGATCTCTAAGATCATCAGTCCAACTGCCAACCCAACACCACCATGCCCACTAAACGATGCCCCAAAGTGCCACTTCCACCCGTTTTTGAGCACCTCCAGGGACGGTGACTCCCCCACCTCTCTGGGCAGCCTGTTCCAGGGCTCGTGTGTGTGTATAAGCATGTACCCTAAAGATGTACATGCAATTAGATACGGACAGCCACGCAAGCACACGCCTACCGCCGCACACCACAGCCCCAGACGGCTGCGGGGGGTGGGGGGGGTGGGGGGGGCCGCGCGCGAGCCCCGCCCACCGCGCGGCTGCCGGCGGCGGGGGCGGGGGCGGGGCGCGCTCGGGGTGAGTTGTCCCTCGGAGGCCGCCGTCGCGGTCAGGTGAGCGGCGTCACGTGACGGCGGTCGCTGTGGGGCCGCTGCGGAGCGCGGCGGCGGCGGCGGCTTTCGGGTGCGCGGGCTCCCCGGGCCTGCCGAGGGGCGGCCGCAGCCTTCTCCCTGCCACGGCCCTCACCCGCCGGCGTGCCCGTGGGGTGAGTGAGAGCTGTCCCGGGCCCTGCCCGCCCCGGGGACGGGCGTGAGGGGGTGGTGGTGTGAGGGAACCGCAGGGCCTCTCACGGCGGCTCTGGCGGGCCCGGGGCGGTGCGAGGGGCTCTGCCTGGCGCCGCGGCTTCCCCGAGGTTTGGGCTCCCCCGGGCCCCTCAGGAGACCGCCGTGTCTGTGAGCGTGTGCAGGGAGTGGCAGGACGGGGGCCAAGTCCCTTCACCACCCCCTCACCCCCGCTTTCCTTTGCCCTAGGCGCCTCTCGGCTTCTTCGACTTACCTCTATAGCTTTCATACTGCTGAAACCGCTGTTACCGGCCCTGCCCTCCTCTGCGGCTTGAGGAGTATTTAAATGGCTCTGTCTGGGTCACGTCAGAGCCAGGAGACCCTCAGTGGTCGTTGAAGGACATAGTAAATGGTGCCGTCTTTGTGGGTGCTCCCAGAAGTAGTTTCAAAAGGAGGGCAGTTCTGCTGCTCCGTTTGTTCAGGGTAGTTCCTTTTTTTTTTTTCCTGCTTTTGTTAGAATCATGTTTTCATTCAGTCATACAAACGAGGCATATTGGTTAGGGGTGGGGCAGAGTGTGCCAGTTTGCTCTTGCTTGCTTCTGTAAAGGGAGCCAAAAAAGTCCAGAAACAGGCTGTGTGGAGAGGCTTGGTGCAGTTTACGTTGTAAGGAATTCCTGCTCCGTCTGGGTCTCAATTCTCTGCAAACACACGTCTTGTTTTGGCATCAAAGCCCAGTGGAGATTAAACCGTAAAGGAAGGAGAAAGCAAAGGTGGTGAAGGTCACTGTCTATGGTAATATAGTATGTTCTGATGAAGAGCTTCTGTTTGTATTTATTTTTCAGTTTGCTTTCTGGACGGTGATGATTTGAGTTTTCTTGTTAGGCCATGTAACATGGTTTTTAGTTTATATAACTTGGGTTTCTTTTCTGAAGTTGTAGTTCATGTGTTTCTAATGTCTAAAGACTCTTAGACAAATACCTGAAGAAAATCAGTCCTAATATGTGGGGGGAGGGGGGAAGTGTGCACTGAATTTTAAACCTTATCATCAGTCCTGATTTGGAAGAAAGACAGCTTCTGTTTTCTGTAGGGCTACTTGGGCATTGCAGAAAAGTAATCTTTATTCAAATAACTTAATTTGATTGCTTGAAAATTTACAAGACTGGGAGTTATTTAGTAATGCTATATATCTTTGATTTTAGCAAGCCTGTGATCGGTTATGCTTTAGTGTGTAGTTATGGCTTATTTTTGTTTGCTTCAGGGAAGTCACATTTTAGATGCTGTATAAAACTTTGATTTCTCAGAAGTACTGAGTGTGGTTTTAGGGAATGGGACACCTGAAAACACAATTTCCTTTTTTTCCTTTAAAATATTGGACAGATACTCTGCTCTTTAATACTTTAATAAGAGGTCTCAAATCTTATTTGCATTTCTAGGTACATTTTAAGTATCAGTTAAGATGGATATCCGAGGTGCTGTAGATGCTGCTGTTCCAACAAACATCATTGCTGCCAAAGCTGCTGAAGTTCGGGCAAACAAAGTAAACTGGCAGTCGTATCTCCAGTAAGTAAAAACTTTCCACAATTATTTTTTTTTCTTTGTTTTTTTCCTTCCCTCTTAAGTGTTAGACTTGTTGGGATTTTGGGTTACATTGGAACATTGTGTTACAGTGAGGAACGTTCTGTCTTGGTCCTATGAAAATAGTTGGAAAAAGTCTACATTAAGTGGAAATAGTTAGGGAAAATTTTCTTATGACTTATTACAAGAAAGGGAACTCTACTTCTGTGAACTGAATGCTGTAATAAAAAATAATATGTTTGCACAAATATGTGGTAAAACTGTGCATTGTTTTTTCTCCTTGTCATTCAAACACCATTCTCCATTTTATCCTTATTGGACAAATACTGATGTAAGAAAAGTTTACAGTAAGAGTTGTCTTATGTGTAGATAGGTTATCTCTATTGCTGAAGTGCCTTATGTGTGAATACAAATTGTACTAGCAAAATTGGACTGTTAGTCCAGGAAAATAAGCCGTACCTTAACTAAAGGAAGAATAGTGCTGGAGAGCAATTGAAACAAATAAATCGGGGAGTAGGCTGAAACAAATACTTCAGTGTGGGGAGAGCTGTGCTGCCATTTCCGATAATCTCAGAGTTTAATTTGGAAGGTATATAATGGCACTGGGAGTAGCAAGAGACAAGCTGAGGAAAATAGATTTGTGATTATCAACATTACACCACTTTGCAAAAGATCGTTTTTTTTTCCAGATAGCTGTGATACATAAATATATGCTATATATTAAAATAAGGTTGCAAAACTGTACACATGCAAACTGAGAAATGCTAACATGGTAGAATCTCGTTAATGACTACCTGCTTTGCCCTGTGCTATGTAGTTCAGTCTTGCTTATTCTATTCATTCAGTTGTTGTTTTTTTCTCTTTGTGATTGTATGGTATGTATATCTGCATGGTAAGCTGGATTAAGGAACTGATCTGCTGAAGAAACTTCCTTTTTCTAGGCTATTTTTTCAGTTCCTTGTTCAGTTTGCAGTGTGACATTACAGTGGCTTTGCAGGCGAAAGAGTGAGGTTGGTGTGGTAACTTGACAGTGGCAGCTACCAAGTATGTCAAACAATCTAAATGGCTTTTGCTGTTACTGTGTGCCCAGTTATGCCTCTGATAGGACAGCTGTTCCTGTGCTGTCCTAGTGGCAAGTGAACAGCTAGTTTGCAGTTATTCGGGATGAAAGTGGGAGTGCAATTGTTCACTGTCAATCTAAGTGAATATGGGGTAGTCTTTTTCACTGCATCTCTAGTGGTTCAGACTATAAGGCTGGTGAGATACATCTGTTGCTTTTGTTAGTATAGGAGATGGTTCTGTTTGGTAAGGAGTCGTGTTTTGAATACATATGTAGTATTAATTGCTTGACTGTGCTTTATGTGGTCTACCATTTATATTTTGCCTTCATTCTTGGGGTTGTCTGTCTCTGGTGCTGAATAACGATGGGGGAGTTTTGTTTATTTATCTGTCAGCAAATTTCCATGTAACTTTTTTTGACCAAGAGGCAGGGTTGATGGTTCTTTTTCATATTCTAGGTGTAGAACTTGACTTTGTTTTGTTCTGCAGTCCATGAAAGAAGAATGTACTAGTTATGTCCTCTGTTTGATGGGTTAGCCAGGTTTTGGAGGCTACTGTAGTGCATCTGGCTAGCGTTTGTGATCCTGTTGTGAGACTGTTCAATGCCTGGTGCCCTCTGTCTGTCAATGACAGTGTGTCCTGTTTATTATTGCTCTGAAATAAGTGTAATCTTTGTGTCTTGTATTTACTGATAACAGCCTGGCTGTCTGGCTAAGGTAGCTTCAAGGATGAACTTAAGTGGTGCCAGAGGGACTGTGGACCATTGTGAAGGTACCTGTAGTTCCTTGGCTGACAAATTTGCTTATCATTAGTTATTGGAAAACATCAGCAGAACTTTTGATGCTTTTAAAGAGAAAATGAAATTATACCTGTTTTTAGACATGTCCTTTTTACAATGGGCAGGTTTGGATGTGATGGTGTCTTTGAGGATTTGTTGAAAAATCAGTTAGTGCAGCTATATTGACTCATTTCTGGAATGAAGCACATTATTAAGAAGTGAAAACTGCTTGCTTCTGATGCACCTATTAGAGGCAGGTCAGAGTGGTTTGTTCTGGTCTGTAGAGTAGAAGGAAGATGGGGTGCTGGTGGTTTTGAAGGACACTTCTCGCTTTCTTTTGAGCTCCTGTTCCAGCAATCTGTGCATTTAGTGTGGTAAGCTTGCATATAAATATATGGAGGCATACTTCAAGTCTTCAGATGTTTTTACATTAGAGGAAAGATTTTTGTGTTTGTTTTCCCTAAGCTAATACATCAACTCAGGCATGACTCAATTTGTATTCCTTAAACTATAGATAGTATTTATGTAGTTGGAGTCAAAGAACTTCACAGGAAATTCTGATGAATGTTTTTTGGTGTTTTACTACTTTTTTTTTCCTTAAAATCTGGCTGTGGCAGTTGTATGTGTATAAAGATGCTTTAAAGATTGCATCAGTCACAAAAGCATTGGCATCTGGGTCACACAGTTCTGAAGTTCTTTTCTGCTCTCTTGGGTCTTCAGTGCAAAAGTAAAATGGCTTACTAATAGTTGGTCAGGCTCTAGTAGCCTGACTTCTCTTGTAGAGGTAGTTCAAGCTAAAGATTAACTGGCATAGTGTTTATTCCATCTCTGAAGGTTGTAACTGTAAACTAGATGTCAAACTATGCTAACACACAACTGCTGACTCATGATGTTTTCTGTGTATACTGTTGGCACAAAACTGAAATATTTAGGTATGACAACTGTACATATTACTGGTTTGCCACTGTGTTCACTGCTCACTTCTTCAAAATTAGGCTGTGGAAAAAGATTATTTTTTTAAAATTTATTTATTTAAATGCTAAAATTTACACTTTCTTTGTATTGAATTCTAGCTAGGGTCTGTGTCTGAGGGAGAAGAAAGTAGCAAAACTTGGGACAGTGGAAGGTGATGTGTAGGTCTGCCTACCTTCTGGAAACTGAATGTAGTTGAGGTCATTAGTTCTGTACAGAACTTCCTGCCTTTGGATCTTGAGACTTGTAGCAGTTTAGAAGTGTTGATGTCCTCTGCTAGTTGAAAATACGATGCACTGCTGTTTTGTACTCTGTGGTTGCTCTCAGCATTTGCCTCGGGGTGTCAGAATGCCTTTGGAAGGTGTGTTAGCTTGCTTGAAGCAAGTTTGGTTTGGCTTTCTAAGGGTAGTAAATGAGTTCAGTGGAAAAGTGAACTTGTTTCAGAGTTTAACTTGCATCTTACTGCACTGTAGGTTTTCTAGGTATACAGCATTTGACAATACTTCATGTTTTATCATACCTGATGGCTAATTTGTACTTGGCTTCCCATGTGTCTTCAAGTACTTTACATATATGTTTGTGAATTCTGATGTTAATATATCTATTTTAGTTTCATGGGAGTGGGGGATACATTCTAAAGCGGGTTAAATATCTTGGACTTTAAAAGAAAATCTTGTCTTAAAGAAAGATAGAAGTTTCCTAACTTATAGTGTGTGTGTGGTTTTTTATTTTTTTTCTTTTTTTTTCTGTTTTTTTTTTAAATTTGATCTAGTCCAGTACAGTCAGCCTGTTTTACTGTTTTAATTTTGTAATGTTAAAACTGTTGAGCAGTTGGATCAAATGAATGTCTTTTAGGCATGTGGAAGGTACTGTAGATAACTGGATAAAAGAAATTATGCCTTAGCATGTGATATGATGGCTTCATGTGAGCTTCATCTTTGCTGATCTGTGAGGAGACGCGCGGCATGCTGAAGGTCTTCCTGGAGAACGTGATCCGTGACGCCGTCACCTACATGGAGCACGCCAAGAGGAAGACGGTGACGGCCATGGACGTGGTGTACGCCCTCAGGCACCAGGGACGCACCCTCTACAGCTTCGGCGGCTAAAGCTTTCTGCTCCCAGACCATCTCGAGAACCCAAAGGCTCTTTTAAGAGCCACATTTTTTTTTTTTTTTTTTTTTTGTGTGTGGCCAGCAGGAGCAGGGAGCTTATTGTCCCCCTGTACTTGGCGCTCGTGAGGCCGCACCTGGAATACTGTGTCCAGTTTTGGGCCCCTCAATACAAGAAAAAAATTGAGGTGCTGGAGCATGTCCAGAGAAGGGCAACAAGGCTGGTGAAGGGTCTGGAGCACAGGCCTTATGAGGAGCGGCTGAGGGAACTGGGGTTGTTTAGCCTGGAGAAAAGGAGGCTGAGGGGAGACCTTATCGCTCTCTAAAATTACCTGAAAGGAGGTTGTAGTGAGGTGGGTGTTGGTCTCTTCTCCCAAGTAGTTAGCAATAGGACCAGAGGAAATGGGCTCAAGCTGCGCCAGGGGAGGTTTAGGCTGGAAATTAGGAAAAATTTCTTTATGGAAAGGGTGGTCAAGCATTGGAACAGGCTGCCCAGAGAGGTGGTAGAGTCACCATCCCTGGAAGTGTTCAAAAAGCGGGTAGATGTGGCACTTTGGGACATGGTTTAGTCTAGTCTACCCTTGATTGGTTTAGAGTGGACTTGGTAGTGTAGGTTAATGGTTGGACTGGATGATCTTAAAGGTCTTTTCCAACCTAAACGATTCTATTCTATTTGCTGCAGATGTGGTCAAAAGTTGTTGGGTGTGTTGTTGTTGTGTTGGGGTGGTTTTTTTTTTAAAAAAAAAACCACAATAAACCCCCCCCCCCCCCAAACTAACAAACAAACCTAAAAAAACCCTAACCTCCAGAATGACTTTTGTTAAATCATTCAAACAAAAAAAAAAAAAGGAACAAGAGCTGCTGGAGGAAATGCATAATAAAGAGAACAAATCACAAGTTTCTGAATCATCTTGTGAGACCAAGAAGTTTTAAAAATGGTGGTCTCGCAAATTCATGATTTCTAAATCTTACACAGCTTTAGTTTATTCTCCTGTAGCTAGTGCTCTCAAAGGCAGGCCTTAGTATCTCAAGCACAGAGCTTTAAAATGTGGTTACAGGACTCCTGGTCTAAGCCTGATATACCCAGACACCTGAAACTCAGTCAAAGTGCCTTTCATATGTTGACAAAAGACTGTGTAGACATATCCTGGAAAATAAGAAATTAAATGGCTGTTAGAAGAGGGATGGAGGGAAGCTTTGGTTACTTGCACTGTTTGCTTGAAGGTGCTGCGAAATTCCTGTCCCTCTGAGGAGGAGATGAGGAAAAGGTGGTGATAGCATCATGGTAGCTGGTACCAGCTGTCTGAGGCTGCTCTGCATTTTTCATGGTTTTTTTGCACTGGTAGGTAAGGTTTACTAAATAATCAGTTATTTCAATTTTAAAATGAGATGAATGGAAATGAATGCATTTGAAATTACTAAAACTATTAATCAGATGTATGAGATCCCTGATAAAATATTAACAACTTGTTTACAGAGCTGCCAAATATCCCTTGAACTCTTTTGTATGGGTTGGAAAGTGTTTTTTTTTTTGAATGACACTTAAAAAGCAATAAAGAGTAAACCCTAACTTCTTTTCCTCTCAAGGCAACATCAATCCCCACACCTTTTTTTTTTCCCCCCTTTTTTTTCTTTTTTTTTTTTTCCTGTGGTCTAATGTAGGATGAAAGCAAAAGCTTGAAAGCTTTTTTCCTTGACTGCTGGCAGACCTCTTCTAATAGCCTGGCTATAAAGAAGCATCTCTTCCTGGGCTGAGGCTTTTTCAAGCATTAGAGCTAAAAACTAAGAGTTCACCTTATGTCGTCTTTGAAGTGCTTCCTAAATGGCAATACTATTATAAAGCAGCTCATCTGGTGACTTGATATCAGTATCATCCACGAGTCCCTGTCTTGGCCAGCATTGATTGAAACATGAGATACTTCTACTCACGGATCGTTAAGTCCAGTATTTGTGGCGAATGAATTGTCCTCATCTTTCAATAACTATTCAAATCCATCCTTAATAGGCAAGAAAATACACAATCTAAAAGGCATGTGGTAGCAGAATGGTTGTCATTGGCTAATTACTTTTTTGTTTATAATTAGTTAAGTTTTAGTAGAAACTAGTTGAGGACTACCACTGGCTTTATGAATCTTCCATCTAGTAAGTCTTAATTTCCTTTCCTCAGTGCATATGAGGATATTTCTTACAAAGCAGCTAGAATACAGGGATGGTGCACATGGTACTGGACTACTTATGTTCTTTGCTTGGAAAGTAAATATGTAAAAGATGTCTCTATGATAAGGCCATCCTCAAGACATAACCATTTAAGTAAGAGGTAAGACAAGAACACATTGTAGGTCTTATTTATGTTTCTGTGTTTCAAGAATGCAGGTGAGCCAATTAAAAAAAAGGAGAGAGGGGAAAAAGAAAGCTAACATTTCTGTAAGTTAACAAGGATTTTAATGGAACATCTGGAAACTGACCCAGAACATGGAAAAGATGGATTAAAAGAATCCATGCTACATAGCTTTGCAAAGTGGAAGAGGCATTTGACTCAATGGAAATGTAATAGGAGATGAGTCTTGGAAATAACTGAAACGGAGCAATGTCTAATACTTTCATCCCCTGTGACTTTTATATTGATGATGATGTGCATAATTTTCTTCTTTCCTGAAGTACTCCTGGTATTAACTAGTAAAGGTAGTCACCTATTAAAGTCTTGGATATTTTCAGGACTTGAATTAAAATTAGTTTTCTTACCTGAAGAGTACCTGACTGTAGTATTTTGACAAGTTTGTTATTTGTTGTGATGGTAAGTTTTTTGTATTACAACAAAAACCCAACAATATTCTGCCAGCTCTTCAGCTGAGTCAACAGCTTTCTGAAAAAGCACTGATGCTGGCAGTAACCCCTTGAATATTAAGTTAAAGAGAAGATCAAGTAGAGATCTGTTAGCTTATAGGTGTCCACAGCAGTTTACTGTACCAAGCCCCCTTGCTGTGTGTTTGGGTGAGCTTGCATGCATATCACTTTTTAAACTGCCAGGAAAAGCTGAAATGTTGTGCTTAGTGAAAACTAAAAATATGTTAGTAATTAAGTTCTCTGTATTCCTTAAAATTCTCTTCAGTGCTTATGGTAAACTTGAAAGAACCATTAATTTTATTTTTCAGCACTTATTTCAGGTTGGATTAGGCTATTATTCATGTTATGTATCATAATTTTGGCAAAACATGCTTAGCTGTGCATATTTCAGTTCTCACAGCTGTTTCCACTGACCATTGCATTCAGCCTCTGGAAGTTTAAAGAGTTATTTAGAGAATGCTGCCGAGTGGAGGCGATGCACAGGAAAGGCTTTAGAGAGATTATTCTGTCATTAGTTTTAAATTCCTTGTACACGAGACCTTTTGCAGAAAGGAGCTCTTTACCAATCCTATATCCCACAGTAGAATGTAAAGCGATACTGTTGAGATATCAGGTTGAAGAAAATGAGGTTTGGTGGGTAGACCTTGGCTGGCTGCCAGGTGCCCACCAGGCTGCTCTATTACTCCTCCTCCATCAAAAGGACAGGGGGAGAAATATGACAAAAAGTTCTTGGGTCGAGATAAGGACAGGGATATCACTCACCAATTACCATCACAGGCAAAACAGACTCTACTTGGGGAAATTAATTTATTGCCAATTAAACAGAGTAGGATAATGAGAAATAAGAACAAATCTAAAAACCACTTTCCCCCCACCCTTCCCTTCTTCCCAGGCACAACTTCACTCCCGACTTCTCTACCTCCTTGCCCTGAGTGGTGCAGGGGGACAGGGAATGGGGTTGCAGGTGGTTCATAACGCTTCATGTCTGCTGCTCCTTCCTTCTCATGCTCTTTCCCTGCTCCAGCATGGGGTCCTGCCCACAGGTTACAGTCCTTCACGAACTGTACCAGCATGGGTCCTTTCTCACGGGGTATGTGGTCCTTCAGGAATGGACTGCTCCAGTATAGGTCCCCCCATGGGGTCACTGGTCCTACAAGAAATCCTGCTTCTGCATGGGCTACTCTCCACAGGGTCACAGCTCCTGCCAGGGGCCTGCTCTAGTGTGGGCTTCCCATGGGCTGCAGGTTCCTTTAGGGCATACCTACCTGCTCTGGCATGGGGTCCTCTACCTGCTGCAGGTGGATATCTGCTCCGCTGTGGCCCTCCCCGGGCTGCAGGGGCACAGCCTGCCTCGCCATGGTCTTCACCACGGGCTGCAGGGGAATCTGCTCCGGTGCCTGGAGCACCTCCTCCCCCTCCTCCTTCACTGACCTTGGTGTCTGCAGAGTTGTTTCTCTCACATATTCTCACTCCTCTCTCCTGGTTGCAGTTGTGCAGCAGTTTTTACCCCTTCTTAAATATGTTATCACAGAGGTGCTACCGCTGTTGTTGAGTGGCTCGGCTTTGGCCGGTGCCAGCTCTGTCCTGGAGCTGGCTGGAACTGGCTCTGTCCGACACAGCGGCCGCTTCTGCTGTCTTCATATAGAAGCTGCCCCTGCAGCCCCCCTGATACCTGAGTGTTGCCATGTAAACTGTTTATGTTGCTTATGGTTTCATATTTTGCTTTTCAGAGGGCAGATGATTTCAGGTGAAGACTGTGAATTTATTCAAAGATTTGAACAGAAGAGAAATCCAGAAGAAAAACAGGAGTTGTTGCAAACAGAAGGCTATCAAGTAACTTTCCTTTCTTTTAATAATCTAACTTTTGGGGAGGAGGATGGAAAGAAATTTTGGTACCAACTCTTATTTTATTGTTGGCTGTATACAGTTAAAGAGGTTATGGAAGAAGTATAAAAGTTGCTATTATGATTCTGTTTTTTCTAGATATACGTCGGACATTCTTTTAAAAACCTATTAATTATTAAATGTCATCTGACTTTGACTCTGTGAGACAAGCTAGCTCAAGTGTTTTGTCATCCCAGTTTACTTAATCATGCACACTTCTACTTGAGTCACTTCTTTTTTTTTGAGCTTTTTTCCTTATAGTTTATTGATGAGAGCTACTGCCAGTGAGATTTCCACTTAGTTAGCTGAACAATTGTAATGTAGTTCCAGCAATAGAGCCCACTGACTACTGAGGTGGATTCAATTATTTAAAAACAGTTGTCATTTTAGGCACTGTAAGATGTGAGACATCTCCACTGGACAGAGCTGATAGAAGATTGATAGGTGACCCATGCTATTTGGCTTGTGGAGTCTAGGCAGAATGCTCAAAGACACTTTAATGATGTTTCAAGCCTTGAAGCCTGAGCTTCTAGCAGACAATGTCAGACGTCAAGAGGATTGGGTGAGGCAGGGGGAAAGAGTAGGAGATGCACTCAAGACACAAAACTTTCCAGCCCTTTTTTCTACTTTAGTTTTGTTTTGGTTTGTGTTGTGTCTTGCCTTCCCCCCCCCCGCCAAATTGTATTGTGTGACTGCTATGTAATGGACTGTAATTTGTGTAGTGACAAAAGCATATATGGTGAACATTATATGCCACTATATAATTACAGTATAGCAGTTCAGAGTTTCATTTTTCTTTCGGTTTTAGTTGAATGTGGTGAAGGGGAAGGAGGAAGTGTAAAAAGTAGTGTTGTGACTGTTCCAGGCTATTATATCTGTTCCTGAAATTGTAGAGTTGTTCAGGAGGCAGAAAACAGCTCAAATATGAACAAAGATTTGTCTACAAGGTATAAGAAGTGAACATGTAAGAGTGACCTGTCTTCCCTCCCTCCGTGCAAGTTGCTGAAACTTTTTTACACTGTGTCTAAGTTTGTTGCTGTTTTGTCGATTTACTTGGTTCTTCTCCTCACTGCCACAAAAAAAGGCGCTGATGGAGACTTTTCTAATTAGTCTTTCAACAAAGCACCTTGCTGGCTTTCACTAGTGAGTACTTGTTACTTCATTTGAAAGCCATAAAACAATTTGTAAAAGGTAATGATCAATGTGACAGAAAATTTTCTTTGTAATATAATGTCAAATGTATTCATCTGTTACTGCAATTGAGCAAGATGTTGGGATGCTCAATGCTTATGTAAGACTTAACTGTGAATTAATGAGGTCCTGTTTTATATTATCAAAAGGAATGAAGATAATTGCTAATATTAATTTTAATGTCTCTTATTTTTCTAGTGTGCTAAAACATTTATAAACCTTATGACTCATATCTCCAAGGAACAGACGGTTCAGTACATTCTGACTATGGTTGATGATATGCTGCAAGTAGGTCAATAACCTGTCTTATTTTTAAGTCTTTAAATGCATGCTTGAATGTTTCCTTAGCCTAATTCAGGTCTATTCAGGTGTTTGTCATACTGTATTAAAAATATTCTTTCAAATTTTCAGAAGTTAAATGTTAGGACTAAAGTTGTATGGGTGACTTAGTCTTGTATATGCATGTTCATATTCTGGAAATAAAACATACCTGTATGCTTGTCTGTTGGCTCTCAACCATCTTTGATGCAAAACTTGGATGTTAAGGGATGTTTTGTGACCTCAGTCCTTTCCTGTTGTGTAGGTAGGATATGACTTTTAACTTGAAGTTGTTGAAGCTTTTCCTTTGACAGTGTTAATTTGGCCATCCTCAGCAAGAAGGTGTAGTTTCTGCAGCCTCACATTTCCACCATAAGTTAGACTGTTTAGGACAACAAGTTCTGAAATTCTGCATGGTTTAATTATAAAACAGGAACTTTTGATTCAATAAAATATGTAGCTGTTTGTAGCTATGGGATACAGTGACTTAGAAGAATAGGCTGTTAAATTTCGTGTCAGGACTGCTGTGCTGACCTTGACAAGTCAAGAGGAGACTTTACTCAATCAGATAATCCTGCTTTTGCATTTCTTCACTCTCTAGTAGACTGAGAAAGTGGTTGGAGTGATGATGTAACAAGATAGGTTGAGTTGTGCAAAGTTTTCTCCTGGTATTCACATAGAATATCTGGCTGTTTGAAAGTTTCTCTTCTGCTGTTTTATGTTATGTTTAATACAAGGTTACAGTGAAATGTGTCTAGGGATAACTTAACAGTTTAGGGCATTGCCCTAGGAGGTGAACCATGTGAGTTCTAATCCCAGCTCTGAGTATTCAGTATTGTCAACAGCCAAGTTGAAACGTGTCAGCCTCTCCACAATACATATAACATGGGGATTATGGTGTTTTCTCAGGTGCCTGTCTGCACATTAGAGCCCTGAGTGAGTGCCCTGACTGCTAGAATAATAGCTGGTGCTGGTGGTGGCAGTTTATTCATGCCCATCTGCAGCTTTGTCACCCTGACCCTCTTCCTCTTTTCTTTCAATTTATTTTTTCTCAAATGTGACACAAACATCAAGAAGCAGAGAAGATAAAAGGGAGCCCCAGTGTCATTCCTTGATTAGGACACTGAGCTGGGAGTACCTTGTTTTGGTTTATGCATTTGATGACAAACATGTCTTAGTGTGTGGGAACTCTGTTTATTATGGCTACTTTTGTGAGGAATGGGAATGTTTTCTGTGTGAGACATGTTGGTGGCTACAGAAGTAATCTTTTCATTTGCCCTTCTTTGGAACTTTTTGTGCATGTTCGTGGGTCTTGTTTTGCTTATGTGCTTTGACATTAGCCCATAGGCTATAGCTACAATATGTAATACTTGATACCATCTGTGCTGTGGAATCAATACCCCACAGGTAAAGGCTTTTAGTGGCCCACTCTTGAATAATTGCATTAGTTCTAGGTGGTCACAGAAAGTAGTTTTGAGTAATCTCTTATTTGCCATATTGGTTCTGTCATATGTGTCTAGATTAACATGTTTTCTTGACTTTATGGTCATGCACTGACACTTCTGTGTTCAGGGCCTTACCCTGCCACAGAAGTGGCATATGTGGAATTCTTAATGTTAAAAATAATGACTTTAAATTGTCAGACTTTATAGTGATACAGAAGAATAGAGATGTTGGTGCACAGTATGTATTTGCTTTTGTTTGAAATCGGATGCCTTTTTCACTTTAGAAATTCTGCTTCAGTGTCTGAAAGGCTGCACTGGCTTTTGCAATGATCTGCATGACTTCATTATTCAGGGATATCTCGCTGCTGCCAGAGAGAGCTTGTGTGCAGGCATCTGCATGACATCATCCCAGGGCTTCCTAACACCCCATGCCTCCACTATGCGAGGCTGAAACAGGACTTCTGTTTTCTTTTGGTCGTGTTCAGATGGTAGAACATGCTGTCAGTGATGCCTTATGGACATTATTGCACATTTTCAAGGTGTAAGATTCTTGGCAGAAAGCAGCGTATTGGCCATTGACTCTTGTGACTGTGAGTTTAGTGCAAGGTCTCTGCAGACTGCATGGACAGAAGAATCCACAATAGTGGATATGAAGTCTCCTGTCTTTGCCCGAGTACTCTTAATTCAGTACATGCAAAGATCTTAAGCGAGAAATTGTTCAAGAACATGGCCTGTCATGGTGCTGCTGACTCGGTAAAATTATTTTGTGCAAGGATGTTCACTGCAGTTTCATGAGATGAACAAATAGTATTTGCAAGCTACCTTTCATAGCTGAAACTTCTAGAAACTATTGTAGGTAACAGTATCCAGCTTTTGTCTGTGTTGATAATGACTGTCTGTGATGGTTATTATCTTCCTATGCTTTTCTTGTGAGGTTGTAAAAAATCATATCACCTGTGTTTTGAGCACACCAAAAGCCTACCTGGGTGTCTAGGATTGTTCCAGCAGTTCTAGTTATGGGTTTGATCATCATTCTAAGAAAGGTTTCTTTTGGAGGCTGTCAGAAGTGAAATTAATGTGGTGATTGCTTTATAAGAATGTCACCATTCTGCTTATTTCTGAAGGTGGAGAGTGTTAGCATACTGGAATCCCTGAGGAAGCATTTCTTACTCTATCCATATGATAAATACCTGGAACAATTTCTCTGGATTAGTGACCCCATCACACTTCACAATCTGTTACTTGTGAAATCTTTAAGAACCTGCACTCTAGCTAGTGCAGGTAACAGTACCACCCAAGTGAGCTTCATTATGCTTCTTCAGAAATGACAGATGCTATATTATTCAACTGTTGATATGAGAGCTTCAGGATTTCCATTTTATTGGTGTAGTCAGTAGCTGCTTAGGAAGGTGCAGCACTATATATTTTAGGGCCGTAGGCAGTTCTCCACTCCTTCCTTCCTGTCTTTACCCCCCACCTTAACAGCAAACCAGACTAGTCTTCTGATAAACAGCATGTTGAAGTTATTTCAGCTTTTCTGCTTCCAGACCTGTCTGTCTCCTTCTTAGTTCTGTTGTAAACTGAACTCATTGATCTAGTTAGTTCTGATCGTTTTAGATAGACTGTGTAGCACAAGTGTAGGTGCTAACAGCTATTTATTTGATTGAACTGCCATTTTTCATCAAACTAGCCCTCACAGACAGGAGGCTCTCCACCAAGGCACTGTGTTCCTCACATCTTAACTTGTTGGGGGTTTTTTTGTTTTGTTTTTTTTTAAATTTCATTTGAACAACAAATTTTGAGAGGGTTTTTGAGTGCTTTTTGACACATGCCATATATAACATTAGTCACTGTAAGGGTTATGACTGTCAGATAACTAGTGACACCTGACTTACCCAGTTATCAGTGATCAGGACAGCAATTGGCAGACCACCTGGTGCAGTAACTTTTGATACTTTCAATGCAGGGTTGGTTGCAAGTCTGATGCTTAGTAAGATGCCAGCATTTGGATCATGGATACATTCAGGTCATCTTGTGTTTAACAGATTGTATTCCAACAAGCAGGCTTGCCTAGCTGATTCTTGGTCCATATAATTAATGATAGGATGCTGAATTGATGGAGGAAAGCCCTTCAGCTAGGGGAGTTTGAAAAATAAATTCATTGGGTAGTGTCCCATGTCAGTTTCCCAGTTACAGTGTTTCAAACAGTTTTGCCTTCCTTGTATACTTTGTTGTAGTAGCTTGACTGCAATGGGGGGGACATCTCTTTAGAATGAAAACTTACTATCCACCAGGCTAGAGAGTACATGGAAATGCTGGGGGAAAGCAAGAATTCAGGTATTTGATTTTTCTGGAAGACTGTCTGTATTCTAGGCTATTAGGAAATATCAGAGCTCCTCTTTCTCCTTTGGGGTTGCATGGCCTCTTCTCTGGTCTGCTTTAAGGAGAACCGTAATAGCTGCTTTCATGGTGGTTATTAAGTGAAATGCTTGAAGAAACTGTGCATGGTGCCCAGGTTCAGATACTTGTGGTCTCTTGTGGTTCAGCCTAGAAGCCTGGAGAACAGACTTCTGGTGACGATGTCCTCTCCTACGTATCCTGAGATAACAGCTGAACAATTACAACCTCAGCTGGGAAAGAAAGGCTTGCTTCCCATTGAGAGGAATGGGGAAGCAGGACTAGCTTACATTTCCGAAGTTTCACTTATAGCGCACGAAGCCAAGTTGAACAACAGGCTTTTGTGTGAAAGTAGCAATACGTGAAAAACTTTGTATGGACTTTATTCAAGCATAATTGATGGGATGAAGAGTAGTGTTCCTCTGGAAAATGACAGTATTTAGTTAGTCTCTCACTTCTCTCATTCTGCTTCCTTGACCAAAAGGGTACATCCATTTTTATTCAAGCAGGTGTTGGAGTACTGCGATATAACTAGGGTTTCAGAGTTTGTTTCCCCCCCACCCCAAATCTGTAACTTTAATGTTGGGAGTGCTGAAATGAACTGTATCCACAACTTAACTGTCAAACTGAAAAATTTCCATGGGCTGTTACAAGCCAGGTTACACTCTGATAATGTATGCCAACATAATGAGGAGCAAATAACTGCTTTATGTTGAATACTTTTACAAGTGTCTCATCTTTTCCCCTCTCCCAATTTTCACAGGAAAATCATCAGCGTGTTTGTATCTTCTTTGATTATGCAAAACGTGGTAAAAACACTGCATGGTCCTATTTTCTGCCGATGTTGAATCGACAAGATCTTTTCACTGTGCATATGGTAAGTTTTAAATGAACCTGTCTCTGAAGATGGCAGAGAAAAAGTGCTGGTTTTATTTTTCTTTAGGAGATTTTGGAGTTTGAAGCTAAGCTACTGCCTGGACTGGAAAGTTTTCCTCTTGCAGTCCAGATGAGTCATTCTTAATACAAGCTTCGCTTGACCACATTTTAGAAGGAAAAGTTACATGTTTATTAACATTGTTTTTTCTGGGAGATTAGAGCAGGCTTTAAAGGCTCAGAAAAGCAAGGATTTTAGAATTAATTAAGCACAATAAGACATAACTAGAAAAATAACTTTTGTCACAACTGCCAGTCAATGCTCCTCATGCTGTACAAGTATTAGAATTTAAGTTCTCATCCTGTGAAAGAGAAATAGCTTTACCTTGATGAACCTGATTCTCTCATATGCTCAAATCACTATCATGTGGCTTGAAATCTGCTTAAAATAGTTTGTAAGCATACTGGGGAAGAAATAGTGTTTGCTGTTGTGGTGGAAAGCTTCCACCCAGTTTCTTGCACAGTCTCCCACAGCAGGACTGGGGAGAGAATTTGGAGGGAGGAAGTGAGAAAACTTGTGGGTCAAGATAAAGACAGTTTAATAAATGAAGGAGAAAAAAGGGAGGGGGGGAGTGGAACCCAAAACAAATCCAACAAAAAGAAGCGATGCAAAAGCAATCACACACCACCAGCAGACTGATACCCAGCCAGTATGTCTCTTTGGTCAGCTGTCCTGGCTTAGTCCTCTCCCAGCTTCTTGCCCTGCCCCACCCCCCCCCAGCCTACTCACTGGAAGTGTAGAGTGAGAAACAGAAGTCCTTGATGTGCGAGCACTGCTCAGCAACAGCTAAAACGTTGGTATGTTATCAAGACTGTTTTGGTCACCAGTCTAAACCGCAGCATCACATGAGCTGCTATGCAGAAAATTAAGTCCATCCCAGCCAAGCCCAGTACAACCATGTGTGTTGTATGGCATCTGCTGTGCTTTGAGCCACTGGGTGCTGCTGGTGTGTATGGAGGAAGTTTTCTGGCATTCTCAATATTCCTCTTATCTGTGGTGAGAACTGGCCACTTCATCTCTGCATTTTTTTTCCTTGTGGGGGAAAAATATGGTTGTATTACTGTAAATTCTTAATGGAGACCATAGTTTCCACCAATAAAACTTGTGTATTATGGCTTGAACAGGGAGAAAACTGCATGGGTATGTATTGTTCTTCACTGCATATGTTTATGCTGGCATGGTATGGTAGAATCAAATCAGTGGCTCAAACTATAAAACCACATACCTGGCCCATGTTATGCTGTGGTGGCGGTGCTTGTGCAAGGAATTCTAGGCAAGTCATCCTGTTTGCCCTTGACTGTGGTCAGTGCAACTGTGTTTCAGGCTGTGCTGTGACTTGAACAGTGAGCTGGCCTATTTTCAAGAAAAATGACAGGCTTGATTTTTTTTTTTTTTTTTTAAATATCCAACTGATTCACTGCATGACCATAGAATCAGGTTACTTGGTGCAGCTGAAAGAGGAGGCTTTTGGGGGTTTTTGATTGGTCTTTTTGTTTTGTGGGTGTTCTGGTGGTGTTTTGTGGCTTTTTTTTGGGGGGGTGTTGTTTTTTTGGGGGTTTTTTATTTATTTTTTTGTGGTATTGCTGCTGAAGAGCCATCTTGCAAAACTGCAGTTTGAGCAAACTTGGACAATATTGACTTCTCAAGTGTGCGGGTAAAGTGTAATTTTTAGACCCTTGCAGTGCAAACTAATTATTCTCCCTAGAATGGTGGCTTTCAAATATATAGTACAGAAATTTGTATGCCCAGTATTTCTCTACTCACAGATGTGTTATTCAGATACTGTTTTCTTTAGGTATTGCAAAAATATACAAATAATTTCAGAAGTAAGAGAACCTTATGTTATGTGAATCCACTTTAAAACACTGTTTGGTCCCTTATTGTGCCTTTTAGTACTCTTTGTGCATTTTTTTTTTTTTTTTAAAGCACATGAATGTTTTCAAAACAAAGTTTCAGGTTTGTGTTAGTTTTTTTGATTTTTTTTTTTTTTTTTTCCCCCCCTCCTCCCTCCCCGCACACTGGAAGGCTTTTGCTGCCACATCATACTTGTTCTCTGTGTTCCGGCTCAAATTCTGCTAGGCATGAATGGTCCCTTACTCAGGGGTCAGGTAGGAGTTTTAACTCGGGAGCACAGTAAGCTAGTGATCTAATATATCATGTTTTAAAGCTGAAGTGATTTTATAGGGTTACTTGGCTGCATTCAGAAGTGGATTTGACACATTTCAGTAAGAGTCTGGAACAATGATCTCTACGCTCATAATCCCTCTAGAAATCAGTGGTGATGGTGCTGCATGTCTGAATGCAGTACAGTGGAAAGATGCCTGGAATAGTCTCCTCACCGCATCACAGAGCTGTATGCAGGCAAATTAACCCCTACCTCAGTAGTTTTGTGGTTAGACTGCCTCATATATAAGCTGGCTCAAATGTTTCTGCAAATAAGCTGCAGGCTGCAATGTAGAGTTACTTCAAACATAATTTGGAAAGGCTGGCATAGCATATACTCTTATTTTATGTATTCTTGTGCTATAGGCGTAATGAAAATTCTTAACGTGACTACATTTTCACTCCTCAACTTCATTCTTAAAACCAAAAGGGAAGGTAGAATTTCTGTTCTTTTTTTCTGGTCTTGAAACTTCTTCCTTCTTGAAGATGACTTGCTTCAGTTTAAGTACAGAACTTTAATACTTTGCAATCATTTGCATTTGCATATGCCATCGTTGCTTAAAGTAAGCCTACTCATGTATGTGTTAGACCATTAAGTGTCTTACTGCTGATGGATTTCTGACTGTAATAGTGCCCTACAGCAATAGCCCATTGATAGCTCCCCTGCTTCTGAGGTCTTTGTTGGTGTCTTGTGAACTTCATCGGAGATAGGTACCCAATAACACTGTGAAAATATACCAATTACTAGGAAGTAGAAGGAGCAGAAAGCTTAAGAAACAAAATTACTAGGCATGAAGAGTCCCCTACATAGAAAACAGGTAGATTTCTGTAAGGGGCCATCTTTTACCTAAACTTGGTTTCCAGAGCTTGTACGACTTTTCACTGAATCCTGAAATTGCTGCGCTTGAGAATTCTGTTTATTGCATTCTCTTTCAGGCAGCAAGAATTATTGCCAAACTGGCTGCGTGGGGGAGGGAACTTATGGAAGGCAGTGACTTGAATTATTATTTCAACTGGATTAAAACTCAGCTCAGTTCACAGGTAAAAAGCTACTTCTGTTTAAACATTATGGTCACTTTGGAAACTTTTTTCCAAGAACATGAATATATAGATGGGCAAAGAGGAGGTTTTGGTTTTTTTCATAGAATCGTTTAGGTTGGAAAAGACCTTTAAGATCATCCAGTCCAACCATTAACCCACACTACCAAGTCTACTCTAAGCCAATCAAGGGTAGACTAGACTAAACCATGTCCCAGAGTGCCACATCTACCCGTTTTTTGAACACTTCCAGGGATGGTGACTCTACCACCTCTCTGGGCAGCCTGTTCCAATTCTTGACCACCCTTTCCGTAAAGAAATTTTTCCTAATTCCCAACCTAAACCTCCCCTGGCGCAGCTTGAGCCCATTTCCTCTGGTCCTATTGCTAACTACTTGGGAGAAGAGACCAACACCCGCCTCACTACAACCTCCTTTCAGGTAGTTGTAGAGAGCAATAAGGTCTCCCCTCAACCTCCTCTTCTCCAGGCTAAACAATCCCAGTTTTTTGGTTTTCTTTCTTTAAAAATGACATTTTACTTTGTTATTTTTAAAGCTAAATATGCTTTGTTCAAACACATACTTTTTAACTTAATATTTTATATTTTCTACTCCAGTCCTTGAAATTTAAATTAAAAAAAAAAAAAAAAAGGCTTTTTGCCTTTTCTGTTGGTAAACATTTGTTTTCTTTTGGACACTGAGAAAACATATGATGAGGGTTTTTTGTCTCCCTGTATTGTTTTTTTTCTCAGAGCTTTTTGCTAGGAAGAAAAATCACATGGCAGCAGGAAGTGAATATCAAAACTTTTTTCCTGTTTACTGTAGTACAAAGCTTTTATTTTTAGTCCTGTTTCTTGAAACTAAATAAATCCGACTTGGGCAGTAGCTGTATGCCATTAGCTCAGTATGAACTGCTTACTGCTGGCTTCTCCTTCAAAGATTAATTGTTCTCCTTTGTATTCATTTTTGGAGATTTTCCTTTCAGTTCTTATCAGACCCAGTTATTTGTCATTCTGTTCTAGCAGAAGTGGATTCTGGAGAGTAGAGAAACATTCAGTAGGTTTAGTAGGGATATACTTTTTCCATAGTTTTCCAGACTGGACTTATTAAAAATGAGTTTTATTTTTACTCTGGAATAAGAATCTTAAAGTTGGAATTCCCTTCAGAAAGTGTCATGAGAATGGTTTTCAAATTCTAAGGTAAAGTCGGATAAAAGTCCTGAGTAAATCCATGCTTAAATTTAAAAAAAAAAAAAAAAAAATTAAATCTTCATATATCAGGATCAGCTCCAAGCATATTCTTCTAGATGTGATGGTGCGTGTGGGAAACAAATACAATATATTATCATAATATATTGAGCAGAAAAAATATTTAATAGATTCTTAATCTTTTGTTTTTATGACTAAAGCGATGGGAGAATTGAAAGAAACTGGGTAACAACTGTTCCGTAAGGGTGAAGAACAGCTATTTTAAACTTTTATTTTTTTGCTAGAAACTACGTGGTACAGGGGGTTCTGTGGAAACAGGAGCAGTCTCCACAAGTGATGTGAGTATATCTTTGAAATCTGTCAATTTGCTATTTTGGGCAGGCGATATCCACTCTGCAGATTAAGGCGCAGAGCTGTTCTGGTGTCAGTAATAGAAAGTACTTGGAATTGAAACTGTACAACAACAGAGTGCCAGGTGATGGCGCCAAGAAACAAAAGTATTTTTAAAACACTGGTTTCAGAAAATGCTGGCAGTAGAAGTATATATTTTATGAGCTGGTTTGGGTTGTTAAAAATGTAGATATATCTAGCATCCTTTTTGTTAAAACTTGAAAAAGTATATGCAATTAATTTAATACTTGAACAATACTGTCTGTTTAGCACTGAACTGTCTGACTTGTAGAAGTAACCTGAGACTAAGAAGCTTTTGGCTCTTGTAATGTGCAGAACTTAGAAAAGGCATTTTGATATTGAAGCTAACATTGTCCTTCAAACCTCTGTAGCATGAAATTACAAGGCTGCTTTCAAAGCTGTAAGTTTTTCATATGTGAATAGCCTGAATTATTTTAAATTTATTTCAAATTCTGTTTATTGTCTCTTCCATTTTCTCTTCATATATATGGGATTGCCTAACCTCTTTACTCCATTAAATGTTTGAAAGGTTTGACCTTGTATTATGTGTGTGATTTACCGTAAGACTTTCAAGACACTTAGTAAAGAAAAAGGCTTATAGGAAAAAAACCCCAACATTTTGTCAGCAGCATATCTGACTATTAGTGAAGGTAATGCTAGAAGTTGAGGAAGAAGAGAGAAGAAAATGCCACTTCTGTTGTACCTTGGGATCTTTCTGTTGCTGTAGTGGGATGGACAATGGGTTGACCAAAAGGCATTTTTGAACTGCAGCCCATCTTATGTGTTCCTGCACAGAAAATACATGCTTTTAGAGATGAAAAGCTGTTTAATGATTCTGTCTTTGTGACTGTTCATATAGGAGTCTGAATGAAAATAGAATTCTGTGGTGCATCTCTGTGTTTTCCTGATGGGAAAGTTTTAGTCTTATTATTCTTTTCTTAGTACGGTATACTGTGCTAAACTTTTCATTAAAAGAAGAAAAGATTAAAATGCAAAGCTGAACTTTGAGGATGATTTTGCATACTCGTTTTTCTAATGGTATTTTTTTTGTATAAATATACATCTCACTATGACAAACATGGTACTTACGGTGTGGCACATGCATAGGAAAATATACAATTGTAATGACACAACTGCTGTTTTGAGTTGGAGAATGGGAGTGGGAAGAACTTGAGTTCAAGATTCCTTTTTCTACAACGACCTCCGGCACACTTCTTCAGGCTTGGTAACCGGTTTGCTGACTTATTTCCCAAAGTTTGTTCAATGGAAAAACAACTGACTGTGGATGAAAGGGCTCTGGCAGTACAATCAAACAGAAGACAGCCTTCACTCATAGATACTGAAAGAAGGCATGTTCAAATGGGCTATAAAAATCTGTTTTGGTAATGTAAAATGGTATCACTTGCATAACACTTCTTTCCTATTCAGAACTCTTCTCCATTTATGTTTTGCTTCCCACGTTTTCTTTTGAGTGTGGGTTTTTTTCTTGTTTTTGTTTTAAATAAGAGGATGTAAAGCATTATAAGAGTGAACCTGTTTAACTTGGAAGTGTCACTGAAGAAATGTGTGTTGAAGTATGCCAGTAAAGCCTAGTTTGGAAAACTGAACTTCAGCACTTACTACCTAACTTTTCTTGTAAGAAGTAATGTGTTCTTCTTTTCACCCAGAGTTCCCAGTATGTACAATGTGTTGCTGGATGTCTGCAGCTGATGCTCAGGGTCAATGAATACCGCTTTGCGTGGGTAGAAGCAGATGGAGTAAATTGGTGAGCATTTATTTCAATTTATATGGATATACTTGCACTTACAATAGCATGTTCCCCAGTGACCTCTTTTGGAACAGAACTCTCTTGCAACAGCTGCTCTGTTTGAGTACAAAACCTATTTGTTTTCAAACATTAATACAGTCAAATAGACAAATTAAACTTGCAGATATAGGTACCAATGTTGAGGCTTTAGTGTTACTTTACTCTTCATGAAGATCTGATTAATAAATATCTGACGGGGAATACAGCCATTTGTCTTCAGCTGAAGATGCTCTGTCTTTTATTTAAAAGGGCTAACAAAATGAGTTTCTGCTAATCTTCCTTGTCTTTCAGTTTGGAGTTGTTCAGTCTGAAAATATTAGTGAAATGAGAAACGTGTTCTAGAGCTAAGCTTAATTTTTTTTTCCACATATGGCTTCAAGTAGGTCATTCTTTTATCCATTCTCTTCATAAATAGCTCTGTATGAATCTAGGATGTTGTCAGTCATCTTACTTAAGAAATGCTTGTCTGTAAATAATTTTTCTGCCATGTGTGCCTCTGTTGGGGGTGGTGGCCATACGATTTGCACTTTAAGAAAAAAATACCCTTGTACTCTGAAATGGAGAAAAGTCAAAGTTTCCAGTGAAGTGAGGGTTCAAAAGATGTTCACATGTGTCAAGATGATACTACTGAAACAAACTTTTTCACCAAGGAAGCTTTTTAATAAACTGTTACAGAATTATAATAAGCCTGTGATTCAACAAGTTTGAATGTGTCTTATTTTTGATAGCAATGATCTTGAAAGTAAATATTTTTTTTATTTTTTAAATTGGGTTAGCTTTTTTTTTTGGAATGGACCTGTAAATTGCTTATTAAATTTTCAAAACTTCAGCTGAACAAAGCTTCTACATGATTTCTTCTTGGAGATCTTGTGATATTATTTCTTCTCTAGCAGCGTTTTGTGTATCTGATGTGTTATATCTATAAGCTGTTTTCTGAGAACACACTTGTTAAATAATCACTACTTCAGCTTGTTTCAGACACTCCTGTGGAGAGATACAGTTAAGGAAACAAGTTCAATTTGTGTAGATTTTGTTCTGTTTATTCCTTCTCTTTCTCAACTCCGTATTAGTAGCTATGTGTTTTTCTGTTTCTCCTAGAATGACAAATAATGCTCTAAACATGCCAGTTGAAAAAGAGTCTTGGTGAACCTGAAGATTGATAGAGTACCACATCAGTTCACATGGGAAAAGCTGCTTTATGGCTGTAAGGCTAAGGAGGAAATACCTGTATCTTTAAAAGATGGCTTTCTGAACAAGCTGCTTGTGCAATGATAAATACTGGTGCAGGATACTGTGAAGCGTGTGTTGTATACTCATCCTCAGCAGCTCTTTCCAATAAGTTCCTGTTAACAATTTCTTTTAATGTTTCAGGGTGGAGCAATGCAATTTATGCAGTCATTATTTAAAAATTAAATGTATGCTATGTTAATTTTTCAGTATCATGGGAGTCTTGAGCAACAAATGTGGCTTCCAGCTCCAGTATCAGATGATTTTCTGTGTGTGGCTGCTGGCATTTAGCCCTCAAATGTGTGAATATCTCCGTCGGTATAATATTGTTCCAGTGCTGTCAGATATTCTTCAGGAATCTGTCAAAGAGAAAGTAACTAGAATCATCCTTGCAGCATTTCGGGTAAGTGTCTGTTGACTGCAATCACACTGCGCTTCTCTCTCAAGTGAGTAGGTCTCAAATGGTGCTGATGCACAGCTGTTTCTGCTAGACTGTATCAGTAAACTGGATTGAAAACTTAATTCTCCCTTTTTTTTTGTGAACTGAGTTTTGCTACAGGTAGTAGACATTCTATTACAAGTAATAGACATCTGCTATTCAATGTCATCTTAAAATAAGGTTGACTAAAAAAACCTATGTTAACACAGGCACTAGTTATTTCCCTTGTTTAGTTCAAGATTTTTTTTTTTTTTTTTACTGGTACTGTGTAAAACACTGTAGTTACTAATACCTGATAAATTTTGTCTTATGAAGCCTTAATTAAAAAATATTATTTTAAACATGTATATATTTGTCCAACTGACTGATTTAGAAATTATTTTTATCTATTAGTCCAAAAATCTTACTGTGTCCACGTTACCTGAAAATCACTGGTCCTGTTTAAAATAACTTGGAATAACTGAGCACGAAGGCTTGATGTTTTCATTGTGAGAATACCAATTTGTGTTCATGGATGCTAATTGTGCATGTGCACATAGTTTTATATGCATGCTTGTCAAGTGTTTTGTATGTAATACAGGAATGCTATAACAACTTGTAATCCTGTTTTAAACCAGGACTTGTATCCTGAGTAGGAGATGTAGATCTTGGAAACTATTTGTTTTCCTGGGTGTTGATTGTGTTCCAGTAGTAGGTGTTGCAAGCAAATTTGGATAGGGAGAGGGGAATTGCTGATTACTGACTTGCTGATCAGCAGTAATGAGCTGTGTGAAGATGCTTATTCTGTGACTTAAACGGTCTCTTGAGCCAAAAACGTCTGCCACTGATAAATTTCTGGATAAGGTAGATCATAAGAATATGCTATTTATCCTGTTGAAGGAGGTCAGTGGCGTGAGGTTATTCAGTAGAGGCTATTCTTACTATGTAGATGTCTGTAGATGTTCTAGTGCTCTTTAGGATCTTAATGTTAGGATTAAGCAGGGACATATAGCAAGACAGCTTAAAAAAAAAAGGTTGAGTGGCTCAGCAGCTTATATTCAGCTTCTTCCAATTCTGAGGTCATAAAAAGCAGGAGAAATAATTAGTTCTTAGATTCAGTGTGTTTTGCAAGAGGAGACAAAAATGAAGCCAAGTTCTTTTAATAAATAAAGGCTAAGAAAGAATAAGATGGTTCTGTTGCAGGCTTCGGGGAAATTAACTTAGCTGTTTTCTTTCTCCAATATTGAAGACTAGTGTTGGCATGAAAATGAGGTTATAAACTGGCAGCCAGGAAATAATAGATTAGAAATTAGACATCAGAGCTGTGAGTTCTGAAGCAAAATTAAAATAGGTAGCAGAGGCAAAATAGACCTTTTCCTGTGTGAGAGGCCACAGTATCGGTTTGGAGGGGGGCGGGGGAGAAGGTGAGTTGTGTAAAGGACTAGCCTTGATGGTTCCCCAAATCATCCCTACTGCCTGTGCATTACTGAAGGTATGCCATGAGTCTTGACAACTTGCATATGTCTGCTCTACTACTTGATTCCTCCTAATTTGACCTATTTCACCTCTTTGGCAAGTTAATTGCCTGAAGAATGTAATTGCAATGTAATTTTTTTCTATAAAGCAACAGATACTGGGTACTTCTGCCTGCTTTGGATCAATTGTTTTCACTCTTTACCTATTAAAATGTTTTTTCCTCATTTTTCATACTTTTATTGTCTTTTCTGTCTTTTTCCTACCTATAACTCATTTTGTATGTTAAGTTTTTTTTTTTATCACTGGGCAGTTTACTGATCCATTCTGTTTAGTCATGTGTTCCTATTTGTACTTTCCTAACATATCCTTTCAATTTCACTATAAAGAGCTTGAGTATCTCACTATGGTATGAGATAGGGAATATTACTTGGAGTAGCTTCCACATCTGCCTATAACTCCCTTAACTAGGAGTTCTTTGGAAACTTTATCTACCTGCTCCTTGAACTTGTTGTATTTTTGTCTTTTAAGAGTCATTATTTGTTCTCTTGCTCTTGTCAGTGCTTTTAACTCTAAGTAATTTAGCATTACTTTCTGTAAATTACCTTTTACTTCTCAGTTCTCATACTGAAATAGAAACGTGGTTTTATTTGCACATTAAAGCTAATTGTATGTGGCCATTAAAAGCAGTAATATGACTTATTTTCAGTATGCAAGTTTTAACATTTATTTGCAGTGTTCTGCCTGACGAACTATATGATGTCTGATAGCTTAGAAACCTTAAATGTAATGGTTCTGTGACGTGAATGAGAGTGATGCAGTCATATCCCTTCTATATGGTTTCATTGCTTGTATCTGGTAGATGTGAAGGCATATTTACATGAACACATACATGTTCTGTTTGTTAAGGACTTTGTCTTTTATATGGAATTCATGTTTTCAGCTTTGTCAAAAAGTGCAGGTGGCTAGCCCTGAGCAACATAATTTGAAGCTGATTAAATCGAGTAGAAATGTAATGAATAAATTACATTGGAACTTGACTATTGTATTCTGTGCTTGCAGTTCCAGTTTTACCAGCAAGCTTCTGTTTGAATAAAAAATGGCTACTTGGAACATTCCCAAATTCAAAACAAGCTGATCTAATCCAGGTGGTAACTCTTGAGTTGGAAAGATGACTTCAGGTTGTTTTTTAGTTTTTTTTTAAGGCTTTCCTGCTTTATGCTGTTGCTGCACAGAAAGCTAAAATGATAATCCCAGATAAAAGTAGTTGTTTATGGTAGAGACTCTGGGATTTGGCATATGTCTGCCCTTTTTCTTTCAAAGAGTCTTTGTAGTCAGCCCGATTTGATATGGAAAATTATCAAAGCAGGTGAATTAACACTTTCTAGTATTGAAGGTAGCATACCATCTAGGAGGAAAAAGGTCGAAGTGACCTAAACTTGAATGCAGTGGTGGTTGTGCTTTTCGGGACATACGGTTGCACTAAGTCTACCTTGCAAGACAGAGCCTTTTTTTTTTTCTTTTTTTTTTTTTTTTCTTCCCCTCCCTAAAGTTCCTCTTCATCTGCTGTAGAGACAGATATGAACACTCCTCCTGTGTAGTAAGGTCAGCCCTAGGCAATCTATGCCACTAAACGTAGGTGTAAAGCAGTCTCTGTGTGGTAGACTCATACTTTACTTCTTTGGAGAGATTATTTTGGGACTTGGTCAATTCTGTCACTTGCTAAATTAAAAAGCGCCATTAAGAATTTCTTAAAAATACCACTTTGTTTCAAAGTAGTCTGTTCTTAAAACAAACAAACAAAATTTTTAATTCCCTAGAATTTGTTAGAGAAATCTACCGAGAGAGAAACTCGCCAAGAATATGCTCTTGCCATGATTCAGTGTAAAGTTTTAAAGCAACTAGAGAATTTGGATCAACAGAAATATGATGATGAAGACATAAGTGAAGATATCAAATTTCTACTGGACAAGCTTGGTGAGAGCGTGCAGGACCTTAGGTATGCTTTGCAGTGTGAACTTGAAAAAAATGCAATTATATGAACATTGGTAAAAGGGTTGTTTTTTCCTTTTTTAAAGCTAAATAATACACAGAATTATGGTACATGCTAGTTGATAAGGCAGAGTGTACAGAGGTGCTGGTTCTATATAAAAGTTTCCTATTCTAAGTGAGTATTTAAGGCTGAATAGAACATAAATCTTCACTTTTGGATATGTGATCTTTGTAACTGTTAAATTCTTAAAGGACTTCAGAGGGATCTTATAGGAGTTCCAGTCTAAGCTGAAGACTACCTGATTAGAATAATCTTGCTGTCCAGATTAACTCAAGTTTTTGCTAGTGTTTACCTAGTTCTTGCTCTTGTGCGTAAATTGAACTGCATATTGTAGTTAATGTCAAAGGTTTAATTGGATGAAAGGCAAGGACTGGGATCCTTGGTTGGGGAAGTTAAAACCTAGAAAACAGTCAATTAAACTCACAGATGCTGTGGTTGTGTGGCTTGAGTTTTTCTTTTCCTCCCTCCTTCTTTTCCTCCTGGAATTGTGCTTTGGGGTGGATGGAGGGGTATGTTTGAAAAAAAAAAAAAAAAAATTTCTCTTGCCTTTCATGCCTTTCCGTATTTTTAAAGTGTTGAAGTCTGAGGCAGGGAACAGTTGTCATGCTCTGCAGAGAGCTGACTTCCAAACGTGTCGTAGCAAGTTGTGCTCCAGCTTTGTCTTGCTAGGGGCAGGCTTGGGCACGCTGTTCATAGAATCATAGAATTGTTTAGGTTGGAAAAGACCTTTAAGATCATCTAGTCCAACCATTAACCTAACACTACCAAGTCCACCACCAAACCAATTAAGTTCATAGAAGCTTAGCCAAAATTTCATTTAGGTCTTTTGTGTTGCAGCTCCTTCGATGAGTATAGTTCTGAGCTCAAGTCAGGAAGACTGGAGTGGAGTCCGGTACACAAATCTGAGAAGTTTTGGCGGGAGAATGCTGTAAGACTAAATGAGAAGAATTATGAACTACTCAAGTAAGTTTTCAAGTCTGGAATTCTTTAATATTTTCTGTGTTCAAATGAACCTGTATCTAATACAGGTTTTATATTTCAACACGAAGTAATGTCTAGAATGAAAGCACGTCAGAACATCTTGCTAGTTTTAGAATGTATGGTCCTTACTCATGTATGGTTCTTTTTGCTCAAAAGCAGAATTGTTTATTTGCTTTTACTGGTCAAAATGTATTGATGATGATCATAGAATGCTTTGGGTTGGAAGGGACCTTTAGAGATTATCTAGCCCAACCCCCCTGCACTGAGCAGGGACATCTTCAACTAGATCAGGTTGCTCAGAACCCTATCCAACCTGACCTTGAATGTTGCCAGGGATGGGGCCTCCACTACCTCTCTGGGCAACCTGTCCCAGTGCTTCACCACCCTCACTGTAAAAAATTTCTTTCTTATGTCTAGCCTAAATCTACTCTTCTTCAGTTTAAATCTATTATTCCTTGTTCTGTCACAACAGGCCTTGCTAAAAAGATTCTCCCCATCCTTCCTGTAGGCCCCCTTTAAGTACTGAAAGGTTGCAATAAGGTCTCCGCGCAGCCTTCTCTTCTCCAGGCTGAGCAACCCCAACTCTCTCACCTGGCCTTGTAGGAGAGGTGCTCCAGCCCTCGGATCATTTTGGTGGCCCTCTTCTGGACCCGCTCCAACAGGTCCATGCCCTTCTTGTGCTGAGGGCCCCAGAGATGATAGAAGGAATATCTCTAGCTTAACTTGCATGCAAATTTGTGCTGTTGACTCTTTTCATGTTTTCACTTGAAAACCGGCTATACTAATTGATGTAATGAAAAATGTTTTTACCATACCTTAGCCTTACTTGTGTGTTGTTATCGATCTGAGTAATGAACTCCCATCTTGAATACTTGGGGGTTGAAAGTTGTACTGTTCCATGGAAAATCTGACTTGCTGCATTACGTTGCAGTCTGTGTATTTTGTCTTGGGACTGTGTTTGGTGTATGTAGATTGTTAGATAAAGTGAAGCTGAAGCTTGTCTTTCCTTTTGGAGTCAAGGACTTATTTGCTGGCTTCTGAATGTACATACTCAAAAGATGTCTAGGTTTTAAATAGCTTGTAGGAGCTCTTAGTTGTTTAACTGCATTGTCATTAACTGACAATACGTGGTGTTCTTCCTGTTCAGTATTTGCTAATAAGTGCCAGACCCAACAGGGAGCAGGAGGTTGAGTGGAGCAGGTGAGATGTTAGAACGCATGGCAAGAGCAAGCTGGTCCTGAGCTTTATGTGCATTTCAGTCTGCCCTGAAACCTCACCAAAACAAGTCTGATAAATTCCTCCCTGCTAAATATGTGGGATTAAAGACAGTGATCTACAATAGTTCCTTTAAAAAACCCAAAACACCCCCCCCCCCCCCCCCCAAAAAAAAAAAATAACCGCCCTCCTGCAGTGTGGTGGGGAGATGGTTGCACCTCAGAACTCTTCTGTGTTGTAAGGCATTTGACAGACAATCCTTTCTTTGCTTCAAGCCACATCATTTTATTTTCCCTTATCTGCCACTTACTTGTTTCCTAACTCTAATATACTTAAGCTTACGGTTAAACTTACTTTTTTCCTTGCCTTCTGCCATTGTTGACTTGTTAAGCAAGTGATGCTGGACTTGTATTTTGTTCAACAATATTGTATGGATCTTCAGTGTCTTCTGATTACTGTTATGGTTCAAGCTGCTGCTCCTACTTCTTGTCCAAATTAGGAGTTCTTTTAAAAGGAAAAGTGCTTCCTCTGTCACTTTCTGGCCTCTTAGGGAGGCAGTGGCTATGGTAATTAAATTTTATCAGAATGTTCTTTTTTTAATTCCAGTTGAATTTTTAACCTACCTACCTATTTAAACTTGTTGCTAACTTTCTGTGATTAGAACATGTTTGTCATCTCACTAAGCGTAGATGAATCTAATTTTCCAGTGATCTGTATGTTTAACCTTTTAAACTTATTATTAGTGCCTAACTTTCATAGCTGTGTCATTTTTTTTCCCCTTCCTCATTACTGGCTAGAGAACAGTATTACTGGTAGCTGTTTTCCACTAAAACTGATTAAACTACTTAATTAAAAAATGCAGACAATATTAAGAGTTGAGAAACTGTTTTCTAATTCTTACAGCTCTGTATTTATGTTTATGCTAACCAAATAACTAATATGTGAAACTGGAGTCAATTACAAGGTGATATCACACATATCATCTCAGTCTTTGAGTTGGGACAGAACTGCTTTTTAGACCACAACAGGTGACTGAACGAGTGATGTTTTTGAGATAAAGTTGATGATCTTGAACCAAGAGAAGTTCACAGTTGCACAGGACAAAGAACTTGGTGTGCTGCTTTGTTCTCAACTGTTAGGATGCCTTTTATTTTTTTAAATAACTCTGTATAACTGTTCTGCATAAAATTCTGTCTCTTTTGTCCTTCTAGCCTGTGTTGAGCAAGGCTAGTGTTGTAAGGTGGGGGGGGAATAGAGTTGGGGAAAGGCTGATAGACAGCAGGCTTGTCATACCCCCCTTGCCGTGTCATGAGCAATGTGGCCTTACCACTTTCTGAATCCATAGTTCAGGATCCTGAGCGCAGGAGCTGGGAACAGCATGCAAGCACGACTGGGGTCTGTTGTATAACAGAAGCAGCAGTGTCTGTTGGCCTTGTGTAGGCTTTTTGTTTGTGTCCCACGCCTGTCCCAGTCTATACATATTTATACGTTTGGTTAGTACAGCTTATCTTGAACCCAAAACTGTTGGTCTTGAAGCCAATGTATAACAAAGGACGTATGTTTGTAAACCTTGGTTATAGGTATTTGTAGATGCGGCTCACTAAACTCACTCTAGTGAATGCTTTTAATAATTCTGTTCATTAGGGCAGGATCTCCATTGCTTTCAGTGCAGCCTGCACATTTGGAAAAAGTTCTATTCTAGCTTTGCTGTTTGGGTAACTTGTAAAGCATTTTTATGGTTACAGGCTTTGTTATTTTAAGTTATCAGTGATTTTAAAAAAACAACAATGAAGAAAACCCAAAACAAAACAAAAAAAAACACCCCTAAAACAAAACCTGGGACTTGATTGTTTCAAATCCTTTCCTAGAATCCTGACAAAACTTCTGGAGGTTTCTGATGACCCACAAGTGCTGGCTGTAGCTGCTCATGATGTGGGAGAATATGTACGACACTATCCCCGTGGGAAACGGTAAGAAGAATGCCAGTATGTTGTTACTCAAGAGACTAGCTAGAGTGTATACTTTGCCTGTGGCTTTTTTGCTTGTTTATATTAAAATATGCTACATAGGGATTGCAGGTTATGCTTAAGTTTAATTCACTGGGAAGGTGAGAAAACACAAAGCAGATCAGATGAGTAAGTACAAACTAGATCTTTGACTTAATATGCGTCTCTTCATGGTGAAGGGAACCTATGTCTAAAAAAGTCTTCAGTAAGTTGTTTAGACTATAGCAGAAGACATGCCCCAGAAGACATTAGAAAAGCTACCAAGAATTTAATCAACATACAATTTTTACCTTCTATTATGACTATTGGACTTACAGTAGGGATGGACTATTTCAACAATAATTAAGTATTTCGTGGCTTAAGACTACTGAGACAAGATTTTTCTCACAAAGATTTGCTATTGTAATTTCAGTGATGTTAGCACAGATTCAGTTATCACTTTTCTATTTTAGCATGTCTTTTTAGCTACACAAATACACGTTTCAGTGACAGTGTTAATGTTTATTGTAAACCTGTATTTTTGTCAAAATATGCAGACAGACATTGCTGTATTTTCTTTCTTCGTTTTGTTTCAAATACCTGTGAGCAAAGATGTTTGCTGAATAATTGCATCTCTAAGGTAGAGACCACTGAAGCAGAAAGGGGCCTTTGGTTTTTTTTCTGGAATCATGCTCATCAGTCACCCAAAGGGACATATGACTTAATCTTTGTAGCAAAGAAGTGGTCTGTTTCTGGTTTCTGCATGGGGTTTAATGGGGGAAGATGAGAATGGTCTTCTAGGCTTGTTAGGAATTTCATGAACACTTCTTGTGCCGACTGCTGTCTTGACAGTAGTAGAATCATGAACAACAGACTGAAACTTCACGCTATACTAGAAAGATTTGTTCACTCTAGAAAGACTCACAGCCCTTGTAGTCTTGTAAGCAACTTGAACTGAAGGTATTTTTAGATTATTGGAATAAATTAACTGCCTTCTAGGTCCACTAAAGAAAGGTCAGAGGTGTTCAGTGTGTACTGCTTGTACTGAGCAGTGCTGTGTATTTGCTAATTAGCTCCTGTGTTTTCCAAAAGAGGTTTATGACAAGTGGTATTTGGAGGGGAGGCAAGATACCCTCCAAGAAGGTGGAAACTCATACTGCTGCCTGCAAGTGGCAAAGCTGAAGGACTAATACCAGTGGCTCCTGCTTTGAGCTGCCCTTTGTCTGAAACCATTTTATTAGGTGTTTGCCATAACCTTTAAACAACTTGCACACATCTACCCAAATGTGGCATAATGCTTGGGCTAGTATGGCCATGCAGTTGCTGGACCAAAGCTATGAAGTTGGATGACTGGATAAACAGGACCTGTATCTCTCTGTCTGTAGTTGGGAAAATGTACTGCTGCTGGGACCATAGCTCCGTTCAGCTCCCAGGCTGTTAAACCTGTTCAAAAGTGTGTCCACCTTCAAAAGGAGTGGTCACCAGCAAATAAGAAGTGTCCTAAATACTATTCTAACCCACATTCCTATATCAAATCTAATACTTTAGCTGCTTTCTGCTTATGGACTTGGTTTATTTAGCTTTCTGTTCTGATGGACAAACTAAAATGCCCCAATCTCTTTCTCTTCAAGAATTTCCTTTGTAATCCAGTGTATTCTTACTAAGTATGACTTCAGCAGTTTTAGGACTAAAAGCTTAAAATACCTAAGGACTGTGTGTCAGGTCCCATGTAATAGTCCATTTCTTACCATGATGTTTTTGATATATAGTTGTTTACTGCTCCCACACCTAGTTGGTATTTCACGCTCTCATTGCATGACTCACTTTGAGAATGGATGCTATTTGTTGGTTTAGAAGAATAAGAGAATTCAAATGTCTTAAATAATTTGTTTCCTTTAAGTATTCCTCAATTCTTAACTGGATTGTCCTTCAGCCTTCGAAGGTTGCAGAGATGAATTTGAGTTTACCTGCTGTGCACACTGGAGAACTAGAGTTACAGTTCTGGCTAACCTTTCCCTTTGTCTGACAAAAGAAAATGTTCGTTAAACTAAATAGAGGACAACCAGGCAAAAATGTAGTAATGTTGTCAGCTTAAATAGTTTTAACTTGCCTTTAAAATTGCATCTAATGAGGCTCACCAACATGCATTTTCTCACAATGTAGCAGCAGAAATAAAGTACACATTGGTGTTTCCTGTCACTGAAAATAAATGTGGGCTAAACATCAGCCTCCAGTACAACTTCCGTATGGCCCAAGGTTACTGCTATGTAAGATCAACACTTTCAATCACCTGAATGCCATGAGCAGGGGTTTTATGTTTTGAATGTACAAGAGATTGACGCCTAAAGCCATTCCCTTCTTCAGCTCATGACTCAAACAGCTTAATTGCATTCCCTTTTTCACCTTGGTCTGCTTTTAGGTATGTAGTGTGGATTTTGTATTAATATTTTCTGCTATTAACTGTCTAAACTGTTCTCATTTGTCTTCATCTTCTGTTTCTTCTTTCTCCCTTTAAATGGGTCATGTTAAAATCTGGCCCCTCAGCATCCAGAAACTTGCTTGAATTGCCACTGTTTTGGCTTAGTGCACTGTTGTTATGGGGAACAGTCCCTGCAGAAGATGTGCACATACCATAACTGGCCCACTGGGCTCTATTACTGCTGTAAAGTAAGCAGAAGGTGAGGAGACGGAAAACAGAATTAAAAGTAGTGTTTTGAGCAGTTTTGGAACTTGAAGGAACAGGATTCACTGTGAACCTTCCTCACAGTTGCTTATCTTTTGGTCTAAAACACATGGCTGGGAAGTGATTTGTACCAGTAGGCAGTGTTATGCAAGAATGGTAACGCTGTTCTTTGACTCTTCATATTCTCAGCTGTAATTTCAGTGATGTACTCTAATCTGAAATACTCTTATTTCCTTTTGTGATTATAGGATTTTAACTTTCCATTTTGTTTTTTTGCGTGCTCCTAGCATAAGGAAGCTTTTCAGTTTAATGCCTTTTTTACCTCCTTTCAATTCCTGAAAATTCAGTGTTCAAGTCAGTCCTGTAATGAGGAAAAAATTCTTGTTTGTGTTTCATAGTCTTGTCTTTGTGTGCAGTGCTTTTATATTTAACTCGTGATTAAAAATGTGAGACAGCCTAAGGCAGACATAAAGGTGTTTTTGAATCTGTTACATTACTAATAACTTCTTGAATGCTTGGTGAGGATTTTCCAGCTTAAAACAGTTACACTTTTCTGAATACCTTCCTCCTGTATGAAACATCCTTCTGTGTTTTAATACTGTTGGGAAATAATATTCCCTGTGGTCTCCAGGATGGTTTTGACTGAGTTATAAAATGAAATGGGAAATTCTCTTTTTCATTTCCACGCTATGGCTTTGTACTGTTCTGCAGTTTACAAAAACATGTTGTGTTGTGCAGCAATAATGCATTATTTTGGCCATGAAAAGAACAGTAATAAAGCAAACAGCTAATGCAAGCTTAGAATGGCAGGATAGCATCAGGTTAAGAGTAATGCAAACAATAGCCTCTTCACAGGATATTATGTTTAACTACTCAGTGACCTGTGAGAGAACTGATGTAAAAAAAACATATGCAAGTCAGTGAGTAATCAGTTTATGTATTGCTTGCAAATTCTTTCCAAACTTTCTTTCTATGACAGACCAAAATGCTGGATGTGATACTTTTTCAGGTTTTAAGTGTGTTGCCTTCCTGGTTTTTTGGTTTTGTTTTTTTTGTTTGGTTTTTTTTTTTTTTTTGAGAAAGAATATATTCATCATGTGATACAAGGTTTCATCAGTATTTCCTATGGGATTTAGTATAGCTATTAAAAAGCTATGGCTGGCTACTATGGTGAAGTTTGTACTGAAAGATGCAGCTCAAACATATTGTTTTTCTGGAAACAGTAACTTAGCAGGCAGTTCTGCATCTTGTGCAAGAATAGCTGTGGCTCTAGTACAGTTTGAATGGCAAAAAGCACTATGAGGAGTACCAAGTGCCTGGTTTAATAGGTGTTGGTGTGATTACAAGCATTTTTTCTGGATTAGGCAGTGCTGGACTGGGGCTTTATTCATGCAAAAAAGTGGAGTGACCTCATCAATTTATGGAGGGGAGGGCACTACCTCCTCCTAACTAATAATATAGAGTGCTGTACCCTGCCAACCCTCTCAAGCCAACATTGAGTTCTTTAGCAAGCTGGGTAAATAACCCTCTCTGGAAAGGGCTCCTTCCTTAATTGTTGTTTATTTCAAAATTTATGGAATTAGTTAGTGGGTAGTAAACAGAGGAATCCAGTACAAACACTTTCTGATGTTACTAATTCTTAATTGAAAATTCAGGAGGTAGTATGAGAGATCTGCATTTGTAATGTCAAATAAGATGTATATGTTAGGAAATAAATACTTCTAATAAAATAAATATTATGTGACTTAAATTTAACCTCTTAATGCCTTGAGCATGAAGTTGTTGCATAGGATAGCTACTCAGAAGCTAAGTAATGTCAAAAAAACTGCTCCCATCCTCTCTTTCAGAGTGATTGAACAACTTGGTGGTAAACAGCTGGTAATGAACCACATGCATCATGAAGACCAACAAGTTCGTTATAATGCACTACTGGCTGTGCAGAAGCTGATGGTTCACAACTGGTATGTGAAAATTATTTAACATACTACTAACAGTAAGAAATATTAGGCTGTGGAGAGAGGATTGAAGACAGCAGATTTCTGTAAGGGGGAAATAACATTTTAATGTGGTAAGACTGCAGTCCTTCAATGATAGAGCAAAGTGATGCTGATGTGTAAGATCTTAGCTAGTTTTTCTGTATATTTTTGTTGCAGTTGAATTGAGTAGCTTGACCTTGCATGATTGAATGTCACATGAGTAATTCATTCAAACAATATATTTTAACTTATTTGAACTGCTTAATATTTAATATGAGCTGTAATTTAGGCTTGCAAAACTACAGTCTTCAAAATGTTACGGATGTGTGTAGGTATTTTAGCAAGCTAACGTAATCTCGGCTGAAGGAATCATAGCTTGATGTAGTTGTAAGAGTTTATGCTTCAAGTACTTAATTGCAAAGCAACTGCCGAAGTGCATGCCTGACCATTCTTTTGCATTGTTGTTCTTTGCTCTAGTCCTTTCCCCCACTCTACGCTGTTACTTTTCTGTTGCCATTTTAAGAGGTGCAAGTATAATTTTTCTTGAGCTCCTGGAGTAGCAGAAGCTTATGGGCTGGTTGGTTAGATGAAGTTGAAAATCACTCACTGGTATCTCTTTCATCGTTGCCGAGAATAACATTTGAAGTGAGGTTTTTCTTTCATTGTTTGTTGACTAGTTCTCTGACTAGTTCTCTAATAAAGCTCCAAAACCCCTGAAGAACTTGCTGGTCATGATGCTGCCTTTCCAACAGAGCACAGGACCTTTATATTGGGGCTTTATATATTGAAGGGCTGAAGTTCTGGAAAACTTCAGTGGTCACATAACAACTTTGTATTACTTGCCAAACTAATTAGGTAAGCTAAGCATAAAGCATAGAGAGTTAAAAATACTAATTAGGAATTCTTAATCTGATTATTAATTATGATTTCATGAAAGCTCATATTTCCAGTTTGGCATTGCCTTAGAGAAAGATAAAATGCAACAGTACATCTGAGTACATTGGAACATAGATGTTGAGATACAAACAACTAATTTAATTTTGAAATTAAATAACTTTTTATTTCTGAAAAGCTTGGTGCTTGGAAGTACCTATAACTTGTCAGTGTTTTTGCTTCTGACACAGTGTGATCTTTTTAAAAGGCTGAGTAGTGATGATGCTAACTAACAGTGTGAAAGTGGTAGGGGAACAAGGTTTATCAAGCATATTCTGACAGGTTCTTTAAGTCACCTACTTGCTGTAGAAGACAGGCTAGCAAGGCTGACAAAAAGCTCTTGTCCTCTTTCCCTGCAGTGTATTTTCTGTAAAACAAAGCTAGTTTTCCCCCTTTTCTTCTGAAGAATATGGGTTTTAACTTCTGTGCGTGTTATAATATTAATTTTATCCTGCTTCCTCTCTCGTACTGTGGGAACCCTCTGTAGCAGAGAAACACACATTTAAATAACCTACTGTGACAAATCCAGAGTTAACATTCTCCACGTGTAAGGAGTACTTTGGTAAATAACATTGAATTTGTGAGTGTGTGGATATGGAGACTAAATGTGTGGTCATGTGCAACCTAATTTTGGGGCAGTATTATATATTGTGATCCACCCTGCTGCTCAGCTTGGTGATATGCTTCTTTTCTCACTATGCTGTTCTGATACATTTGAAGCATTCTGAGTATTATAAACTGGCTGTAGCTAAACAGAGATTACAGCATGGAAGGCTTAGTTACTGAATTTACTTTCTGCAGGTCTCATTTCATGTATGTTTTGATGTCTTGAAAACCTGGTAATAAAAATATAAAACTCTGGTCTTTCTCCAGCACAAACCTACCACAAATCTGGTAGTAAAAGTTTTCTTGCATGCCTGGAAACCTGGCTCTTTCTCATTTTCAACTTAAGCATACTAATTTTAAAAATATCACATCTGGTCTTCTAGATTTGTCTTGGTTTTTTTTAATGGCATGAACATTTCTGTGTCTGCTTTTCACAGTTTGTGAACCTGTAGACTTGAGACAGAGAGATTGTAATTACATCTAGTTTCAGATCTTCAGAGGTGTCAATAAAAAGGATCTGTGTAAGTTGGTGCCATTTTCGGATTCATATTGTCATCTCTGTAGGGGATATGTTCTTGTTTAATTCTTATTGGAACAAGCCTTTGGGACACATTGTCCTTGGCTCATATTTGCCAAAGCAGTGTTCCCCCTGGAATGGACATCAGAGAGCTTGAGCTACAAAAATGATACATCATTTGTACGTAGGAAGCTACATCTGTCTTTGTATAGATCTGGCTTCTGATGTGTGTCAGGAGCTCTTCTGTTTCATAGCTTGTTTGAGGAGAAGAGAGAGCAGAGTCCCCCAACAGCTGCACAGTGCGGTTCAAGTACCTACTGACTTAGATTTGCTTTGTCATAAGATGGATTACTTGGCAACTTCAAGGTTTTGCTTACCTTACTCTTCAGAGCTGGGGAAACAATAGTAATTTTCCCCCTTTGTTCCATGTGCTTTGGAATTCCGGTTATTGCACTCAAAGCAATTTTTTTTTTCCCTTGAATTTAACTGGCGTGGAACAACTCCGCATTATTATCTGAGACACATGCATGATGGAGGTAGTCAGGCTCTTCCTGGATCTGGAAGCTAAGCAAGAAAGGGCTGAGAAAATAAGGGCTTGCTCTGCCAGGTTGGGGCTTGGTGCAAATGCTGTGCCTGAAGCAGCAGAGTAAGGAAAACTGGTACCTGAATGGAAGGAGTGTCATGGGGCAGCTGAAGTGGCATTCTGCTTAAAATGCAGCTGTATCATTAGACTGCTAATAACTCAACTTGGAGACAATTAGCTCCTAAGTAATTTGAATAGTTCATTACAGGCTGCTCAGCTGGCCTTTCCTTAGGGGTTTTTAAGTCAGGGATAAATGGGGGGGAAACCAGACTGTCAGGCATTCTGTTTAATGGTGAAACTAGGTGGCAAAAGCAGTAACTGGTGTCAGCTTCTCAGATGAGGTAAGTTCAGGTGAAATATTCCAGTTACATTTGCATGTTAAATGATCATGCACTTGAAGCAGGGAGCGAAGGTGTCTTTTTAGCATCACTTCATGTGTTTAAATGGTAATTTATCCTGTGTTTTAATCTCACTTGAACTAATTGTATTAGTCGTGGCACCCCATGCTGATGGTAAAAACCTGTTATTGGCAGATGGGGGAGTTCGGCATGGCAATGATGGTGCAGATTTTTTTGTGTCCTGTTTAATTTGTGCTTTAACTGTGTATGAGAAACATCATCTCCTTATTCCTTGTCTTTGCTGATGTTCAGAGGCAATACCCAACTTGACCATTTTAGTATTAGGAACTGGTTTTGGGAACTTAATGCTGGTTGGAGCAATGTTTTTAATGATGCAGACTTTAAAAGAATCAAATAGTTAAGTTCTAAACTGACAGCACTTACATTTATCGCTTTAAAGAAACCCAATATGTTAATCTCTACAGATGAAGCACGTGCCTTTCATGTGCTTCACAGCACAACATTTTACTGAACTTCATGAATGGGATGTTGTGACTCAGAGCACCTACAGTTAGAAGCCCAAGCTCCCTCTGAACACTGAAGAGAAGCAGGTTGTTTTTCAGGGCAGTGCAGAGCAGCTTTGTTGCCTGAAGTTGAGCAGTGGGAATAATCTGTCTTCAAGATTTGTGAACCTGTAGTCTCCTGGCTTCATTCTAAAGTGGTTAATTCCAACCTTCTATTACTTCACTAAAATAAGAGCTAGATGAAGAGCTAGGTGAATTCTAGATGTTCTGCACTTAATGTGTAATTTATTTATGACCTTACTGGTCATCTAGAACACAGTCCATCAGTTTCCACCACTTGTCTTCTAGCTGGGTTAGGCCCAGGGAACTTTGTTCGTGATTCATGTAGTAAGTGCAGCATATTACTTTTCTTGCTCTGTCAGCAGCAGTGCTGTTGGGAATTGGGGGCCAGAGGTCAGAAATAAGAGAGAATTGTTATGATATCCCGCCTAGCTGAGATGTGCAGAGGTGGATCGTGTGTGATTATGCTCTTTTGTTTGTGCAAATGTAAAGTAAAATGCAGTGGTTTAACCTCTATAGGTCAAAAGTTCTTCAGTATTCATACAAGTGCTGCTGAAACCACAGGTGGATTTGACTGCAAAAATCACTTGCTTTCTGTCTTTTAAAATGATGTTATGGAGAGAGAGACGTTAAAAAAATCTGCAACTGCCTAGGATTTCCAGTATGCTGGACTTGCAGTATATCTAGAAGCTGTGGTTTTATAGAGTTTGCGTGGAACATTCAGCATTTGTCACTATTTTTCTTTCGTATAAACTTTGCTCTCCAAAGCCCATGTGTCGTGATTTAACCCTAGCCAGTGGTAGGCACTACACAGCTGCTTGCTCGCTCCTGGATGGGGGAGAGAATTGGAAGAGTAAAAGTGAGAAAACTCATGGGTTGAGATAAGAACAGTTTAGTAATTGAAATAAAGTAAAATAGTAGTAGTAGTCATAGTAATAATAAGAATATACAAAGCAAGTGATGCACGATGCCATTCCTCACCACCCACCAACCGATGCCCAGCCAGTCCCTGAGCAGTGGTCACTCACCCGCAACCAACTCCCCGCAGCTTGTACACTGAGCACGACGTCATATGGTATGGAATACCCCTTTGGTCAGTTGGGGCCAGCTGTCCTGGCTGTGCCCCTTCACAGGTTCTTGTGCACCTGGGAAGTTGAAAAGTCCTTGACTAGTGTACACAGTACTTAACACACCGGTGTTTTAGTTGTTGCTATCAACATTATTCTCATCCTAAATCCAAACCACAGCACTATGCCAGCTACTAGGAAGAAAATTAACGCTATCCCAGCTGAAACCAGGACACCATGTGTTTCCTAAGATAGCTTCTGTTCCTTGCTTGCTTTTGGTAGTGAGAAATGCAAGGTATAATGATAGTTAACTGGCAGCCATGAAGTTTGCTCCCTTCCCCCCCCACCTCCCATCCCAACACTCAGATGTGTAAAGCTTAATAGAGTAGGCTCTAAACCTAGGAAACAATGCCTACATGATAATGCAATCCACTGTGTTTATTTATCCTGTTTCTTAGCCTTCATCATCAATACAATTCCTTTTTAGTAGTTAACAGAGGTTAACTAACTGAAAAGTTTGAGAAGATAGATTGTGTCCCTGATAAAAACAATACCTATTTTTAAGAGGACAGTTCCTAGCTAGAATGAGACAAGTTAGGCAAAAATCCAATTAGTTATAGGCACACTTGCTATCTAGTATGAGTGTTCCATCTTTTTATTTGAACGTAAATATGTGTTCTTGTAAAGCCTCATTCTATACAGGTAGGGACTGTGGTTTTGTATTGTGCATGTGCTCTCCAGGATTTCACACTGTGATCATGTTTTCTGTCATGAGATCTGCACTGTTTGTAAACCACACTTCAGTTTTTCTAGAGCTTCCATTAATGTGGAACAAGTATTTTGTAAATATTGAACATCCTGCTCAGTTTGCATTTCTTTTTTCAAAGAAAATGTTCATTTTCATGTGCTATGCTGAAAAAGCATGTCACCAAAGAAGTAACTTTTTGGTAATTTCATTTCTGATTAGTTGTACCTTAAAGATTTGATTTCCTGATAGGAAAATTCAGTTAAACATGATCTGTGTCAGTCATTCTGAAATATTCTGTGCAAACCTAAAGCTCCTAAGTGTTGAAAGCATTTTGCTTGCTGTTCATTGTGGCAACTAAATCTTCTGATTAAATATAAACCCACTTTCAAACCAAGTTGCATGGTTTAGTCAAGTTGGTTCTTTTTAATTCACAGAATGGCTCTGTATAAGTGTTAGCTCATAGCGCATTTTATAAGTGAAAAATGACATATAACTTGTCTCTCTAATAGAAAGGCATATATTGAATTGCATAAGTTTTTCTTTTAAAATCTAATAAAAAGTTTGAGTAATAGCCTTGTAATAGGAGCTCATTGATCTCCTGTTTCTTTATAGCTTGTATGTAAAGTTGTGAACTGGAAGTCTAGAATTAATCTTTCAAAAAATGGACAAAACCTCTCTGAAGGGAAACTGCTGAATGAAGAGGAGGTTCTTGCAGTTTCTGAGTCTGAAGACACACATTAGTTTTGCATTTCACGTCATAAGGAGGGCTATAAACCATGCTGTGACTAATGTTTTCAGTAATCAGGAGGTAATCTGTAGATTGTTAATATTATTGCATTCAGCTGAAGGCAGGCTTCATTTGGAAAAAAAAAAAAAGAAACTTTAATGTTTAAATCCCTCTGCTCAACCATTCAGGCTGTTTAGTTTCTTTTTGTTTGTTTGCTCTGTCTTGCCTTCTGCACTACTTATGGTCTGCATTGGTATATAATAGACAAATATTTTATAATCTTTAACACCTTTTTTTTTCCTCTTGAAATACTTCATATTGCATTAATCCAATGAGTCAAGGAAGAAAATTGTATTCTGCAAACAAGTGACGGAAGAGAACTGCAGTTTTCCTGTGTGGTAGCCCTCTGGCTTGGGCAATCTTCCCAGCCCAGCTCTCTAGGAAGATGCCTCTTTGTTTTTTAGTTTGCTGCTTTCATAGCTGTACTACTTCTGTTTACTTCTGTGAAGAGCAGTGCATGTAATGTATAAAATATATATTTTCTTAAATATGTATAGTATATATTTTGTATATAAAAATATGCAGTAGTATAATTTCTGATCCAGCAGTATGACATGCTAATATTTATTTCAGGAACCAAATATTAACATAGCTCCAGGTTTGATTTGAGCCTGGTTTCTTTATTTGCTTTACTGACTTCCATGGCTGTGGCTCTGTGACAAAGCAAATGCATCTGTGGTGGCCCCTCTCCAGCTCCATCTGCCTTTCTTTTGGCCACCACTAGTGTTAATGTGGTACTGCAGTAGCCAGGTTCAAGGGAGCTTATTAGGAGGAAACAATTTGCTTGAGAGTTAAATGAACAAAAACCACTGTCTCACCAGAATGACTGGATGAGTGCCCTGTGAGAAAGGCAGGTGTATGTGGCTGGAATGGGTTCAAGGATGGCCATGCCAGCTTTGTCCCCCACTGGATTAGATGGGGACTTGAGAGATGGTCGCAACCTTGTCCTGATGTTGCCGCTTCATGTTTACAGCTCAGAAGGTTCCAGGGATTGTCACATCTGTGGAGTTGTTTTTGCAGCAGTGTAACACTTACAAGACCAGTGCTTTCAAGGGACAGGTTAGCCTGCTTAGAGCTGGGAATGCATCAATTGTGTAACTTGAATACCTACTTGTGAAGCCACAATAAATGACCAAAACTGGTCTGTCTCTCAACAAACCCAGGTTATTAGACCCACAGTAGAAATGCAACATAAGGATGGCAAATCTGTTCTATCTGTTCAAACTATTCCATCTGCTGCCTCTCCTTTGAACTTGTTTGTTTAACTATTTGTTGTATCTTTATGATTTGTCTGTAACAGTGTATGTTGGCAGTGTCTTTTAAAGAGTTGCTCGAGTCATGTGGCAGACTTTTTATTGTAGCTTTGCTACACTTCTGGACTCTTTCATAAGGGAAAGAATTTCTTCAAAACTAGCTTTTTATTTTCACTTTCAAAAGCATGGGACTCTAGATGGAGAAAAATAAAATCAATATTTTTGTATTGTTCTTTGTCAAAGGAAAGTATTCTGCTTCTTAAGAACCTCAGTCTGCTAAACAAGCTAGAAATTACAGATGTTCAAGACTGTTAAATATTTTTTTGGCTAACATAGTTCTTTAATAAATTGGATTTAAGCAAGATTTAAGATAAACTTTGTTAGAAAAGAGAGAATAGTAAAATTGCACCCTTTGTTTCTTCTGTGCTTCATCTACTTTTCTTCCCTTGCCTGCCAGAAAGAAGAATTTTCAGTTTTCCTTAAAAGACAGGTAAACCTAACTGCACTGGAATTTGGAGTATAACACTAAAAATAGTAGTTCTTAAACTGCAAGGCTTGTTCCTTTTAGCACATGACCTCTAGAAATCTGTTGTATATACCTTAAGACTTTCCCATCTATCATAGAATCATAGGATCGTTTAGGTTGGAAAAGACCTTTAAGATCATCCAGTCCAACCATTAACCTAACATTACCAAGTACACACTAAACCAATTAAGGGTAGACTAGACTAAACCATGTCCCTAGACTGTTTGTTGACAGTGGTCTTTTGCTCAATCTGAAAAATCAGTATAAAATTTTCAGATAGGGTCTTATGCCAGTTTGCAATTATCTCCTTATTCCATACTTGCTGAATTTGGTGGCTTATGTGTTGGATCAGTTCCTTGTGCCTTTTCCTAAGTGACCTCTAAGCATTTGTTGCAATTACCATAACACTTAAGTATACCTCAGCTTGAAGCTATCAGTGTGTCTCATGCCAACAAGCCCAATTAAATTAAACTGAATGAAGCAACACATTGAAATAAGGATTGGAGATGCAACAGATTAATGAATTCACCTCTAAGTTTCCTTTTCTTCTTGGAAAAAGCACTTTGGATACCTTGGAAAACATGTGTTTAAAGATGAGGCCTGTAAAGAGGAAATTGCTAGGGTGGAAGGAATCTCACAGTTATTCTAATATGAATGAAAGATTAATTTGCAAATGGAAGTGACTTATGCCTCACTGTCAGACCTCTGAAAGCCCAAGGAAGTGAGAGAATGGGGCGTTCCAAGTTTTGTTGATTTGAGCTTTAGTTGAGAAATGGAGGACTACAAAGTGATGTACTATGCTTGCATGTATTGATGCTCCTCTGCAATGCAGAGGTAATGTTTTGTGCTCTTGTAAATTTATACTGAATCAATTGTTTCACATTTGAATGCAGTTAACTGTAAATGCAAGCTTGTCTGGACCAGCTTCATCTGCTCTGTAATAAGGATGGTTTTATGTAGGAGGAAGTCAGAAGGGGGCTAAACCTGACCTTTATAAAGGCCTTTCTGTTCCAGTGGGAGGAAGATGGTCAAAGCAGAACTTTTTGTTCCAAAGAGCTAAACTTGCAAATTTGAACTTCCAAGGTACTTTACATTTTGATTATTAATGCTGGAGGCTGAATTGCCTGCTTTTTCTGTGTTGCATGGTTTCTAGTGCTGATTCCAAGTTAGTGCTACTAGGAACTGTTGCAAGGTACCTTAGAAATATCCACAGAGTTCAGCTCTACAACCCCAGCATGGGGAGTATACCAAAATGATGTGCTTAATTATAAGTCTGTCTATGTGGGAGAGCACTGATTTTTCCAGATGCTTATTAACTTGAGGGAGCACCATTAAGCATATGGTAACTTTCTTTCCCTTTCTGGAAAGCAGTTAAGGAATAAACTATTATATGTAGACATGCTTAATATTACTGGACTACTGGTACATAGAATTTAATTTCCCTTCATCCCTTCAAATAATTTAAAAGAAAAATGAGGCTTATATAATTGCTGGACAGCTGGTATATTTGTATTGAGAAAATGTTTACTACTTCTGACTGGCTTTTGAAGTATTATATAAAATAATACAATGCCTACTCAAGGTAAAAGGCAGCTTTCTAGTGGAAAGAATTGGTGACTGAATTTGTTGTTGGCCAGGACAGTATTTTGCTCTTTTTCCACAACTTTGTACTTGAATTTTGTACATCTTGTAGAACACACATTGAGTGACACCCTGCAGATCTGCTTGGCCTGGTTAGAAGGGAAAAATGATACTACTTGTAAGATTGTATATTGGAAGACAATGGGTATGCAGGCCTAAAAGTTCAGCTATGTCAAATGTTAGCAGGATATGTTTTTTTTCTTAGTCTATAGCATGAGCTGATCAGGCACGCATGAATCTGTGCCAGTAGTGGCCACACTCATATGTTGTGTACTTTTGCTTCTGAGTTAACCATCTTAGAAACTTGGATGTGCTTGCAAAAGACCAACCACAATGCCTTTGTTATAGTAAAGGTGGTCTTTTTCTGCAGTTATGAGGGAAGGACTGACAAAATAAGCTTAAAATAGGGAGAAGTGGTCCAATTCATGGGTTTATAGCTTGTAATTTAAAAAACCAAGTCTAATACCTCAGTACTTTCCCTCGCAGCCTGCACCTCTAATCTGTCAGATATTGTTTTGAATATTTTGTGAAGTGATTTGTTATCTTGGTGATAGGATCTATCCTTCTTTCATCGTACACGCTCTTATAGTGCAATGTGTTGAATGCTTGCATTCTTAAAGGTAATTTTAATTTTGTGGGGAAAACAGTAATTCTAAACTCACAGTTTTTCTGTGAAGATTTAACTAAGTAATAGTGCAGGATAAATAAAAAAAAATCTTAGACACTTTATTTGTAATAGCATAGTGAGGGACACCTGTGTCCAATTTATGTGTGAAGACTGAAGCTTACAGTGCTACTTAACCTCCTGATGTGATGAAATACCAATATGAAAAAAAAATAAAAAGCTTAAATCTTCTTGTCCTTTTAGTATGTATTTTAACAGAGAAAGAACAGGGGCCTACTTTAGCTACTCTTGGTAGCTTGAGTTTTAGTGGAAGATTGGAGGGAGAATTGACCAAAGGCCTGGCAGAATAACCTATTGATCTGCTCTCCTAAGGCTGTACATGAAAGCTTCATGTTGAGAAGATGTCTAAATCCCTCCTATTGGTATCTTACCAATCCCTCTCATCATCCAGCGTAGACCATGGAAGAACTTGTCCTAGGTTAACGAATGACACTCAATTGCAAGTGATAACCAGATAGAAAATTAACTGTTACTTGTAACAGCAGGTGCGACAAGGTTTTTGCATTTCTGTGGCCCTTGATGGTGGCTAAAGAAATGATGGGGTAGGAACAGTATGGGGTTTTCACCTGGGTTTGCAGCATGGCAATGTGGAGTGGTAACTGCAGATACTCATTCTGTATGGGGGAATGGGATAAGAGCTTTTCCTTGTCCCTGGACTTAAACCTCACATCTGCAAATGAATGACTGAAATAGAAGGTTTTGTAGGGAAGATACTGTACTATCTACTGTATGTCCTTACTCTGCCTTCTCAGAGATTTTTTTGCTGAATATGCTGCACTCTGTCACCTCCAGCAATTATTCCACAATGTCAGAGAAGAAATACTAGAATCAGTGCATCCATATAGGCACGAAACAAAGAAGAAAACCACTGAGGGAGCAGAAGGAAGTGAGTTTGGAAACCCTTCCATAGTTGCTGGCTGTGTTTTTGGATGGCTGTCCAATTTTGTTTATTTTGGTGGTACAGTTTCAGTCCTGTAAAACCACAAGAGAGCAGCTCATTTCCTTCTTTGCCTTCAGGAGTCTCTACTCTGAGGGTGGTAACCTACCTATTATGATCAAGAGTCGTATCTATTGAGTGTAGCCCAAGCATTAAAAGACTGGGATCCTGCAGCAACACCTGATAAAGCTGTGAAGGAAGGTGCTAAAACATAATGTATGGCTCAGCATACAAATTGTGTGTTATTTTCTTTGCTAGTGGAGTTTGAAATTAACATTATATTTTACAGGAACTTTGCTTTTCTAGATAACTTTAAAACTGAGAAAAGTGCTGTCAGGTGGTACAGTTGTGATGCTAAACTTCATTGTGTGATAGGGATTGTAATGCATAGGAAATAAGCTATTCAACAGGACACTAAACTGAAAACTAGTTTTTGAAATCTGCAATAGGAACTGATGTTTTTTACTTAAAAAAAAAAAAAAAGGTGTTGTGGTTTAACCCTAGCCAGCAACTAAGCACCACACAGCTGCTCTCTCACTCCCCCTGCCCTGGTGGGATGGGGGAGCGATTCAGAAGATTGCAAGTGAGAAAACTCGTGGGTTGAGATAAGAACAGTTTTTTAATAATTGAAATAAAGTAAAATAGTAGTAGCAATAATAACAACATAATAGTATTAATAATATACAGAGCAAATGATGCACAACGCAGTGGCTCACCACCTGCCGACTGACACCCAGACAGTTCCCGAGCAGCAATCGCTGCCCCCCAGCCAACTTGCCCCAGTTTATATCCTGAGCATGACCTCATATGGTATGAAATAGCCCTTTGGGCAGTTTGGGTCAGCTCTGCCCCCTCCCAGCTTCTTGTGCACCTGGCAGAGCATGGGAAGCTGAAAAGTCCTTGACTAGCATAAGCAGTACTTAGCAACAACTAAAACATCAGCGTGTTATCAACATTCTTCTCCTACTAAATCCAAAACACAGCACTATGCCTGCTACTAGGAAGAAAATGAACTCTATCCCAGCCAAAACCAGGATATAAAGCAAGAGTGCATACTCTTGATTTAGGGTTTGTTTTTTTTTTTTTTAAAAAAAAGGCTTCATTCTGAACAACGTTTATCTGAACTGCTTCTAATGTTTAACCTGTGTAGGTTGGTATACCTGTGTAGTGAGAAAAACTGTGGTGCTAAGTGTGTGACTAGCAATGGAAAAAGAATGCCTACATTTCACAGGTCCTGAAACCTCTCTTTCAGCTGATAAAGTGATACAATTATTGAAGTTCATTTTCTGTAACAAGCAACAACCCAGATATTACTAACGACCTCTTTCAGCTTCTTTGTTCTATGAAGTGTTGAGCTGCTTTCACAGAAGACACTGAAAGATAGGAACATTCAGAAGAATTGTGCAGTATTTTTCCATAGAATTTAGATATTGTTGCTCAAGGCAAATGCTAAGAACTTGGTGGGTGTTTGTTCCAGTGTTGAGAGGACAGGTGTAAAATAAGTTACTTAGTGCACTTCAAAATGCAGGTGAGGAAAACACTTTATTTAAAGTGTTGTTATACAGTGGGCCTGGCTTGAATATCTTTTCTTTCTTCAAACTTGAACATATTTAGTCAGTGTCTGTTTTGCTAGGCTATGTGTTAAATTGCCAGTATGTCCATTGGTATTACTTGTGCTCATGCAGCTGGGTTATGGGAAGAGATCCTTTTAAATACTTTGCCACACCTTCTAATATGTATATTCAGCAAGCAAAATCTGTGGGCTTCATGGGTGTTCTGTAACAGTTGCCAGGACTTCTAAATATTACCACTGGGCTTTCTCTTTTTCCAGTTTTGTTGATCTTTGGCTCATACCGTATTTTCAGAGGGATAGATGATGGGTATCTAAAGCTTCATTACTCTCATAGTAGCTCCAGTTGACTGTCGGCAGTAGACATTATTTGAAGGAATAAGTCTAAACTTAAAAGCTTTTTCCTCTTTCACTACTTTGTACTTCCTGCCACTGTCCTACTCCCCACTCTCCAGAATGTTTCTCAATCTAATTTTTTGTTGTATTTCAGGGAATACCTTGGAAAGCAGTTGCAGTCAGAACAACCTCAAACGGCCACCGCACGGAGCTAAACGCTTCCATCAGTTCATGCTTATAACTACAGTATACTTGTCTTTAAATTAATATCAAGAAAACACTGAAATCACATCTTCTTTGCCTACTACTACTGCATAAACTTTCCAGCTTTCCTCTAGTATTGTTGGCTTAGTAAAAATTTGTTTCTTCAACTAGTTAGTTCTGATGATTATGCCTATTAGCTTCTTGTTATATTCTGAATGTATATGAGGAAATGTGGCTAATATATTGCATTTGTTTTATGTATTTATTCTCATAATAATGTTATTAAAGGATATTCATTCCATGTTATAATTAGCCTAGAAAAATTGTTCTCTTCATTTAGTGGGTTATCAGTGTTATCACTTTCCAAGAAAACCATGCAGTCCCTATATATTTCCAGACAAACTAAAAAAAGCTTTGACTTGGTGTTCTGTAGGAAGTGCAGTAGGCTGAGAAATGTTGATTATCAGTACTAAAATATATACCAAGTCTCAAAACAGTGTTAAAATTGTGCATGAAAGCAAATGTATGGGTGTTTTTTGGGGTGGGGTACTTCCCTCTTGTTAGAGACTACATAAAAAAAATCTGGACATGAGAAGAGGAAAGGAAAATGAACACTCATCTAGCGAAAACTGATACACTTAAGATTATTAGTCAAGCTGTATAACATCAGTGTTAAGGCTGTAGATCAGAGATCAGGTTGTTTTCTTTTAGTAACAAATATGCAGTAACTGATGAACTTGGAATTTCATGGAGTGTTTTTGTTATTGAAAATACTTGTAAATGTTAGGGTTCTAGTCTCATTCTAAAATCTGTTGTATTTCCTTTATATTAAGCCAAGTAATTTGGCTATCCATCTTTTCTGTGTTTTGTAGCTCCCGATAATAAAAAAGATGTATACATCAATAAATCAAAGATTATATTGGATTGGCATGTGAAAACATTCTTGTTGCATGTATAGGAGTTTGGCTCCAGGCACTTGCAACACTGTGCAGTTAATATTTTTCTGATTAATTTTCAGAATGGAAAAAAAAAAAAAGATGAGAGAACATGACTTAATCTCATCAGTAGTCTTGTGTGGTGCAAGTCTCTGAGGAAGTTTAGGGTACTTTGTCATCAGGTAAAAAAACAAATTGGGAAAACTTTTCTTAGCCGGTCTGAGTTTTCATCATATGTAACTAAAATTTGACCACTGTTGCAATGCGTAGAGAAGACATTTAGGCGATGACAGTTTGATGATTTCTTGGCTTGCTTAATTAAAAGTGGATTGTGTAGATTAATGACTATTGCTTGCTTCTGCATATAGGAGGCCTAGACTTTGGTATTGAAGTTAGTATCATGAGGATAGATGCTGAAGCCTGAAAAGAATTAAACTGACTTTAGTTGGAGTGAGGATTATCTGAATGGATCTTACCTCAGTCCTGCATATTCCCACACTGATGAGGGATTCTGTTGGTGTGGGAAGCTGTTAAGAGAACAAGGGTGTACCTACACTGCCATTTTTATCTTGGGTCAGTTGAATGCCCTTGAAATAAATCTGAGTCTTCCCTGCTTTTCACACTTCAGTTTGTGTCACATGATGGTGTCAGTGCATAAGTGGGGTTCTTCTCCGATATAGCTAAACTGCAGGACGTACGATCTGTGTGCCTTGGCTACTTGGCAAGTGTTCAGTCCACCGGACCAGGTAAGATTTTTGTTTGGAATATGGCCCTTTGAAATATATGCATAGTGAAAGCTGGATTCTTAGCACCAAATGTCTTGCTCTACAAGTCAGATGCTCATGTCACACTTCTTGCTGACGTAAGCATAGCCTAAGACTTATCTTGAAGATGCTGTAAAAGGTTGGTCCTATGGTTACAGCTGTAATGTTGGGCACGAGAACTGTGACACGGCATTAATGGGGAAGGACTGCTTGTTAAGGGGATTTGGGTTTGAACTGTATAGGTAAAGACAATGAATGCTACTGATGGCAACCCCTCCTGTTTTTTGGGAGCTAGAAATAACCAAGCTCTTCATAACATGAAATAAAATAACTTACAGGGGTTGTTCTGAAACGTCTAAATGTTGTGTTCCTGTATTATAGAAATAAATTCTGCTCTCTGTTGCTTTGCTAGTGTTACTCTGTGCATAGTTTAATTCTTCATTATGTGCTCTGTTTCCAAGCTATGTGATATGATACCTGGCATTCTCCTCCCATTTAGTTAGAAATCTGTTGGAGACAGAAGAAGGTATTTAAAGAAATGATTGTGATGTTTCACTTGTATCGGTGTGCAGTATTGATACTGTGGTGCCTGTGAAACCTGAAAACCCTGAGATTTCATAGAATGCTTTGGGTTGGAAGGGACCTTTAGAGGTCATCTAGCCCAACCCCCCTGTAGTGAGCATGGACAGCTTTAACTGATGATGAATGGTGATGAATGATGGTAACATTCAGGTGGCTGAAGGGTTGTGAACTCAGGGAGTTCATGCCAGCAATTGTACAGTAAGAAGCCTGGTAACTTGGGGGAGTGTGTGTGTGGGTGTGTTATGGAGGACCTTTCGGTGCAGCCAGTAATTTGGACTGTGAAGTTGCCAGAGCTGAGATTTCTGCAGGAGTCAGAGTGCTCACCATGTGCTAGAGGTCCTGGGGAACCTTAGCATAGCAGGGAGCTGCAGACCAGTTTCCAGCGGTAGGTTCTCCATCTCCCATCCCATGGCAGGCCTGAACCTGTAGGTTCTGGAAGGCCTTGGATCCATGGTCCCAAGAGAAAAAATGGAGCAGAGCTGTCCTGGAGCTTTTAACCTTTGAAATCAGGAAACTCAACCAACAACATTCATTGAATTTCAACTAATTCATAAAACTTACTACCGCATCTGTGTTTTGTCCAACAAGTTATAATTAGCTTTAGCTTTTGCTACTGAGCACTACTTTTAGTATTCTTCTGTTTGTGTTAGCTCACTTAACTTGCTCAGTCTCATTCTCCCAAAATCTGGCATGGGGCAGGTAGGCAGATGCCATGGTGGCAGACTGAATGCCTCAGGGCCGTGTGATGACAGCGTGGGTAGAGCTCGGTGTTAGGAAGAGAAGTGTGTGCCAGCAGCTTCCTTCCTCCCCTCTGGTGACACAAAGATTTAGGGATGACTGGAGATTAGTTGCCATGGACCAGATGACTAATTTGCTTCTAAAGTGAGGAGATACAGTTACCTTCCTCCAAATTAGGGTAATCAGTCTTCTCTTTATGAATTTTTTCTCCATTTTCCTAATTTCTGTTTTCACTTATGTTGCATCCAGGAATAAATGGAGTTTAATTTTCCTGTAATGAAAGTAACTGAGTCTTTGAAATCTTTATAACCTGACTTTTAAAGTTCTGCATTTGAGGTTTCTTTTACTTTTCATGATACATCTGCTTAAATGATTTTCTTTAAACTTTGGTCTCGGTCTGAAATCTAAATGGGAAATAAATTTGAGTAAGTTTGCAAGATGCAGCAACTGTGAAAAGAATTTAAACCTGTCACAATTCAATGCAGGAGAGATGGAGGGGAAGCATGATGAACAACAGTACTGACATCTGGAACTAAGACAGGAAGATGCTTTAGTCATGCTTAGTGCATGTTTATTATTTCCACAAGCCATCTGAAATCCTAAGGCCTGAAGCTGGATGAAGAGGAGGCCGGATCTTGGTCTTGGCGGGTGTGAGCTACTCCGCTAGAAATAAAGCGAGGCTGAGCAGGAGACGGGCAGCCTGGGGCCTGGATGTACCACGCTGCATCGAACCTCTCTTCAGTGTCTTACCAGAATTGCAAAAATGTCTTTGTGCACCTGCATGAACAAATGAAGATTGTCAACAATTTCTAATACTCAGACGTGCTGGGTCAAATTTTTTTTTTTTTTGTGAATATGACATGCTAGCTTTAGCCCGGTAATTGAC